>NC_054482.1:29324260-29661218 GCF_017639515.1 Carcharodon carcharias | reverse complement strand
TATTGAATTCCACAGGAAGCAATCTCATCCTATGTATTCAGGGAGTATAGATATTCTCTGGAACCAATCGCATCCCATTTACTCTCAGAGGAGAATTCCACTGAAACCAAACTCATCCCATTTACTCTGAACGTACAGAATTCCACTGGAACCAATTTGTCCCATTTAATCTGACAGTATTGAATTCCACAGGAACCAATATCATCCTATTTATTATGAGAGAATAGACACTCACTGAAACGAATCTCATCACATTTACTATGAGATTAGAATTCCACTTGAATCAATGTCTTCACATTTATTCTGAGAGTTTAGAATTCCACTGGAACCAATCCCTTCTGATTTACTCCAGGAGTCTAGTATACTACTGTAGCTAACCCCATTTCCTTTACTCTGGGAGTATAGATTTCTACTGGAAACAATCTCATCCCATTTATCTGAGCTAATAGAATTCAACTGGAACCAATCTCTTCTCAGTTAGTCCGTGATTATAGAATTCCATTAGAAACAATCTCATCCCAATTACTCTGAGATTATAGAATTCTACTGGAACCAATGCCGTCCCATTTTCGCTGAGATTATAGAAATTTGCTGGAACCAATTCCTTCTCGGTTACTCCAGGGGTATGGGTCTCTACCAGAACCAATCCCTTCTCAGTCACACCAGGCATATTGAATTCTACCAGAACCAAGCCCTTATCCCTTACTCCGGGGGTATATAATTCCATTAGAACCAATCATTTCTCATTTGCACTGAGAGTATAGAATTCCTTTAGAACCAATCTCATCCCTTTTACACTGAGCATAAAGAATTCTACTGGAACTAATCTCATCCCATTTACTCTGAGAGTATAGAATTCTATTGGGTCCAATCTCATCCCATTTGCTCCGGGAGTATAGAATTCTACTGTAACCAATCTCATCCAATTTACTCTGAGAGTATAGAATTCCACTGGAACCAATATCATCCCTTTTACACTGAGAGTATAGAATTCTACAGGAACCAATCTCATCCCATTTAATCCGGGAGTATAGAATTCCACTGGAACCAATCTCATCCCATTTACTCTGAGAGTAGAATTCCACTGGAACCAATTTCATCCCTTTTACACTGAGAGTATAGAGTTCTACTGGAACCAATCTCATCGCAGTTAATCCGGGAGTATAGAATTCCACTGCACCCAATCTCTTCTCATTTACTCTGAGAGTATCGAATTCCAAAGGAAACAAACTCATCCCATTTATATGAGAGTATAGAATTCCACTGGAACAAATCGATCCTGATTTACTCCAGGCTTGTAGAATTCTACTTTAACTAATCCCTTTTCCTTTACTCTGGGAGTATAGAATTCTACTGGAAACAGTCTCATCCCATTTTATCTGAGCTAATAGAATTCAACTGGAACCAATCTCTTCTCAGTTAGTCCGTGATTATAGAATTCCATTAGAAACAATCTCATCCCAATTACTCTGAGATTATAGAATTCTACTGGAACCAATGCCGTCCCATTTTCGCTGAGATTATAGAAATTTGCTGGAACCAATTCCTTCTCGGTTACTCCAGGGGTATGGGTCTCTACCAGAACCAATCCCTTCTCAGTCACACCAGGCATATTGAATTCTACCAGAACCAAGCCCTTATCCGTTACTCCGGGGGTATATAATTCCCTAGAACCAATCATTTCTCATTTGCTCTGAGAGTACAGAATTCCTTTAGGACCAATCTCATCCCTTTTACACTGAGAGTATAGAATTCTACTGGAACCAATCTCATCCCATTTACTCGGAGAGTATAGAATTCTACTGGAAATAATCTCATCCCGTTTAATCCGGGAGTATAGAATTCCACTGCAACCAATCTCTTCTCATTTACTCTGAGAGTATACAATTCCAAAGGAAACAATCTCATTCTATTTATATGAGAGTATAGAATTCCCTGGAACAAATCTCATCCCATGTACTCTGAGAGTATAGAATTCCACTGGAACCAATCGATCCTGATTTACTCCAGGCGTGTAGAATTCTACTGTAACTAATCCCTTTTCCTTTACTCTGGGAGCATAGAATTCTACTGGAACCAATCTCATCCCATTTACTCTGAGAGTATAGAATTCTATTGGAACCAATACTCATCCCATTTACTCCGGGAGTATAGAATTCTACTGTAACTAATCTCATCCAATTTACTCTGAGAGTATAGAATTACACTGGAACCAATCTCATCCCTTTTACACTGAGAGTATAGAATTCTACTGGAACCAATCTCATCCCATTTATTCTGAGAGTATAGAATTCCAACGGAAACAATCTCATCCTATTTATTATGAGAGTATAGAATTCTACTGGAACCAATCGATCCTGATTTACTCCAGGAGTGTAGAATTCCACTGGAACCAATCTCTTGTCATTTACTTTGAGGGTATAGAATTCCACTGGAACCAATCCCTTCTGATTTACTCCAGGACTCTAGTATTCTACTGTAACTAATCCCTTTTCCTTTACTCTGGGTGTATAGAATTCTACTGGAAACAATCTCATCCCATTTTCTCTGAGATAATAGAATTCTACTGGAACCAATCTCTTCTCATTTAGTCCCGTGAGTATAGAATTCCATTAGAACCAATCTCATCCCATTTACTCTGAGATTATAGAACCAATCCTTTATCCGTTACTCCGGGGGTATAAAATTCCACTGGAAGCAATCCTTTCTCATTTGATCTGAGAGTATAGAATTCCTTTAGAACCAATCTCATCCCTTTTACACTGAGCGTAAAGAACTCTACTGGAACTAATCTCATCCCATTTACTCTGAGAGTATAGAATTCTATTGGAACCAATCTCATCCCATTTACTCCGGGAGTATAGAATTCTACTGTAACCAATCTCATCCAATTTACTCTGAGAGTATAGAATTCCACTGCAACCAATATCATCCCTTTTACACTGAGAGTATACAATCCTACAGGAACCAATCTCATCCCATTTAATCCGGGAGTATAGAATTCCATTGGAACCATTCTCATCCAATTTACTCTGAGAGTATATAATTCAACTGGAAACAATCTCTTCTCATTTACTCTGAGTGTATAGAATTCCACAGGATCCAATGTCAAGGTATTCATTTGGAGAGTATAGAATTCCACTGGAACCAATCTCATCCCATTTACTCTGACAGTATAGAATTACACTGGAACCAATCTCATCCCATGTACTCTGAGAGTATAGAATTCCACTGGAACCAATCGATCCTGATTTACTCCAGGCGTGTAGAATTCTACTGTAACTAATCCCTTTTCCTTTACTCTGAGAGCATAGAATTCTACTGGAACCAATCTCATCCCATTTACTCTGAGAGTATAGAATTCTATTGGAACCAATACTCATCCCATTTACTCCGGGAGTATAGAATTCTACTGTAACTAATCTCATCCAATTTACTCTGAGAGTATAGAATTACACTGGAACCAATCTCATCCCTTTTACACTGAGAGTATAGAATTTTACTGGAACCAATCTCATCCCATTTATTCTGAGAGTATAGAATTCCAACGGAAACAATCTCATCCTATTTATTATGAGAGTATAGAATTCCACTGGAACCAATCGATCCTGATTTACTCCAGGAGTGCAGAATTCCACTGGAACCCATCTCTTGTCATTTAATTTGAGGGTATAGAATTCCACTGGAACCAATCCCTTCTGATTTACTCCAGGACTCTAGTATTCTACTGTAACTAATCCCTTTTCCTTTACTCTGGGAGCATAGAATTCTACTGGAACCAATCTCATCCCATTTACTCTGAGAGTATAGAATTCTATTGGAACCAATACTCATCCCATTTTCTCCGGGAGTATAGAATTCTACTGTAACTAATCTCATCCAATTTACTCTGAGAGTATAGAATTACACTGGAACCAATCTCATCCCTTTTACACTGAGAGTATAGAATTCTACTGGAACCAATCTCATCCCATTTATTCTGAGAGTATAGAATTCCAACGGAAACAATCTCATCCTATTTATTATGAGAGTATAGAATTCCACTGGAACCAATCGATCCTGATTTAGTCCAGGAGTGTAGAATTCCACTGGAACCAATCTCTTGTCATTTACTTTGAGGGTATAGAATTCCACTGGAACCAATCCCTTCTGATTTACTCCAGGACTCTAGTATTCTACTGTAACTAATCCCTTTTCCTTTACTCTGGCTGTATAGAATTCTACTGGAAACAATCTCATCCCATTTTCTCTGAGATAATAGAATTCTACTGGAACCAATCTCTTCTCATTTAGTCCCGTGAGTATAGAATTCCATTAGAACCAATCTCATCCCATTTACTCTGAGATTATAGAACCAATCCTTTATCCGTTACTCCGAGAGTATAAAATTCCACTGGAAGCAATCCTTTCTCATTTGCTCTGAGAGTATAGAATTCCTTTAGAACCAATCTCATCCCTTTTACACTGAGCGTAAAGAATTCTACTGTAACTAATCTCATCCCATTTACTCTGAGAGTATAGAATTCTATTGGAACCAATCTCATCCCATTTACTCCGGGAGTATAGAATTCTACTGTAACCAATCTCATCCAATTTACTCTGAGAGTATAGAATTCCACTGGAACCAATATCATCCCTTTTACACTGAGAGTATAGAATTCTACAGGAACCAATCTCATCCCATTTAATCCGGGAGTTTAGAATTCCACTGGAACCAATCTCATCCAATTTACTCTGAGAGTATAGAATTCAACTGGAAACAATCTCTTCTCATTTACTCTGAGTGTATAGAATTCCACAGGATCCAATGTCAAGGTATTCATTTGGAGAGTATAGAATTCCACTGGAACCAATCTCATCCCATTTACTCTGACAGTATAGAATTACACTGGAACCAATCTCATCCCATTTACTCTGAGAGTAGAATTCCACTGGAACCAATTTCATCCCTTTTACACTGAGAGTATAGAGTTCTACTGGAAACAATCTCATCCCATTTAATCCGGGAGTATAGAATTCCACTGCAACCAATCTCTTCTCATTTACTCTGAGAGTATCGAATTCCAAAGGAAACAAACTCATCCCATTTATATGAGAGTATAGAATTCCACTGGAACAAATCTCATCCCATGTACTCTGAGAGTATAGAATTCCACTGGAACCAATCGATCCTGATTTACTCCAGGCTTGTAGAATTCTACTTTAACTAATCTCTTTTCCTTTACTCTGGGAGTATAGAATTCTACTGGAAACAGTCTCATCCCATTTTATCTGAGCTAATAGAATTCAACTGGAACCAATCTCTTCTCAGTTAGTCCGTGATTATAGAATTCCATTAGAAACAATCTCATCCCAATTACTCTGAGATTATAGAATTCTACTGGAACCAATGCCGTCCCATTTTCGCTGAGATTATAGAAATTTGCTGGAACCAATTCCTTCTCGGTTACTCCAGGGGTATGGGTCTCTACCAGAACCAATCCCTTCTCAGTCACACCAGGCATATTGAATTCTACCAGAACCAAGCCCTTATCCGTTACTCCGGGGGTATATAATTCCCTAGAACCAATCATTTCTCATTTGCTCTGAGAGTATAGAATTCCTTTAGAACCAATCTCATCCCTTTTACACTGAGAGTATAGAATTCTACTGGAACCAATCTCATCCCATTTACTCGGAGAGTATAGAATTCTACTGGAAATAATCTCATCCCGTTTAATCCGGGAGTATAGAATTCCACTGCAACCAATCTCTTCTCATTTACTCTGAGAGTCTACAATTCCAAAGGAAACAATCTCATCCTATTTATATGAGAGTATAGAATTCCCTGGAACAAATCTCATCCCATGTACTCTGAGAGTATAGAATTCCACTGGAACCAATCGATCCTGATTTACTCCAGGCGTGTAGAATTCTACTGTAACTAATCCCTTTTCCTTTACTCTGGGAGCATAGAATTCTACTGGAACCAATCTCATCCCATTTACTCTGAGAGTATAGAATTCTATTGGAACCAATACTCATCCCATTTACTCCGGGAGGAAAGAATTCTACTGTCACTAATCTCATCCAATTTACTCTGAGAGTATAGAATTCCACTGGAACCAATCTCATCCCTTTTACACTGAGAGTATAGAATTCTACTGGAACCAATCTCATCCCATTTATTCTGAGAGTATAGAATTCCACTGGAACCAATCGATCCTGATTTACTCCAGGAGTGTAGAATTCCACTGGAACCAATCTCTTGTCATTTACTTTGAGGGTATAGAATTCCACTGGAACCAATATCTTCTGATTTACTCCAGGACTCTAGTATTCTACTGTAACTAATCCCTTTTCCTTTACTCTGGGTGTATAGAATTCTACTGGAAACAATCTCATCCCATTTTCTCTGAGATAATAGAATTCTACTGGAACCAATCTCTTCTCATTTAGTCCCGTGAGTATAGAATTCCATTAGAACCAATCTCATCCCATTTACTCTGAGATTATAGAACCAATCCTTTATCCGTTACTCCGGGGGTATAAAATTCCACTGGAAGCAATCCTTTCTCATTTGCTCTGAGATTATAGAATTCCTTTAGAACCAATCTCATCCCTTTTACACTGAGCGTAAAGAATTCTACTGGAACTAATCTTATCCCATTTACTCTGAGAGTATAGAATTCTATTGGAACCAATCTCATCCCATTTACTTCGGGAGTATAGAATTCTACTGTAACCAATCTCATCCAATTTACTCTGAGAGTATAGAATTCCACTGGAACCAATATCATCCCTTTTACACTGAGAGTATACAATCCTACAGGAACCAATCTCATCCCATTTAATCCGGGAGTATAGAATTCCACTGGAACCATTCTCATCCAATTTACTCTGAGAGTAGAGAATTCAACTGGAAACAATCTCTTCTCATTTACTCTGAGTGTATAGAATTCCACAGGATCCAATGTCAAGGTATTCATTTGGAGAGTATAGAATTCCACTGGAACCAATCTCATCCCATTTACTCTGACAGTATAGAATTACACTGGAACCAATCTCATCCCATTTACTCTGAGAGTAGAATTCCACTGGAACCAATTTCATCCCTTTTACACTGAGAGTATAGAGTTCTACTGGAAATAATCTCATCCCATTTAATCCGGGAGTATAGAATTCCACTGCAACCAATCTCTTCTCATTTACTCTGAGAGTATCGAATTCCAAAGGAAACAAACTCATCCCATTTATATGAGAGTATAGAATTCCACTGGAACAAATCTCATCCCATGTACTCTGAGAGTATAGAATTCCACTGGAACCAATCGATCCTGATTTACTCCAGGCTTGTAGAATTCTACTTTAACTAATCCCTTTTCCTTTACTCTGGGAGTATAGAATTCTACTGGAAACAATCTCATCCCATTTTATCTGAGCTAATAGAATTCAACTGGAACCAATCTCTTCTCAGTTAGTCCGTGATTATAGAATTCCATTAGAAACAATCTCATCCCAATTACTCTGAGATTATAGAATTCTACTGGAACCAATGCCATCCCATTTTCGCTGAGATTATAGAAATTTGCTGGAACCAATTCCTTCTCGGTTACTCCAGGGGTATGGGTCTCTACCAGAACCAATCCCTTCTCAGTCACACCAGGCATATTGAATTCTACCAGAACCAAGCCCTTATCCGTTATTCCGGGGGTATATAATTCCCTAGAACCAATCATTTCTCATTTGCTCTGAGAGTATAGAATTCCTTTAGAACCAATCTCATCCCTTTTACACTGAGAGTATAGAATTCTACTGGAACCAATCTCATCCCATTTACTCGGAGAGAATAGAATTCTACTGGAAATAATCTCATCCCGTTTAATCCGGGAGTATAGAATTCCACTGCAACCAATCTCTTCTCATTTACTCTGAGAGTATACAATTCCAAAGGAAACAATCTCATTCTATTTATATGAGAGTATAGAATTCCCTGGAACAAATCTCATCCCATGTACTCTGAGAGTATAGAATTCCACTGGAACCAATCGATCCTGATTTACTCCAGGCGTGTAGAATTCTACTGTAACTAATCCCTTTTCCTTTACTCTGGGAGCATAGAATTCTACTGGAACCAATCTCATCCCATTTACTCTGAGAGTATAGAATTCTATTGGAACCAATACTCATCCCATTTACTCCGTGAGTATAGAATTCTACTGTAACTAATCTCATCCAATTTACTCTGAGAGTATAGTATTACACTGGAACCAATCTCATCCCTTTTACACTGAGAGTATAGAATTCTACTGGAACTAATCTCATCCCATTTATTCTGAGAGTATAGAATTCCAACGGAAACAATCTCATCCTATTTATTATGAGAGTATAGAATTCCACTGGAACCAATCTCTTGTCATTTACTTTGAGGGTATAAAATTCCACTGGAAGCAATCCTTTCTCATTTGCTCTGAGAGTATAGAATTCTTTTAGAACCAATCTCATCCCTTTTACACTGAGCGTAAAGAATTCTACTGGAACTAATCTCATCCCATTTACTCTGAGAGTATAGAATTCTATTGGAACCAATCTCATCCCATTTACTCCGGGAGTATAGAATTCTACTGTAACCAATCTCATCCAATTTACTCTGAGAGTATAGAATTCCACTGCAACCAATATCATCCCTTTTACACTGAGAGTATACAATCCTACAGGAACCAATCTCATCCCATTTAATCCGGGAGTATAGAATTCCACTGGAACTAATCTCATCCAATTTACTCTGAGAGTATAGAATTCAACTGGAAACAATCTCTTCTCATTTACTCTGAGTGTATAGAATTCCACAGGATCCAATGTCAAGGTATTCATTTGGAGAGTATAGAATTCCACTGGAACCAATCTCATCCCATTTACTCTGACAGTATAGAATTACACTGGAACCAATCTCATCCCATTTACTCTGAGAGTAGAATTCCACTGGAACCAATTTCATCCCTTTTCCACTGAGAGTATAGAGTTCTACTGGAACCAATCTCATCCCATTTAATCTGGGAGTATAGAATTCCACTGCAACCAATCTCTTCTCATTTACTCTGAGTGTATCGAATTCCAAAGGAAACAAACTCATCCCATTTATATGAGAGTATAGAATTCCACTGGAACAAATCTCATCCCATGTACTCTGAGAGTATAGAATTCCACTGGAACCAATCGATCCTGATTTACTCCAGGCTTGTAGAATTCTACTTTAACTAATCCCTTTTCCTTTACTCTGGGAGTATAGAATTCTACTGGAAACAATCTCATCCCATTTTATCTGAGCTAATAGAATTCTACTGGATCTAAAATCTTCTCATTTAGTCCATGAGTATAGAATTCCATTAGAACCAATCTCATCCCATTTACTCTGAGATTCTAGAATTCTACTGGAACCAATGCCGTCCCATTTTCGCTGAGATTATAGAATTTCTCTGGAACCAATTCCTTCTCGGTTACTCCAAGAGTTTGGGACTCTACCAGAACCAATCCCTTCTCAGTCACACCAGGCATATTGAATTCTACCAGAACCGATCCTTTATCAGATACTCCGGGGGTATAAAATTCCAGTGGGACCAATCCTTTCTCAGTTGCTCTGAGAGTATAGAATTCCTTTAGAACCAATCTCATCCCTATTACACTGAGAGTATAGAATTGTACTGGAACCAATCTCATCCCATGCACTCTGAGAGTATAGAATTCTACTGGAACCAATCTCATCCCATTTACACCGGGAGTATAGAATTCTACTGTAACCAATCTCATCCAATTTACTCTGAGAGTATAGAATTCCACTGGAACCAATCTCTTCTCATTTACTCTGAGAGTATAGATTTCCAATGGAAACAATCTCGTCTTTTATTATGAGAGTATAGAATTACATTTGAACGCAGCTCATCCCATTTACTCTGAGAGTAGAATTCCACTGGAACAAATCTCATCCCATTTACTCTGAGAGTATAGAATTCCACTGGAACCAATCGATCCTGATTTACTCCAGGAGTGTAGAATTCTACTGTAACTAATCCCTTTTCCTTTACTCTGGGAGTATAGAATTCTACTGGAAACAATCTCATCCCATTTTATCTGAGCTAATAGAATTCTACTGGAACCAATCTCTTCTCATTTAGTCCCGTGAGTATAGAATTCCATTAGAACCAATCTCATCCCATTTACTCTGAGATTATAGAATTCTACTGGAACCAATGCCGTCCCATTTTCGCTGAGATTATAGAATTTCCCTGGAACCAATTCCTTCTCGGTTACTCCAGGAGTATGGGACTCTACCAGAACCAATCCCTCCTCAGTCACACCGGGCCTATTGAATTCTTCCAGAACCAATCCTTAATCCGTTACTCCGGGGGTATAAAATTCCACTGGAAGCAATCCTTTCTCATTTGCTCTGAGAGCAGAGAATTCCTTTAGAACCAATCTCAGCCCTTTAACACTGAGCGTATAGAATTCTACTGGAACTAATCTCATCCCATTTACTCTGAGAGTATAGAATTCTATTGGAACCAATCTCATCCCATTTACTCCGGGAGTATAGAATTCTACTGTAACCAATCTCATCCAATTTACTGAGAGTATAGAATTCCACTGGAACCAATCTCATCACATTTACACAGAGAGTGCAGAATTCTACTGGAACCAATCTCATCCCATTTACTCTGAGAGTATAGAATTCCAAAGGAAACAATCTCATCCTATTTATTATGAGAGTATAGAATTCCACTGGAACAAATCTCATCCCATTTACTCTGAGAGTATAGAATTCCACTGGAACCAATCGATCCTGATTTACTCCAGGCTTGTAGAATTCTACTTTAACTAATCCCTTTTCCTTTACTCTGGGAGTATAGAATTCTACTGGAAACAATCTCATCCCATTTTATCTGAGCTAAAAGAATTCTACTGGAACCAATCTCTTCTCATTTTTTCCATGACTATAGAATTCCATTAGAACCAATCTCATCCCATTTACTCTGAGATTATAGAATTCTACTGGAATCAATGCCGTCCCATTTTCGCTGAGATTATAGAATTTATCTGGAACGAATTCCTACTCGGTTACTCCAAGAGTATGCGACTCTACCAGAACCAATCCCTTCTCAGTCACACCGGGCGTATTGAATTCTACCAGAACCAATCCTTTATCCATTACTCCGGGGGTATAAAATTCCACTGGGACCAATCCTTTCTCATTTGCTCTGAGAGTATAGAATTTATTTAGAACCAATCTCATCCCTATTACATTGAGAGTATAGAATTCTACTGGAACCAATCGCATCCCAAGTACTCTGAGAGTATAGAATTCTACTGGAACCAATCTCATCCCATTTACTCCGTGACTATAGAATTCTACACTAATCAATCTCATCCAATTTACTCTGAGAGTATAGAATTCCACTGGAACCAATCTCTTCTCATTTACTCTGAGAATATAGATTTCCAAAGGAAACAATCTCATCTTTCATTATGAGAGTATAGAATTGCACTTGAACCCAGCTCATCCCATTTACTCTGTGAGTAGAATTCCACTGGAACAAATCTCATCCCATTTACTCTGAGAGTACAGAATTCCACAGGAACCAATCGATCCTGATTTACTCCAGGAGTGTAGAATTCTACTGTAACTAATCCCTTTTCCTTTAATCTGGGAGTATAGAATTCTACTGGAAACAATCTCATTCCATTTTATCTGAGCTAATAGAATTCTACTGGAACCAATCTCTTCTCATTTAGTCCGTGAGAATAGATTTCCATTAGAACCAATCTCATCCCATTTACTCTGAGATTATAGAATTCTACTGGAACCAATGCCATCTCATTTTCGCTGAGATTATAGAATTTCGCTGGAACCAATTCCTTCTCGGTTACTCCAGGAGTATGGGAGTCTACCAGAACCAATCCATTCTCAGTCACACCGGGCGTATTGAATTCTACCAGAACCAATCCTTTATCCGTTACTCCGGGGGTATAAAATTCCACTGGAAGCAATCCTTTCTCATTTGCTCTGAGAGTATAAAATTCCTTTAGAACCAATCTCATCCCTTTTACACTGAGCGTATAGAATTCTACTGGAACTAATCTCATCCCATTTACTCTGAGAGTATAGAATTCTATTGGAACCAATCTCATCCCATTTACTCCGGGAGTATAGAATTCTACTGTAACCAATCTCATCCCATTTACTCTGGAGTTTAGAATTCCAAAGGAAACAATCTCATCCTATTTATTATGAGAGTATAGAATTCCACTGGAACCAATCTCATCCCATTTACTCTGAGAGTATAGAATTCCACTGGAACCAATCGATCCTGATTTACTCCAGGAGTGTAGAATTCCACTGGAACCAATCTCTTGTCATTTACACTGAGAGTATAGAATTCCACTGCTCCCAATGTCATCCCATTTCCTCTTAGAGTACAGAATTCTACTGGACCTAATTTCATCCTATTTACGCCTGAAGTATAGAATTCTACTGGACCTAATCTCGTCCCATTTCCTCTGAGAGAATAGAATTCCACTGGAACCAATTTCCTCTTTTTACTCTGTGAGCATGGAATTCCACTGGAACCAATCTCATCCCATTTACTCTGACCGTATAAAATTCTACTGGAACCAAACATCTCATTTAATCTGACTGTATTGAATTCAACAGGAACCAATCTCATCCCATTTCCTCTTGGAGTACAGAATTCTACTGGAACCAATCTCATCCTATTTACGCCGGACGTACAGAATTCTACTGGACCTAATCTCATCCCATTTATTCCCGGAGTATAGAATTCCACTGGAACCAATCTCCTCCTATTAATTATGAGAGTGTAGACATTCACTGGAACCAATCGCATCCCATTTACTCTGAGAATACAGAATTCTACTGGAACCAATCCCATCTCATTTACTCCAGGAGTAAAGAATTTCACGGGAACTAATCTCATCCCATTAACTCCGGAAGTATAGAATTCCACTGGAAACAATCACAGCCCATTTAGTCTGGCAGTTTTAAATTCCACTGCACACAATCTCTTCCCATTTAATCTGAACGTATAGAATTCCACTGGAACCAAACTGATCCCAGTTAATCTCACAGTATTGCATTCCACTGAACCAATCTCATCCTATGTATTTACAGAGTATAGACATTCTCTGGAACCAATCTCATCCCATTTAATCTGAGAGAATAGACACTCACTGAAACGAATCTCATCCCATTTACTATGAGAGTAGAATTCCACTGGAACCAATGTCTTCACATTTACTCTGAGGGTATAGAATTCCACTGGAACCAATCCCTTCTGATTTACTCCAGGTGTCTAGTATTCTACTGTAACTAATCCCTTTTCCTTTACTCTGGGAGTATAGAATTCTACTGGAAACAATCTCATCCCATTTTCTCTGAGCTAATAGAATTCTACTGGAACCAATCTCTTCTCATTAAGTCCGTGAGTATAGAATTCCATTAGAACCAATCTCATCCCATTTACTCTGAGATTATAGGATTCTACTGGAACCAATGCCGTCCCATTTTCACTGACATTATAGATTTCCACTGGAACCAATCCTTTCCCATTTGCTCTGAGAGTATAGAATTCCACAAGAACCAATCTCATCCCTTTTACACTGAGAGTATAGAATTCTGCTGGAACCAATCTAATCCAATTTAATCTGGGAGTATAGAATTCCACTGGAAACAACCTCATCCCATTTGCTCTGAGAGTATAGAATTCCACTGGACCCAATTTCATCCCATTTACACTGTGAGCATGGAATTCCACAAGAACCAATCTCATTCTATTTATTCTGAGAGGATAGAATTCTACTGGAACCATCTCATCCCATTTAAACTGGGAGAATAACATTCCACTGGAACCAATCGCATCCCATTTAGTCCAGGAGTATAGAATTCCACTGGAACCAATCTCTTGACATTTAAACTGAGAGTATAGAATTCCAATCCACCCAATTTCATCCCATTTCCTCTTAGAGTACAGAATTCTACTGGAACCAATCCCATCTTATTTACACCGGGAGTATAGAATTCCTCTGGAAACAACCTCATCCCATTTACTCTGAGAGTATAGAAATCCACTGGACCCAATTTCATCCCATTTACACTGTGAGCATGGAATTCCACCGGAACCAATCTCATTCTATTTAATCTGACAGGATAGAATTCTACCGGGACCATCTCATCCCATTTACACTGGGAGAATAACATTCTACTGGAAACAATCGCATCCCATTTAGTCCGGGAGTATAGAATTCCACTGGAAACAATCCCTTCTGATTTACTCCAGGAGTCTAGTACTCAACTGTAACTAATCCCTTTTCCTTTACTCTGGGAGTATAGAATTCTACTGGAAACAATCTCATCCCATTTTATCTGAGCTAATGGATTTCTACTGGAACCAATCTCTTCTCATTTAGTCCATGAGTATAGAATTCCATTAGAACCAATTTCATCCCATTTACTCTGAGATTATAGAATTCGACTGGAACCAAAGCCGTCCCATTTTCGCTGAGATTATAGAAATTCGCTAGAACCAATTCCTTCTCGGTTACTCCAGGAGTATGGGACTCTACCAGAACCAATCCCTTCTCAGTCACACCGGGCATATTGAATTCTACCAGAACCAATCCCTTATCCGTTACTCCGGGGGTATAAAATTCCCTGGAACCAATCCTTTCTCATTTGCTCTGAGAGTATAGAATTCCTTTAGAACCAATCTCATCCCGTTTACACTGAGAGTATAGAATTCTACTGGAACCAATCTCATCCCATTTAATCCGGGAGTACAGAATTCCACTGCAACCAATCTCTTCTCATTTACTCTGGGACTATAGAATTCCAAAGGAAACAATCTCACCCTATTTAATCTGTGAGTATAGAATTCCAATGGAACAAATTTCATCCCATTTACTCTGAGAGTATAGAATTCCACAGGAACCAATCTCTTCTCATTTACTCTGAGAGTATAGAGTTCCAAAGGAAACAATCTCATCTTTTATTATGAGAGTATAGAATTACACTGGAACCAAGCTCATCCCATTTATTCTGGGAGTAGAATTCCACTGGAACAAATCTCATCCCATTTACTCTGAGAGTATAGAATTCCACTGGAACCAATCGATCCTGATTTACTCCAGGGGTGTAGAATTCTACTGTAACTAATCCCTTTTCCTTTACTCTGGGAGTATAGAATTCTACTGGAAACAATCTCATCCCATTTTATCTGAGCTAATAGAATTCTACTGGAACCAATCTCTTCTTATTTAGTCCATGAGTATAGAAATCCATTAGAACCAATCTCATCCCATTTACTCTGAGATTATAGAATTCTACTGGAACCAATGCCGTCCCATTTTCGCTGAGATTATAGAATTTCTCTGGAACCAATTCCTTCTCGGTTACTCCAAGAGTTTGGGACTCTACCAGAACCAATCCCTTCTCAGTCACACCGGGCGTATTGAATTCTACCAGAATCAGTCCTTTAGCCGTTACTCCGGGGGTATAAAATTCCACTGGGACCAATTCTTTCTCATTTGCTCTGAGAGTATAGAATTCCTTTAGAACCAATCTCATCCCATTTACTCTGAGATTATAGAATTCTACTGGAAATAATGCCGTCCCATTTTCGCTGAGATTATAAAATTTCGCTGGACCCAATTCCTTCTCGGTTACTCCAGGTGTATGGGACTCTACCAGAACCAATCCCTTCTCAGTCACAGCGGGCGTATTGAATTCTACCAGAACCAATCCATTATCCGTTACTCCGGGGGTATAAAATTCCACTGGAACCAATCCTTTCTCATTTGCTCTGAGAGTATAGAATTCCTTTAGAACAAATATCATCCCTTTTACACTGAGAGTATAGAATTCTACTGGAACCAATCTGATACCATTTACACTGAGAGTATACAATTCTACTGTAACTAATCTCGTCCCATTTACTCCGGAAGTACAGAATTCCACTGGAACCAATCTCATCCAATTTACTCTGACAGTATAGAATTCAACTGGAAATAATCTCTTCTCATTTACTCTGAGAGTATAGAATTCCAAAGGATCCAATCTCAAGGTATTCATTAGGAAAGTATAGAATTCCACTGGAACCAATCTCATCCCATTTACTCTGACAGTATAGAATTACACAGGAACTAATCTCATCCCATTTACTCTGAGAGTAGAATTCCACTGGAACCAATCTCATCACTTTTACACTGAGAGTATAGAATTCTACTGGAACCAATCTCATCCCATTTACTCTGAGAGTGTAGAATTCTACTGGAAACAATCTCATCCCATTTAATCCGGGAGTATAGAATTCCACTGGAACCAATCTCTTCTCATTTACTCTGAGAGTATAGAATTCCAAAGGAAACAAACTCATCCTATTTATATGAGAGTATAGAATTCCACTGGAACAAATCTCATCCCTTGTACTCTGAGAGTATAGAATTCCACAGGAACCAATCGATCCTGATTTACTCCTGGCTTGTAGAATTCTACTTTAACTAATCCCTTTTACTTTACTCTGGGAGTATAGAATTCTACTGGAAACAATCTCATCCCATTTTATCTGAGCTAATAGAATTCTACCGGAACCAATGTCTTCTCATTTAGTCCATGAGTATAGAATTCCATTAGGACCAATCTCATCCCATTTACTCTGAGATTATAGAATTCTACTGGAACCAATGCCGTCCCATTTTCGCTGAGATTATAGAATTTCGCTGGAACAAGTTCCTTCTCAGTTACTCCAGGAGTATGGGACTCTACCAGAACCAATCCCTTCTCAGTCACACCGGGCGTATTGAATTCTACCAGAACCAATCCTTTCTCCGTTACTCCGGGGGTATAAAATTCTACTGGAACCAATCTCTTCTCATTTAGTCCGTGAGTATAGAATTCCATTAGAACCAATCTCATCCCATTTACTCTGAGATTATAGAATTTTACTGGAACCAATGCCGTACCATTTTCGCTGAGATTATAGAATTTCGCTGGAACAAGTTCCTTCTCAGTTACTCCAGGAGTATGGGACTCTACCAGAACCAATCCCTTCTCAGTCACACCGGGCGTATTGAATTCTACCAGAACCAATCCTTTCTCCGTTACTGCTGGGGTATAAAATTCCACTGGAAGCAATCCTTTCTCATTTGCTCTGAGAGTATAGAATTCCTTTAGAACCAATCTCATCCCTTTTACACTGAGCATATAGAATTCTACTGGAACTAATCTCATCCCATTTACTCTGAGAGTATAGAATTCTATTGGAACCAATCTCATCCCATTTAGTCCGGGAGTATAGAATTCTACTGTAACCAATCTCATCCAATTTAATCTGAGAGTATAGAATTCCACTGGTACCAATCTCATCCCATTTACTCTGTGAGTATAGAATTCCAAAGGAAACAATCTCATCCTATTTATTATGAGAGTATAGAATTCCACTGGAACAGATCTCATCCCATCTACTCTGAGAGTATAGAATTCCACTGGAATCAATCGATCCTAATTTACTCCAGGTGTGTAGAATTCTACTTTAACTAATCCCTTTTCCTTTACTCTGTGAGTATAGAATTCTACTGGAAACAATCTCATCCCATTTTATCTGAGCTAATAGAATTCTACTGGAACCAATCTCTTCTCATTTAGTCCATGAGTATAGAATTCCATTAGAACTAATCTCATCCCATTTACTCTGAGATTATAGAATTCTACTGGAACCAATGCCGTCCCATTTTCGCTGAGATTATAGAAATTCTCTGGAACCAATTCCTTCTCGGTTACTCCAAGATTATGGTACTCTACCAGAGCCAATCCCTTCTCAGTCACACCGGGCGTATTGAATTCTTCCAGAACCAATCCTTTATCCATTACTCCGGGGGTATAAAATTCCATTGGGACCAATCCTTTCTCATTTGCTCTGAGAGTATAGAATTCCTTTAGAACCAATCTTATCCCTATTACATTGAGAGTATAGAATTCTACTGGAACCAATCTCATCACCTTTACTCCGGGAGTATAGAATTCGACTGTAACCAATCTCATCCAATTTACTCTGAGAGTATAGAATTCCACTGGAACCAATCTCTTCTCATTCACTCTGAGAGTATAGATTTCCAATGGAAACAATCTCATCTTTCATTATGAGAGTATAGAATTACACTTGAACCAAGCTCATCCCATTTACTCTGTGAGTAGAATTCCACTGCAACAAATCTCATCCCATTTTCTCTGAGAGTACAGAATTTCACAGGAACCAATCGATCCTGATTTACTCCAGGAGTGTGGAATTCTGCTGTAACTTATCCCTTTTCCTTTACTCTGGGAGTATAGAATTCTACTGGAAAGAATCTCATCCCATTTTATCTGTTCTAATAGAATTCTACTGGAACCAATCTCTTCTTATTTAGTCCATGAGTATAGAAATACATTAGAACTAATCTCATCCCATTTACTCTGAGATTATAGAATTCTACTGGAACCAATGCCGTCCCATTTTCGCTGAGATTATAGAAATTCGCTCGAACCAATTCCTTCTCAGTTACTCCAGGATTATGGGAGTCTACCAGAACCAATCCCTTCTCAGTCACACCGGGCGTATTGAATTCTACCAGAACCAATCCTTTATCCGTTACTCCGGGGCTATAAAATTACACTGGAAGCAATCCTTTCTCATTTGCTCTGAGAGTATAGAATTCCTTTAGAACCAATCCCATCCCTTTTACACTGAGCGTATAGAATTCTACTGGAACTAATCTCATCCCATTTACTCCGGGAGTATAGAATTCTACTGTAACCAATCTCATCCAATTTACTCTGAGAGTATAGAATTCCACTGGAACCAATCTCATCCCTTTTACACTCAGAGTACAGAATTCTACTGGAACCAATCTCATCCCATTTACTCTGCGAGTATAGAATTCAAAAGGAAACAATCTCATCCTATTTATTATGAGAGTATAGAATTCCACTGGAACAAATCTCATCCCATTTACTCTGAGAGTATAGAATTCCACTGGAACCAATTGATCCTGATTTACTCCAGGAGTGTTGAATTCCACTGGAACCAATCTCTTGTCATTTACACTGAGAGTATAGAATTCCACTGCTCCCAATGTCATCCCATTTCCTCTTAGAGTACAGAATCCTACTGGACCTAATTTCATCCTATTTACGCCGGAAGTATAGAATCCTACTGGACCTAATCTCATCCCATTTACTCTGAGAGAATAGAATTCCACTGGAACCAATTTCATCCTTTTACTCTGTGAGCATGGAATTCCACTGGAACCAATCTCATCCCATTTACTCTGAACATATAAAATTCTACTGGAACCAAACATCCCATTTAATCTGACAGTATTGAATTTAACAGGAACCAATCTCATCCTATTTACGCCGGAAGTACAGAATTCTACTAGACCTAATCTCATCCCATTTACTCCGGGAGTATAGAATTCCACTGGAACCAATCTCCTCCTATTTATTATGAGAGTATAGACATTTACTGGAACCAATCTCATCCCATTTACTCTGAGAATACAGAATTCTACTGGAACCAATCCCATCCCATTTACTCCAGGAGTAAAGAATCTTATTGGAACTAATCTCATCCCATTAACTCCAGGAGTATAGAATTCCACTGGAAACAATCTCAGCCCATTTACTCTGGCAGTTTTAAATTCCACTGCACACAATGTCTTCCCATTTACTCTGAACGTATAGAATTCCACTGGAACCAACTTATCCCATTTAATCTAACAGTATTGTATTCCACAGGAACCAATCTCATCCTATTTATTATGAGAGAATAGACACTCACTGAAACGAATCTCATCCCATTTACTATGAGAGTAGAATTCCACTGGAACCAATGTCTTCACATTTCCTCTGAGAGTATAGAATTCCACTGGAACCAATCCCTTCTGATTTACTCCAGGAGTCTAGTATTCTACTGTAACTAATCCCTTTTCCTTTACTCTGGGAGTATAGAATTCTACTGGAAATAATCTCATCCCATTTTATCAGAGCTAATTGAATTCTACTGGAACCAATCTCTTCTCATTTAGTCCGTGAGTATAGAATTCCATTAGAACCAATCTCATCCAATTTACTCTGAGATTATAGAATTCTACTGGAACCATTGCCGTCCCATTTTCGCTGAGATTATAGAAATTCGCTGGAACCAATTCCTTCTCGGTTACTCCAGGAGTATGGGACTCTACCAGAACCAATCCCTTCTCAGTCACACCGGGCATATTGAATTCTACCAGAACCAATCCCTTATCCGTTACTCTGGGGGTATAAAATTCCCTGGAACCAATCCTTTCTCATTTGCTTTGAGAGTATAGAATTCCTTTAGAACCAATCTCATCCATTTTACACTGAGAGTATAGAATTCTACTGGAACCAATCTCATCCCATTTACTCTGAGAGTATAGAATTCTACTGGAACCAATCTCATCCCATTTACTCCGGGAGTAAAGAATTCTACTGTAAACAATCTCATCCAATTTACTCTGAGAGTATAGAATTCTACTGGAAGCAATCTCATCTCTTTTACACTGAGAGTATAGAATTCTACTGGAACCAATCTCATCCCATTTACTCTGAGAGTATAATTCTACTGGAACCAATCTCCTCCCATTTACTCCGGGACTATAGAACTCCACTGCAACCAATCTCATCCAATTTACTCTGAGAGTATAGAATTCAACTGGAAACAATCTCTTCTCATTTAAACTGAGAGTATAGAATTCCACAAGCTATTCATTAGGAGAGTATAGAATTACACTGGAACCAACCTCATCCCATTTACTCTGAGAGCAGAATTCCACTGGAACCAATCTCATCCCATTTACTCTGACAGTAAAGAATTACACTGGAACCAATCCATCCTGATTTACTCCAGGATTGTAGAATTCCACTGGAACCAACCTCTTGTCATTTAAACTGAGAGTATAGAATTCCACTCCACCCAATCTCATCCCATTTCCTCTTAGAGTACAGAATTCTACTGGAACCAATCCCATCCTATTTACGACGGGAGTATAGAATTCCTCTGGAAACAACCTCATCCCATTTACTCTGAGAGTATAGAATTCCACTGGACCCAATTTCATCCCATTTACTCTGAGAGTATAGAATTCCTTTAGAACAAATATCATCCCTTTTACACTGAGAGTATAGAATTCTACTGGAACCAGTCTCATCCCATTTACTCTTGGAGTATAGAATTCTACTGTAAACAATCTGATCCAATTTACTCTGAGAGTATAGAATTCTACTGGAACCAATCTCATCCCTTTTACACTGAGAGCATAGAATTCTACTGGAACCAATCTCATCACATTTACTCTGAGAGTATAGAATTCTACTGGAACCAATCTCATCCCATTTACTCCGGGACTATAGAATTCCACTGGAACCAATCTCATCCAAATTACTCTGAGAATATAGAATTCAACTGGAAACAATCTCTTCTCCTTTACTCTGAGAGTATAGAATGCCACAGGAACCAATCTCAAGCTATTCATTAGGAGAGTATAGAATTCCACTGGAACCAAGCTCATCCCATTTACTCTGAGAGTAGAATTCCACGGGAAACAATCTCACCCCATTTACTCTGACAGTATAGAATTACACTGGATCCAATCCATCCTGATTTACTCCAGGAGTGTAGAATTCCACTGGAACCAACCTCTTGTCATTTAAACTGAGAGCATAGAATTCCACTCCACCCAATCTCATTCCATTTCCTCTTAGAGTACAGAATCCTACTGGAACCAATCCCATCCTATTTACGACGGGAGTATAGAATTCCACTGGAAACAACCTCATCCCATTTACTCTGAGAGTATAGAATTCCACTGGACCCAATTTCATCCCATTTACACTCTGAGCATGGAATTCCACTGGAACCAATCTCAATCTATTTATTCTGAGAGGATAGAATTCTACTGGAACCATCTCATCCTACTTACACTGGGAGAATAACATTATACTGGAACCAATCGCATCCCATTTAGTCCGGGAGTATAGAATTCCACTGGAACCAATCTCATCGTATTTACTCTGAGAGTATAGAATTCCACGTGAAACCAATCATTTCTCATTTACTCTGAGAGTATAGAATTCCACAGCACCCAATCTCATCCCTTTCCTCTGAGAATATAGAATTCTACTGGAACCAATCCCATCACTTTTACTCCTGGAGTATAGAATTTTACTGGAACTAATCTCATCCCATTAACTCCGGGACTATAGAATTCTACTGGAAACAATCTCAGCCCATTTACTCTGGCAGTTTTGAATTCCACTGCAAACAATCGCTTCCTATTTACTCTGAATGTATAGAATACAACTGGAACAAAACCTATCCCATTTAATCTCACAGTATTGAATTCCACAGGAACCAATCTCATCCTATGTATTCAGAGAGTATGGACATTCTCTGGAACTAATCTCATTCCATTTACTCTGAGAGCAGAATTCCACTGGAACCAATATCATCCCATTTACTCTGAACGTATAGAATTCCACTGGAACCAATTTATCCCATTTAATCTGACAGTATTGAATTCCACAGGAACCAATCTCATCCTATTTATTATGAGAGAATAGACACTCATTGAAACGAATCTCATCCCATTTACTATGAGAGTAGAATTCCACTGGAACCAATGTCATCACATTTACTCTGAGAGTATGGTTTCCACTGGAAACAATCCCTTCTGATTTACTCCAGGAATCTAGTATTCTACAGTAACTAATCCCTTTTTTCTTTACTCTGAGAGTATAGAATTCTACTGGAAACAATCTCATCCCATTTTCTCTGAGCTAATGGAATTCTACTGGAACCAATCTCTTCTCATTTTGTCCGTGAGTATACAATTCCATTAGAACCAATCTCATCCCATTTACTCTGAGATTATAGAATTCTACTGGAACCAATGCCGTCCCATTTTCTCTGAGATTATAGATTTTCGCTGGAGCCAATCCCATCTCGGTTACTCCGGGAGTATTGGACTCTACCAGAACCAATCCCTTCTCAGTCACACCGGGAGTATTGAATTCTGCCAGAACCAATACTTTCTCCGTTACTCCGGGGTATAAAATTCCACTGGAACCAATCCTTTCTCATTTACTCTGAGAGTATAGAATTCCACTGGAACCACTCTCATCCCTTTTACACTGATAGTATAGAATTCTACTGGAACCAATCTCATCCCATTTACTCTGAGAGTATAGAATTCTACTGGAACCAATCTCATCCCACTTACTCCGGGAGTATAGATTTCCACTGGAACCAATCTCATCCAATTTACTCTGAGAGTATAGAATTCAACTGGAAACAATCTCTTCTCATTTACTCTGAGAGTATAGAATTCCACAGGAACCAATCTCAAGCTATTCATTAGGAGAGTATAGAATTACACTGGAACCAACCTCATCCCATTTACTCTGAGAGTAGAATTCCACTGGAACCAATCTCATCCCATTTACTCTGACAGTATAGAATTACACTGGAACCAATCCATCCTGATTTACTCCAGGAGTGTAGAATTCCACTGGAACCAACCTCTTGTTATTTAAACTGAATGTATAGACTTCCAATCCACCCAATCTCATCCCATTTCCTCTTAGAGTACAGAATTCGAATGGAACCAATCCCATCCTATTTACGCCAGGAGTATAGAATTCCACTGGAAACAACCTCATCCCATTTGCTCTGAGAGCATAGAATTCCACTGGACCCAATTTAATCCCATTTACACTGTGAGCATGGAATTCCACAGGAACCAATGTCATTCTACTTATTCTGAGAGGATAGAATTCTACTGGAACCATCTCATCCCATTTACACTGGGAGAATAACATTCTACTGGAACCAATCGCATCCCATTTATTCCGGGATTATAGAATTCCACTGGAACCAATCTCATCGCATTTACTCTGTGAGTATAGAATTCCATGTGGAACCAATCTCTTCTCATTTACTCTGAGAATATAGAATTCCACAGTACCCAATCTCATCCCATTTCCTCTGAGAATACAGAATTCTACTGGAACCAATCCCATCACTTTTACTCCCGGAGTATAGAATTTCACTGGAACTAATCTCATCCCATTAACTCCGGGTGTAGAGAATTCTACTGGAAACAATCTCAGTATTGAATTCCACAGGAACCAATCACATCCTATGTATTCAGAGAGTTTAGACATTCTCTGGAACCAATCTCATCCCATTTACTCTGAACGTATAGAATTCCACTGGAACCAATTGATCCCATTTAATCTGACTTTATTGAATTCCACAGGGACCAATCTCATCCTATTTATTATGAGAGAATAGACACTCACTGAAACGAATCTCATCCCATTTACTATGAGAGTAGAATTCCACTGGAACCAGTGTCTTCACATTTACTCTAAGAGTATTGAATTCCACTGGAACCAATCCCTTATGATTTACTCCAGGAGTATAGTGTTCTACTGTAACTAATCCCTTTTCCTTTACTCTGCGAGTACGGAATTCTACTGGAAACAATCTCATCCCATTTTATCTGAGCTAATAGAATTCTACTGGAACCAATCTCTTCTCATTTAGTCCATGACTATAGAATTCCATTAGAACCAATCTCATCCCATTTACTCTGAGATTATAGAATTCTACTGGAACCAATGCCGTCCCATTTTCGCTGAGATTATAGAATTTCGCTGGAAACAATTCCTTCTCGGTTACTCCAGGAGTCTGGGACTCTACCAGAACCAATCCCTTCTCAGTCACACCGGGCGTATTGAATTCTACCAGAACCAATCCCTTATCCGTTACTCCGGGGGTATAAAATTCCACTGGAACCAATCCTTTCTCATTTGCTCTGAGAGTATAGTATTCCTTTAGAACCAATCTCATCCCTTTTACACTGAGAGTATAGAATTCTACTGGAACCAATCTCATCCCATTTACTCTGAGAATATAGAACTCTACTGGAACCAATCTCATCCCATTTACTACGGGCGTATAGAATTCTACTGTAACAAGTCTCATCCAATTTACTCAGAGTATAGAATTTCACTGGAACTAATCGATCCTGATTTACTCCAGGCGTGTAGAATTCTACTGTAACTAATCCCTTTTCCTTTACTCTGGGAGTATAGAATTCTACTGGAAACAATCTCATCCCATTTTATCTGAGCTAATAGAATTCTACTGGAACCAATCCCTTCTCATTTAGTCCATGAGTACAGAATTCCATTAGATTCAATCTCATCCCATTTACTCTGAGATTATAGAATTCCACTGGAACAAATCTCTTCTCATTTACTCTGAGAGTATAGATTTCCAAAGGAAACAATCGATCCTGATTTACTCCAGGAGTGTAGAATTCCACTGGAACCAATCTCTTGTCATTTACTCTGAGAGTAGAGAATTGCACTGGAATCAATCTCTTATCAGTTACTCTGAGAGTATAGAATTCCACTGCACCCAATCTCATCTCATTTACTCAAAGAATACAGAATTCTAGTGGAACCAATCCATCCCATTTACTCCGGGAGTATAGAAACCTACTGGAACTTATGTCATTCCATTAACTCCGGGAGTATAGAATTCTGCTGGAACCAATCTCAGACCATTTACTCTGAACATATAGAATTCCACTGGAACAAAACTTATCCAATTTAATCTGACAGTATTGAATTCCACAGGAACCAATCTCATCCTCTTTATTATGAGAGTATAGACATTCACTGGAACCAATCTCTTCTCATTTATTCTGAGAGTATAGAATTCCACAATAACCAATCTCATCATATTCATTATGAGAGTATAGAATTTCCATGGAACCAATCTCATCCCATTTACTCTGAGAGTAGAATTCCACTGGAACCAATCTCATCCCATTTACTCTGAAAGTATAGAATTACATTGGAACCAATCACTCCTGATTTACTCAAGGAGTGTAGAATTCCACTGGAACCAATCTCTTCTCATTTACACTGAGAGTATAGAATTCCACTGCACCCAATCTCATCCCATTTCCTCTTAGAGTACAGAATTCTACTGGAAACAATGTGATTCTATTTACGCCGGGAGTATAGAATTCCACTGGAAAGAACCTCATCCCATTTACTCTGAGATTATAGAATTCCACTGGACCCAATCTCATCCCATTTACTCCAGGTGTATGGAATTCTACTGGAATTAATCTCATCCCATTTACTCCGGGAGTATAGAATTCCACTGGAAACAATCTCATCCCATTTACTCTGAGAGTATAGAATACCACTGGACCCAATCTCATCCCATTTACTCTGAGAGTATAGAAATCCACTGGAACCAATCTCATCCTATTCATTATGAGAGTATAGAATTCTACTGGAACCATCTCATCCCATTTACGCCGGGAGAATAAAATTCTACGGGAACCAATCGCATCCCATTTACTCTGGGAGTATAGAATTCCACTGGTACCAATCTCTTCTCATTTACTCTGAGATTATAGAATTCCACAGCTCCCAATCTCATCCCATTTCCTCTGAGAGTACAGAATTCTACTGGAACCAATCTCATCCCATTTACTCTGAGAGTATAGAATTCCACTGGAACCAATCTCTTCTCTTTTACTCCGAGAGTATAGATTCCACTGCACCCAATCTCATCCCATTTCCTATCAGAGTACAGACTTCTACTGGAACCAATCTCATCCTATTGATGCCGGAAATATAGAATTCTATTGGAACTAATCTCATCCCATTTACTCCGTGAGTATAGAATTCTATTGGAACTAATCTCATCCCATTTACTCCGTGAGTATAGAATTCCACTGGACCCAATTTCATCCCATTTACTCTGTGAGCATGGAATTCCATTGGAACCAATCTCATCATATTCATTATGAGAGTATAGACTTTCACTGGAACCAATCTAATCCCATTTACTCTGAGAGTAGAATTCCACTAGAACCAATCTCATCCCATTTCCTCTGAGAGTATAGAATTCCACTGGAACCAATCTCATCTTATTTAGTCTGTGAATATAGTATTCCACTAGAACCAATCCCTCCTGATTTAGTCCAGGAGTGTAGAATTCCACTGGAACCAATCTCTTCTCATTTACTCTGAGAGTATATAATTCCATTGGAACCAATCTCTTCTCATTTACTCTGAGAGTATAGAATTCCACTACAACCAATCTCATCCCATTTCCTTTTAGAGTACAGAATTCTACTGGAACCAATCTCATCCTATTTACTCCGGAAGTATAGAATTCCACTGGAAACTACCTCATCCCATTTACTCTGAGAGGATAGAATTCCACTGGAACCAATGTTAGCCCCTTTACTTCGTGTTTATAGAATTCTACTGGATCCAATCTCATCCCATTTACTCTGAGAGTATAGAATTCCACTAGACCCATTCTCTACCCATTTACTCTGAGAGTATAGAATTCCACTGGAACCAATCTCATCCCATTTACTCTGAGAGTATAGAATTCCACTGGAACCAATCTCTTCTCATTTACTCTGGGAGTATAGAATTCCACTGGAAACAATCTCATCGCATTTACTCTGAGAGGACTGAATTCCACTTGAACCAATCTCAGCCCATTTACTCTGAGAGTATAGAATTCCACTGGACCCAATCTCATCCCATTTACTCTGAGTATAGAATTCCACTGGAACCAAACTTATCCCATTTAATCTGGCAGTATAGGATGCAACAGGGACCATATCTCATCCTATTTATTATGAGAGTATAGACTTTAACTGGAACCAAGCTCATCCCATTTACTCTGAAGTAGAACTGCACTGGAAACAACCTCATCCCATTAACTCCGGGAGTATAGAATTGCACTGGAAACAGTCTGATCCCATTTACTCTGAGAGTATAGAATTCCACTGGAACCAATCTCATCCCATTTACTCTGAGAGTATAGAATTCCACTGGAACCAATCTCTTCTCATTTAATCTGGGAGTATAGAATTCCACTGCACCCAATCTCATCCCAATTCGTCAGAGTGTACAGAATTCTACTGGAACCAATCTCGTCCCATTTACTCTGAGAGGAGAGAATCGCACTGGAACCAATCTCTTCTCATTTACTCTGAGAGAATACAATTCCACTGCACCCAATCTCATCCCATTTACTCTGAGAATACAGAATTCTCCTGGAACCAATCTCATCTCATTTAGTCTGAGAGCACAGAATTCTACTAGAACCAATCCCATCCCATTTACTCCGGGAGTATAGAATTTTACTGGAACTAATCTCATCCCATTTACTCTGAGAGTATAGAATTCCACTGGAAACAATGTCATCCCCTTTACCTTGAGAGTATAGAATTCCACTGGAACCAATCTCAGCCCATTTACACTCACAGTTTAGAAATCCACTGGACCCAATCTCATTCCATTTACTCTTAACGTATTGAATTCCACTGGAACCAAACTTATCTCATTTAATCAGACAGTATTGAATTCCACAGGAACCAATCACATCATCTTTATTATGAGAGAATAGACATTCAATGAAACCAATCTCATCCCACTTACTCTGACAGTAGAATTCCACTGGAACCAATCTCATCCCATTTACTCTGGGAGTATGGAATTCCACTGGAACCAATTTCTTCACATTTACTCTGAGAGTATAGAATTCCACTGAAACGAATCCCTTCTGATTTACTCCAGGAGTGTAGAATTCTACTGGAACCATCCCATCCCATTTACTCTGGGAGTACAGAATTCTACTGGATCCAATCTCATCCCCTTTACTCTGAGAGTATAGAATTCCACTAGACCCATTCTCTACCCATTTACTCTGAGAGTATAGAATTGCACTGGACCCATTCTCATCCCATGTATTCCGTGAGTATGGAATTCTACTGGAACCAATCCCTTCTCATTTAATTCTTGAGTACAGAATTCCACTGGAACCAATCTCATCCATTTTACACTGAGATTATGGAAGTCTACTTGAACCCATCCCTTCTCATTTAATCTGAGAATATAGAATTCCACTGGAACCAATATCATCCCATTTACTATGGGAGTACAGAATTCCACTGGAACCAATCTCATCCCATTCACTCTGAGTGTATAGAATTCTATTGGAAACAATCCCTTCTCATTGACTCTGAGAGTACAGAATTCCACTGGAACAAATCTCATCCATTTTACACTGAGATTATAGAATTCTACTGGAACCAATCTTATCCCATTTACTCTGTGAGTGTAAAATTCTACTGGATCCAATCTCATCCCATTTACTCTAAGAGTATAGAATTCCACTAGATCCATTCTCTACCCATTTACTCTGAGCGTGTGGAATTCCACAGGAACCTATCTCATTCTATTTCCTCTGAGAATATAGGATTCCATTGGACCATTCTCATCCCATTTATTCCATGAGTATAGAAATCCACTGGAACCAATCCCTTCTCATTTACGCTGAGAGTACAGAATTGCACTGGAACCAATCTCTTCTCATTTAATCTGAGAGTATAGAATTCCAATGCACCCAATCTCATCCCATTTCCTCTGCAAGTACAGAATTCTCCTGGAACCAATCTCATTCTATTTATTCTGAGAGTATAGAATTCTACTGGAACCTTCTCATTCCATTTACTCCTGGAGAATAAAATCCTACTGGAACCAATCGCATCCCATTTACTCTGTGAGTGTAGAATTCTACTGGATCCAATCTCATCCCATTTACTCTGAGAGTATAGAATTCCACTAGACCCATTCTCTACCCATTTACTTTGAGCGTATAGAATTCCACAGGAACCTATCTCATTCTATTTCCTCTGAGAATATAGGTTTCCATTGGACCATTCTCATCCCATTTGTTCCATGAGTATAGAATTCTACTGGAACCAATCCCTTCTCATTTACGCTGAGAGTACAGAAGTCCACTGGAAACAATCTCATCTGTTTTAAACTGAGATTATACCATCCTACAGGAACCAAGCACATCCCATTTACTCTGAGAGTATAGAATTCCACTGGAACCAATCTCTTCTCATTTTGTCTGAGATTAGTATTGCACTGTAACCAAACTCATCGCATTTTCTCTGAGACTGTATAATATTACTGGAACCAATCTCTTCCCATTTACTCTGAGAGTAGAGAATTACACTGGAACCAATCTCTTCTCATATACTCTGAGTGTATAGAATTCCACTGCACCCAAAGTCATCCGTTTTACACTGAGATTATAGAATTCTACTGGAACCAATCTTATCCCATTTACTCTGAGAGTATAGAATTCTACTAGAACCAATCTCATCCCATTTACTACGGGCGTATAGAATTCCACTGGAACCAATCTCATCCCATTTACTCTGAGAGTATAGAATTCCACTGGAACCAATCACTTCTCATTAACTCTGGGAGTATAGAATTCCACTGCAACCAATCTCATCCCTTTACCTCTGAGAGTACAGAATTCTACTGGAACCAATCTCATCCTATTTATTCCGGGTGTATAGAATTCTACTGGAACTAATCGCATCCCATTTAGACCGTGAGTATAGAATTCCAATGGAAACAACGTCATCCCATTTACTCTGAGAGGATGGAATTCCACTGGAACCAATCTCAGCCCATTTACTCCTAGAGTATAGAATTCCACTGGACACAATTTCATCCCATTTACTCTGAGAGTATGGAATTCCACTGGAACCAATCTCATTCTATTTATTCTGAGAGAATAGACTTCTACTGGAACCATCTCATCCCACTTACTCCGAGAGAATAAAATTCTACTGGAACCAATCGCATCCCATTTACTCCATGAGTGTAGAATTCTACTGGATCTAATCTCATCCCATTTACTCTGAGAGTATAGAATTCCACAGGAACCTATCTCATTCTCTTTACTCTCAGAGTATAGGATTCCATTGGACTATTCTCATCCCATTTATTCTGTGAGTATAGAATTCTACTTGAACCAATCCCTTCTCATTTACGCTGAGAGTATAGAATTCCACTGGAAACCATCTCATCTGTTTTACACTGAGATTATAGAATTCTACCTGAACCAATCTTATCACATTTACTCTGAGAGTATAGAATTCTACTGGAAACAATCTTTTCTCATTTTGTCTGAGATTAGTGTTGCACTGTAATCAATCTCATCGCATTTTCTCTGAGACTGTATAATATTACTGGAACCAATCTCTTCCCATTTACTCTGAGAGTAGAGAAATACATGGTACCAATCTCTGCTCATTTACTCTGAGTGTATAGAATTCCACTGCACCCATTCTCATCCATTTTACACTGAGATTATAGAATTCTACTGGAACCAATCTTATCCTATTTACTCTGAGCGTATAGAATTCTACTAGAACCAATCTCATCCCATTTACTACGGGAGTATAGAATTCCACTGGAACCTATCTCATCCCATTTACTCTGAGAGTATAGAATTCCACTGGAACCAATCACTTCTCATTTACTCTGAGAGTATAGAATTCCACTGCAACCAATCTCATCACATTTCCTCTGCGCGTACAGAATTCTAATGGAACCAATCTCATCCCATTTACTCCAGGAGCACAGAATTCTAATGCAAATAATCACATCCCATTTACTCCGGGAGTATGGAATTCCACTGGAAACAATCTCATCCCATTTACACTGAGTAGAATGAATTCCACTTGAACCAATCCCAGTCCATTTACTCTGAGAGTATAGAATTCCACTGGACCCAATCTCATCCCATTTACTCTGAGAGTATAGAATTCATCTGGAACCAAACTTATCCCATATAATCTGACAGTATAGAGTTCCACAGGAAACATATCTTATCCTACATATTTTGAAAGTGTAAACTTTAACTGGAACCAATCTCATCCCATTTACTCTGAGAGTAGAATTGCACTGGAACCAATCCCAGTCCATTTACTCTGAGAGTATAGAATTCTAATGGAAACAATCTCATACCATTTTCTGTAAGTTTATAGAATTCTACTGGAACCAATCTCTTCTCATTTACTCCCTGAGGATAGAATTCCATTAGACCCAATCTCTTCCCATTTACTCTAAGAGTAGAGAAATACACTGGAACCAATCTCTGCTCATTTACTCTGAGTGTATGGAATTCCACTGCACCCAATCTCATCCGTTTTACACTGAGATTATAGAATTCCACTGGAACCAATCTCATCCCATTTATTCTGAGAGTATAGAATTCCACTGGAACCAATCCCTTCTCATTTACGCTGAGAGTACAGAATTCCACTGGAACCAATCTCATCTGTTTTAAACTGAGATTATAGCATCCTACTGGAACCAAGCACATCCCATTTACTCTGAGAGTAATAAATTCCACTGGAACCAATCTCTTCTCATTTTGTCTGAGATTAGTATTGCACTGTAACCAAACTCATCGCATTTTCTCTGAGACTGTATAATATTACTGCAACCAATCACTTCCCATTTACTCTGAGAGTAGAGAATTACACTGGGACCAATCTCTTCTCATACACTCTGAGTGTATAGAATTCCACTGCACCCAATCTCATCCGTTTTACACTGAGATTATAGAATTCTACTGGAACCAATCTTATCCCATTTACTCTGAGAGTATAGAATTCTACTAGAACCAATCTCATCCCATTTACTACGGGAGTATAGAATTCCACTGGAACCAATCTCATCCCATTTACTCTGAGAGTATAGAATTCCACTGGAACCAATCCCTTCTCATTTACGCTGAGAGTACAGAATTCCACTGGAACCAATCTCATCTGTTTTAAACTGAGATTATAGCATCCTACTGGAACCAAGCACATCCCATTTACTCTGAGAGTATAGAATTCCACTGGAACCAATCTCTTCTCATTTTGTCTGAGATTAGTATTGCACTGTAACCAAACTCATCGCATTTTCTCTGATACTGTATAATATTACTGCAACCAATCTCTTCCCATTTACTCTGAGAGTAGAGAATTACACTGGAACCAATCTCTTCTCATATACTCTGAGTGTATAGAATTCCACTGCACCCAATCTCATCCATTTTACACTGAGATTATAGAATTCTACTGGAACCAATCACTTCTCATTAACTCTGGGAGTATAGAATTCCACTGCAACCAATCTCATCCCTTTACCTCTGAGAGTACAGAATTCTACTGGAACCAATCTCATCCTATTTATTCCGGGTGTATAGAATTCTACTGGAACTAATCGCATCCCATTTAGACCGTGAGTATAGAATTCCAATGGAAACAACGTCATCCCATTTACTCTGAGAGGATGGAATTCCACTGGAACCAATCTCAGCCCATTTACTCTGAGAGTATAGAATTCCACTGGACCCAATTTCATCCCATTTACTCTCTGAGTATGGAATTCCACTGGAACCAATCTCATTCTATTTATTCTGAGGAGAATAGAATTCTACTGGAACCATCTCATCCCACTTACTCCGAGAGAATAAAATTCTACTGGAACCAATCGCATCCCATTTACTCCGTGAGTGTAGAATTCTACTGGATCTAATCTCATCCCATTTACTCTGAGAGTATAGAATTCCGCAGGAACCTATCTCATTCTCTTTACTCTGAGAGTATAGGATTCCATTGGACTATTCTCATCCCATTTATTCTGTGAGTATAGAAATCCACTTGAACCTATCCCTTCTCATTTACGGTGAGAGTACAGAATTCCACTGGAAACAATCTCATCCGTTTTACACTGAGATTATAGAATTCTACCTGAACCAATCTCATCCCATTTACTCTGAGAGTATAGAATTCTACTGGAAAAAATCTTTTCTCATTTTGTCTGAGATTAGTGTTGAACTGTAATCAATCTCATCGCATTTTCTCTGAGACTGTATAATATTACTGGAACCAATCTCTTCCCATTTACTCTGAGAGTAGAGAAATACACGGTCCCAATCTCTGCTCATTTACTCTGAGTGTATAGAATTCCACTGCACCTATTCTCATCCATTTTACACTGAGATTATAGAATTCTACTGGAACCAATCTTATCCCATTTACTCTGAGCATATAGAATTCTACAAGAACCAATCTCAACCCATTTACTACGGGAGTACAGAATTCCACTGGAACCTATCTCATCCCATTTACTCTAAGAGTATAGAATTATACTGGAAACAATCTTTCCTCATTTTGTCTGAGATTAGTGTTGCACTGTAATCAATCTCATCGCATTTTCTCTGAGACTGTATAATATTACTGGAACCAATCTCTTCCCATTTACTCTGAGAGTAGAGAAATACACGGTACCAATCTCTGCTCATTTACTCTGAGTGTATAGAATTCCACTGCACCCATTCTCATCCATTTTACACTTAGATTATAGAATTCTACTGGAACCAATCTTATCCCATTTACTCTGAGCGTATAGAATTCTACTAGAACCAATCTCATCCCATTTACTATGGGAGTATAGAATTCCACTGGAACCTATCTCATCCCATTTACTCTGAGAGTATAGAATTCCACTGCAACCAATCTCATCACATTTCCTCTGCGAGTACAGAATTCTAATGGAAGCAATCTCATCCCATTTACTCCAGGAGCACAGAATTCTAATGTAAATAATCACATCCCATTTACTCCGGGAGTATGGAATTCCACTGGAAACAATCTCATCCCATTTACTCTGATTAGAATGAATTCCCTATGAAGCAATCCCAGTCCATTTACTCTGAGAATATAGAATTCCACTGGACCCAATCTCATCCCATTTACTCTGAGAGTATAGAATTCCTCTGGAACCAAACTTATCCCATATAATCTGACAGTATAGAGTTCCACAGGAAACATATCTTATCCTACATATTTTGAAAGTGTAAACTTTAACTGGAACCAATCTCATCCCATTTACTCTGAGAGTAGAATTGCAAAAGAACAATCCCAGTCCATTTACTCTGAGAGTAAAGAATTCTAATGGAAACAATGTCATCCCATTTTCTCTAAGTTTATAGAATTCTACTGGAACCAATCTCTTCTCATTTACTCCCTGAGTATAGAATTCCATTAGACCCAATCTCTTCCTATTTACTCTAAGAGTAGAGAAATACACTGGAACCAATCTCTGCTCATTTACTCTGAGTGTATGGAATTCCACTGCACCCAATCTCATCCGTTTTACACTGAGATTATAGAATTCCACTGAAACCAATCTCATCCCATTTACTCTGAGAGTATAGAATTCCACTGGAACCAATCCCTTCTCATTTACGCTGAGAGTACAGAATTCCACTGGAACCAATCTCATCTGTTTTAAACTGAGATTATAGCATCCTACTGGAACCAAGCACATCCCATTTACTCTGAGAGTATAGAATTCCACTGGAACCAATCTCTTCTCATTTTGTCTGAGATTAGTATTGCACTGTAACCAAACTCATCGCATTTTCTCTGATACTGTATAATATTACTGCAACCAATCTCTTCCCATTTACTCTGAGAGTAGAGAATTACACTGGAACCAATCTCTTCTCATGTACTCTGAGTGTATAGAATTCCACTGCACCCAATCTGATCCGTTTTACACTGAGATTATAGAATTCTACTGGAACCAATCTTATCCCATTTACTCTGAGAGTATAGAATTCTACTAGAACCAATCTCATCCCATTTACTACGGGAGTATAGAATTCCACTGGAACCAATCTCACCCCATTTACTCTGAGAGTATAGAATTCTACTAGAACCAATCTCTTCCCATTTACTCTAAGAGTAGAGAAATACACTGGAACCAATCTCTGCTCATTTACTCTGAGTGTATAGAATTCCACTGCACCCAATCTCATCCGCTTTACACTGAGATTATAGAATTCTACTGGAACCAATCTTATACCATTTACTCTGAGCGTATAGAATTCTACTAGAACCAATCTCATCACATTTTCTACGGGAGTATAGAATTCCACTGGAACCAATCTCATCCCATTTACTCTGAGATTATAGAATTCTACTGGATCCAATCACTTCTCATTTACTCTGAGAGTATAGAATTCCACTGCAACCAATCTCATCACATTTCCTCTGCGAGTACAGAATTCTAATGGAACCAATCTCATCCCATTTACTCCAGGAGCACAGAATTCTAATGTAAATAATCACATCCCATTTACTCCGGGAGTATGGAATTCCACTGGAAACAATCTCAACCCATTTACTCTGAGTAGAATGAATTCCACTTGAACCAATCCCAGTCCATTTACTCTGAGAGTATAGAATTCCACTGCAACCAATCTCATCCCTTTACCTCTGAGAGTACAGAATTCTACTGGAACCAATCTCATCCTATTTATTCCGGGTGTATAGAATTCTACTGGAACTAATCGCATCCCATTTAGACCGTGAGTATAGAATTCCAATGGAAATAACGTCATCCCATTTACTCTGAGAGTATAGAATTCCACTGCAACCAATCTCATCACATTTCCTCTGCGAGTACAGAATTCTAATGGAACCAATCTCATCCCATTTACTCCAGGAGCACAGAATTCTAATGTAAATAATCACATCCCATTTACTCCGGGAGTATGGAATTCCACTGGAAACAATCTCAACCCATTTACTCTGAGTAGAATGAATTCCACTTGAACCAATCCCAGTCCATTTACTCTGAGAGTATAGAATTGCACTGCAACCAATCTCATCCCTTTACCTCTGAGAGTACAGAATTCTACTGGAACCAATCTCATCCTATTTATTCCGGGTGTATAGAATTCTACTGGAACTAATCGCATCCCATTTAGACCGTGAGTATAGAATTCCAATGGAAACAACGTCATCCCATTTACTCTGAGAGTATAGAATTCCACTGCAACCAATCTCATCACATTTCCTCTGCGAGTACAGAATTCTACTGGAACCAATCTCATCCTATTTGCTCCGGGAGTATAGAATTCTACTGGAACTAATCTTATTCACTTTACTCCGTGAGTATAGAATTCCAATGGAAACAAACTCATCCCATTTACTCTGAGAGGATAGAATTCCACTGGAACCAATCTCAGCCCATTTACTCTGAGAGTATAGAATTCCACTGGACCCAATTTCATCCCATTTACTCTGTGAGTATGGAATTCCACTGGAACCAATCTCATTCTATTTATTCTGAGAGTATAGAATTCTACTGGAACCATGTCATTCCATTTACTCCTGGAGAATAAAATCCTACTGGAACCAATCGCATCCCATTTACTCTGTCAGTGTAGAATTCCACTAGCCCATTCTCTACCCATTTACTCTGAGCGTAGAGAATTCCACAGTTACCTATCCCATTCTATTTCCTCTGAGAATATAGGTTTCCGTTGGACCATTCTCATCCCATTTATTCCGTGAGTATAGAATTCTACTGGAACCAATCCCTTCTCATTTACGCTGAGAGTACAGAATTCCACTGGAACCAGTCTCATCTGTTTTAAACTGAGATTATAGCATTCTACTGGAACCAAACTTATCCCATTTACTCTGAGAGTATAGAATTCCACTGGAACCAATCTCTTCTCATTTTGTCTGAGATTAGTATTGCACTGTAACCAAACTCATCGCATTTTCTCTCAGACTGTATAATATTACTGCAACCAATCTCTTCCCATTTACTCTGAGAGTAGAGAATTACACTGGAACCAATCTCTTCTCATTTTGTCTGAGATTAGTAATGCACTGTAACCAATCTCATCGCATTTTTTCTGAGACTGTATAATATTAATGGAACCAATCTCTTCCCATTTACTCTGAGAGTAGAGAACTACACTGGAACCAATCTCTTCTCATATATTCTGAGTGTATAGAATTCCACTGCACCCAATCCCATCCATTTTACACTGAGATTATAGAATTCTACTGGAATCAATCTTATCCCATTTACTCTGAGAGTATAGAATTCTACTAGAAACAATCTCATCCCATTTACTACGGGAGTATAGAATTCCACTGGAACCAATCTCATCCCATTTACTCTGAGAGTATAGAATTCAACTGGAACCAATCACTTTTCATTAACTCTGGGAGTATAGAATTCCACTGCAACCAATCTCATCCCATTTCCTCTGAGAATACAGAATTCTACTGGAACCAATCTCATCGCATTTTCTCTGAGAGTATTTAATTCTACTGGAAGCAATCTCATCCCATTTACTCTCACAGTAGAGAATTAAACTGCACCCAGTCTCATCGCATTTACCCTGAGAGTACAGGATTCTGCTGGAACCAATCCCATCCCATTTACTCCGGGAGAATAGAATTCTACTGGAACTAATCTCATCCCATTAACTCCAGGAGTGTAGAATTCCACTTGAACCAATATCAGTCCATTTACTCTGACAGTATACAATTCCATTGGACCCAATCTCATCCCATTTCCTCTGAACATATAGAATTCCACTGGCACCAAATTTATCCCATTTAATCTGACAGTATTGAATTCCACAGGAACCAATCTCGTCCTATTTATTATGAGAGTATAGACATTCACTAGAACCAATCTCATCCCATTTGCTCTGAGAGAATAGAATTCTACTGGAACTAATCTCATGCCATTTAGTCTGAGAGTATAGAATTCCACTGGAACCAATCTCTTCTGATTTAATCCAGGAGTGCAGAATTGTACTGGAACCAATCTCATCCCATTTACTCTGAGAGTATAGAATTCCACTGGAACCAAACTGATCCCATATAATCTGACAGTATAGAATTCCACAGGAAACATATCTTATCCTTCATATTTTGAAAGTGTAAACTTTAACTGGAACCAATCTCATCCCATTTACTCTGAGAGTAGAATTGCACTGGAACCAATCCCAGTCCATTTGCTCTGAGAGTATAGAATTCTAATGGAAACAATGTCATCCTATTTTCTCTAAGTTTATAGAATTCTACTGGAACCAATCTCATCTGTTTTAAACTGAGATTATAGCATTCTACTGGAACCAAACTTATCCCATTTACTCTGAGAGTATAGAATTCCACTGGAACCAATCTCTTCTCATTTTGTCTGAGATTAGGATTGCACTGTAACCAAACTCATCGCATTTTCTCTGAGACTGTGTAATATTACTGCAACCAATCTCTGCTCATTTACTCTGAGTGTATAGAATTCCACTGCACCCAATCTCATCCGTTTTACACTGAGATTATAGAATTCTACTGGAACCAATCTTATCCCATTTACTCTGAGAGTACAGAATTCTACTAAAACCAATCTCATCCCATTTACTACGGGAGTACAGAATTCCACTGGAACCAATCTCACCCCATTTACTCTGAGAGTATAGAATTCTACTAGAACCAATCTCTTCCCATTTACTCTAAGAGTAGAGAAATACACTGGAACCAATCTCTGCTCATTTACTCTGAGTGTATAGAATTCCACTGCACCCAATCTCATCCGCTTTACACTGAGATTATAGAATTCTACTGGAACCAATCTTATCCCATTTACTCTGAGAGCATAGAATTCTACTAGAACCAATCTCATCCCATTTACTACGGGAGTATAGAATTCCACTGGAACCTATCTCATCCCATTTACTCTGAGAGTATAGAATTCCACTGCAACCAATCTCATCACATTTCCTCTGCGAGTACAGAATTCTAATGGAACCAATCTCATCCCATTTACTCCAGGAGCACAGAATTCTAATGTAAATAATCACATCCCATTTACTCCGGGAGTATGGAATTCCACTGGAAACAAACTCATCCCATTTACTCTGATTAGAATGAATTCCGTATGAACCAATCCCAGTCCATTTACTCTGAGAGTATAGAATTCCACTGGACCCAATCTCATCCCATTTACTCTGAGAGTATAGACTTCCTCTGGAACCAAACTTATCCCATATAATCTGACAGTATAGAGTTCCACAGGAAACATATCTTATCCTACATATTTTGAAAGTGTAAACTTTAACTGGAACCAATCTCATCCCATTTACTCTGAGAGTAGAATTGCACTGGAACCAATCCCAGTCCATTTGCTCTGAGAGTATAGAATTCTAATGGAAACAATGTCATCCCATTTTCTCTAAGTTTATAGAATTCTACTGGAACCAATCTCTTCTCATTTACTCCCTGAGTATAGAATTCCATTAGACCCAATCTCTTCCCATTTACTCTAAGAGTAGAGAAATACACGGGAACCAATCTCTGCTCATTTACTCTGAGTGTATGGAATTCCATTGCACCCAATCTCATCCGTTTTACACTGAGATTATAGAATTCCACTGGAACCAATCTCATCCCATTTACTCTGAGAGTATAGAATTCCACTGGAACCAATCCCTTCTCATTTACGCTGAGAGTACAGAATTCCACTGGAACCAATCTCATCTGTTTTAAACTGAGATTATAGCATCCTACTGGAACCAAGCACATCCCATTTACTCTGAGAGTATAGAATTCCACTGGAACCAATCTCTTCTCATTTTGTCTGAGATTAGTATTGCACTGTAACCAAACTCATCGCATTTTCTCTGAGACTGTATAATATTACTGCAACCAATCTCTTCCCATTTACTCTGAGAGTAGAGAATTACACTGGAACCAATCTCTTCTCATATACTCTGAGTGTATAGAATTCCACTGCACCCAATCTCATCCGTTTTACACTGAGATTATAGAATTCTACTGGAACCAATCTTATCACATTTACTCTGAGAGTACAGAATTCTACTAGAACCAATCTCATCCCATTTACTACGGGAGTATAGAATTCCACTGGAACCAATCTCACCCCATTTACTCTGAGAGTATAGAATTCTACTAGAACCAATCTCTTCCCATTTACTCTAAGAGTAGAGAAATACACTGGAACCGATCTCTGCTCATTTACTCTGAGTGTATAGAATTCCACTGCACCCAATCTCATCCGCTTTACACTGAGATTATAGAATTCTACTGGAACCAATCTTATCCCATTTACTCTGAGAGTATAGAATTCTACTAGAACCAATCTCTTCCCATTTACTCTAAGAGTAGAGAAATACACTGGAACCAATCTCTGCTCATTTACTCTGAGTGTATAGAATTCCACTGCACCCAATCTCATCCGCTTTACACTGAGATTATAGAATTCTACTGGAACCAATCTTATCCCATTTACTCTGAGCGTATAGAATTCTACTAGAACCAATCTCATCACATTTTCTACGGGAGTATAGAATTCCACTGGAACCAATCTCATCCCATTTACTCTGAGATTATAGAATTCTACTGGATCCAATCACTTCCCATTTACTCTGAGAGTATAGAATTCCACTGCAACCAACCTCATCACATTTCCTCTGCGAGTACAGAATTCTAATGGAACCAATTTCATCCCATTTACTCCAGGAGCACAGAATTCTAATGTAAATAATCACATCCCATTTACTCCGGGAGTATGGAATTCCACTGGAAACAATCTCAACCCATTTACTCTGAGTAGAATGAATTCCACTTGAACCAATCCCAGTCCATTTACTCTGAGAGTATAGAATTCCACTGCAACCAATCTCATCCCTTTACCTCTGAGAGTACAGAATTCTACTGGAACCAATCTCAACCTATTTATTCCGGGTGTATAGAATTCTACTGGAACTAATCGCATCCCATTTAGACCGTGAGTATAGAATTCCAATGGAAACAACGTCATCCCATTTACTCTGAGAGTATAGAATTCCACTGGAACCAATCACTTCTCATTTCCTCTGAGAGTATAGAATTCCACTGCAACCAATCTCATCACATTTCCTCTGCGAGTACAGAATTCTACTGGAACCAATCTCATCCTATTTGCTCCGGGAGTATAGAATTCTACTGGAACTAATCTTATTCGCTTTGCTCCGTGAGTATAGAATTCCAATGGAAACAACCTCATCCCATTTACTCTGAGAGGATAGAATTCCACTGGAACCAATCTCAGCCCATTTACTCTGAGAGTATAGAATTCCACTGGACCCAATTTCATCCCATTTACTCTGTGAGTATGGAATTCCACTGGAACCAATCTCATTCTATTTATTCTGAGAGTATAGAATTCTACTGGAACCATCTCATTCCATTTACTCCTGGAGAATAAAATCCTACTGGAACCAATCGCATCCCATTTACTCTGTCAGTGTAGAATTCCACTAGCCCATTCTCTACCCATTTACTCTGAGTGTAGAGAATTCCACAGTTACCTATCTCATTCAATTTCCTCTGAGAATATAGGTTTCCATTGGACCATTCTCATCCCATTTATTCCGTGAGTATAGAATTCTACTGGAACCAATCCCTTCTCATTTACGCTGAGAGTACAGAATTCCACTGGAACCAATCTCATCTGTTTTAAACTGAGATTATAGCATTCTACTGGAACCAAACTTATCCCATTTACTCTGAGAGTATAGAATTCCACTGGAACCAATCTCTTCTCATTTTGTCTGAGATTAGTATTGCACTGTAACCAAACTCATCGCATTTTCTCTGAGACTGTGTAATATTACTGCAACCAATCTCTGCTCATTTACTCTGAGTGTATAGAATTCCACTGCACCCATTCTCATCCACTTTACACTGAGATTATAGAATTCTACTGGAACCAATCTTATCCCATTTACTCTGAGCGTATAGAATTCTACTAGAACCAATCTCATCCCATTTACTACGGGAGTATAGAATTCCACTGGAACCTATCTCATCCCATTTACTCTGAGAGTATAGAATTCCACTGCAACCAATCTCATCACATTTCCTCTGCGAGTACAGAATTCTAATGGAACCAATCTCATCCCATTTACTCCAGGAGCACAGAATTCTAATGTAAATAATCACATCCCATTTACTCCGGGAGTATGGAATTCCACTGGAAACAAACTCATCCCATTTACTCTGATTAGAATGAATTCCGTATGAACCAATCCCAGTCCATTTACTCTGAGAGTATAGAATTCCACTGGACCCAATCTCATCCCATTTACTCTGAGAGTATAGAATTCCTCTGGAACCAAATTTATCCCATATAATCTGACAGTATAGAGTTCCACAGGAAACATATCTTATCCTACATATTTTGAAAGTGTAAACTTTAACTGGAACCAATCTCATCCCATTTACTCTGAGAGTAGAATTGCACTGGAACCAATCCCAGTCCATTTGCTCTGAGAGTATAGAATTCTAATGGAAACAATGTCATCCCATTTTCTCTAAGTTTATAGAATTCTACTGGAACCAATCTCTTCTCATTTACTCCCTGAGTATAGAATTCCATTAGACCCAATCTCTTCCCATTTACTCTAAGAGTAGAGAAATACACTGGAACCAATCTCTGCTCATTTACTCTGAGTGTATGGAATTCCACTGCACCCAATCTCATCCGTTTTACACTGAGATTATAGAATTCCACTGGAACCAATCTCATCCCATTTACTCTGAGAGTATAGAATTCCACTGGAACCAATCCCTTCTCATTTACGCTGAGAGTACAGAATTCCACTGGAACCAATCTCATCTGTTTTAAACTGAGATTATAGCATCCTACTGGAACCAATCTTATCCCATTTACTCTGAGAGTATAGAATTCTACTAGAACCAATCTCATCCCATTTACTACGGGAGTATAGAATTCCACTGGAACCAATCTCACCCCATTTACTCTGAGAGTATAGAATTCTACTAGAACCAATCTCTTCCCATTTACTCTAAGAGTAGAGAAATACACTGGAACCAATCTCTGCTCATTTACTCTGAGTGTATAGAATTCCACTGCACCCAATCTCATCCGCTTTACACTGAGATTATAGAATTCTACTGGAACCAATCTTATCACATTTACTCTGAGCGTATAGAATTCTACTAGAACCAATCTCATCACATTTTCTACGGGAGTATAGAATTCCACTGGAACCAATCTCATCCCATTTACTCTGAGATTATAGAATTCTACTGGATCCAATCACTTCTCATTTACTCTGAGAGTATAGAATTCCACTGCAACCAATCTCATCACATTTCCTCTGCGAGTACAGAATTCTAATGGAACCAATTTCATCCCATTTACTCCAGGAGCACAGAATTCTAATGTAAATAATCACATCCCATTTACTCCGGGAGTATGGAATTCCACTGGAAACAATCTCAACCCATTTACTCTGAGTAGAATGAATTCCACTTGAACCAATCCCAGTCCATTTACTCTGAGAGTATAGAATTCCACTGCAACCAATCTGATCCCTTTACCTCTGAGAGTACAGAATTCTACTGGAACCAATCTCATCCTATTTATTCCGGGTGTATAGAATTCTACTGGAACTAATCGCATCCCATTTAGACCGTGAGTATAGAATTCCAATGGAAACAACGTCATCCCATTTACTCTGAGAGTATAGAATTCCACTGGAACCAATCACTTCTCATTTCCTCTGAGAGTATAGAATTCCGCTGCAACCAATCTCATCACATTTCCTCTGCGAGTACAGAATTCTACTGGAACCAATCTCATCCTATTTGCTCCGGGAGTATAGAATTCTACTGGAACTAATCTTATTCGCTTTGCTCCGTGAGTATAGAATTCCAATGGAAACAACCTCATCCCATTTACTCTGAGAGGATAGAATTCCACTGGAACCAATCTCAGCCCATTTACTCTGTGAGTATGGAATTCCACTGGAACCAATCTCATTCTATTTATTCTGAGAGTATAGAATTCTACTGGAACCATCTCATTCCATTTACTCCTGGAGAATAAAATCCTACTGGAACCAATCGCATCCCATTTACTCTGTCAGTGTAGAATTCCACTAGCCCATTCTCTACCCATTTACTCTGAGTGTAGAGAATTCCACAGTTACCTATCTCATTCTATTTCCTCTGAGAATATAGGTTTCCATTGGACCATTCTCATCCCATTTATTCCGTGAGTATAGAATTCTACTGGAACCAAACCCTTCTCATTTACGCTGAGAGTACAGAATTCCACTGGAACCAATCTCATCTGTTTTAAACTGAGATTATAGCATTCTACTGGAACCAAACTTATCCCATTTACTCTGAGAGTATAGAATTCCACTGGAACCAATCTCTTCTCATTTTGTCTGAGATTAGTATTGCACTGTAACCAAACTCATCGCATTTTCTCTGAGACTGTATAATATTACTGCAACCAATCTCTGCTCATTTACTCTGAGTGTATAGAATTCCACTGCACCCATTCTCATCCACTTTACACTGAGATTATAGAATTCTACTGCAACCAATCTTATCCCATTTACTCTGAGCGTATAGAATTCTACTAGAACCAATCTCATCACATTTACTACGGGAGTATAGAATTCCACTGGAACCTATCTCATCCCATTTACTCTGAGAGTATAGAATTCCACTGCAACCAATCTCATCACATTTCCTCTGCGAGTACAGAATTCTAATGGAACCAATCTCATCCCATTTACTCCAGGAGCACAGAATTCTAATGTAAATAATCACATCCCATTTACTCCGGGAGTATGGAATTCCACTGGAAACAATCTCATCCCATTTACTCTGATTAGAATGAATTCCGTATGAACCAATCCCAGTCCATTTACTCTGAGAGTATAGAATTCCACTGGACCCAATCTCATCCCATTTACTCTGAGAGTATAGAATTCCTCTGGAACCAAACTGATCCCATATAATCTGACAGTATAGAGTTCCACAGGAAACATATCTTATCCTACATATTTTGAAAGTGTAAACTTTAACTGGAACCAATCTCATCCCATTTACTCTGAGAGTAGAATTGCACTGGAACCAATCCCAGTCCATTTGCTCTGAGAGTATAGAATTCTAATGGAAACAATGTCATCCCATTTTCATAAGTTTATAGAATTCTACTGGAACCAATCTCTTCTCATTTACTCCCTGAGTATAGAATTCCATTAGATCCAATCTCTTCCCATTTACTCTAAGAGTAGAGAAATACACTGGAACCAATCTCTGCTCATTTACTCTGAGTGTATGGAATTCCACTGCACCCAATCTCATCCGTTTTACACTGAGATTATAGAATTCCACTGGAACCAATCTCATCCCATTTACTCTGAGAGTATAGAATTCCACTGGAACCAATCCCTTCTCATTTACGCTGAGAGTACAGAATTCCACTGGAACCAATCTCATCTGTTTTAAACTGAGATTATAGCATCCTACTGGAACCAAGCACATCCCATTTACTCTGAGAGTAATGAATTCCACTGGAAACAATCTCTTCTCATTTTGTCTGAGATTAGTATTGCACTGTAACCAAACTCATCGCATTTTCTCTGAGACTGTATAATATTACTGCAACCAATCTCTTCCCATTTACTCTGAGAGTAGAGAATTACACTGGAACCAATCTCTTCTCATATACTCTGAGTGTATAGAATTCCACTGCACCCAATCTCATCCGTTTTACACTGAGATTATAGAATTCTACTGGAACCAATCTTATCCCATTTACTCTGAGAGTATAGAATTCTACTAGAACCAATCTCATCCCATTTACTACGGGAGTATAGAATTCCACTGGAACCAATCTCACCCCATTTACTCTGAGAGTATAGAATTCTACTAGAACCAATCTCTTCCCATTTACTCTAAGAGTAGAGAAATACACTGGAACCAATCTCTGCTCATTTACTCTGAGTGTATAGAATTCCACTGCACCCAATCTCATCCGCTTTACACTGAGATTATAGAATTCTACTGGAACCAATCTTATCCCATTTACTCTGAGCGTATAGAATTCTACTAGAACCAATCTCATCACATTTTCTACGGGAGTATAGAATTCCACTGGAACCAATCTCATCCCATTTACTCTGAGATTATAGAATTCTACTGGATCCAATCACTTCTCATTTACTCTGAGAGTATAGAATTCCACTGCAACCAATCTCATCACATTTCCTCTGCGAGTACAGAATTCTAATGGAACCAATCTCATCCCATTTACTCCAGGAGCACAGAATTCTAATGTAAATAATCACATCCCATATACTCCGGGAGTATGGAATTCCACTGGAAACAATCTCAACCCATTTACTCTGAGTAGAATGAATTCCACTTGAACCAATCCCAGTCCATTTACTCTGAGAGTATAGAATTCCACTGCAACCAATCTCATCCCTTTACCTCTGAGAGTACAGAGTTCTACTGGAACCAATCTCATCCTATTTATTCCGGGTGTATAGAATTCTACTGGAACTAATCGCATCCCATTTAGACCGTGAGTATAGAATTCCAATGGAAACAACGTCATCCCATTTACTCTGAGAGTATAGAATTCCACTGGAACCAATCACTTCTCATTTCCTCTGAGAGTATAGAATTCCACTGCAACCAATCTCATCACATTTCCTCTGCGAGTACAGAATTCTACTGGAACCAATCTCATCCTATTTGCTCCGGGAGTATAGAATTCTACTGGAACTAATCTTATTCGCTTTACTCCGTAAGTATAGAATTCCAATGGAAACAACCTCATCCCATTTACTCTGAGAGGATAGAATTCCACTGGAACCAATCTCAGCCCATTTACTCTGAGAGTATAGAATTCCACTGGACCCAATTTCATCCCATTTACTCTGTGAGTATGGAATTCCACTGGAACCAATCTCATTCTATTTATTCTGAGAGTATAGAATTCTACTGGAACCATCTCATCCCATTTACTCCTGGAGAATAAAATCCTACTGGAACCAATCGCATCCCATTTACTCTGTCAGTGTAGAATTCCACTAGCCCATTCTCTACCCATTTACTCTGAGTGTAGAGAATTCCACAGTTACCTATCTCATTCTATTTCCTCTGAGAATATAGGTTTCCATTGGACCATTCTCATCCCATTTATTCCGTGAGTATAGAATTCTACTGGAACCAATCCCTTCTCATTTACGCTGAGAGTACAGAATTCCACTGGAACCAATCTCATCTGTTTTAAACTGAGATTATAGCATTCTACTGGAACCAAACTTATCCCATTTACTCTGAGAGTATAGAATTCCACTGGAACCAATCTCTTCTCATTTTGTCTGAGATTAGTATTGCACTGTAACCAAACTCATCGCATTTTCTCTGATACTGTATAATATTACTGCAACCAATCTCTTCCCATTTACTCTGAGAGTAGAGAATTGAACTGGAACCAATCTCTTCTCATGTACTCTGAGTGTATAGAATTCCACTGCACCCAATCTCATCCGTTTTACACTGAGATTATAGAATTCTACTGGAACCAATCTTATCCCATTTACTCTGAGAGTATAGAATTCCACTAGAACCAATCTCATCCCATTTACTACGGGAGTATAGAATTCCACTGGAACCAATCTCACCCCATTTACTCTGAGAGTATAGAATTCTACTAGAACCAATCTCTTCCCATTTACTCTAAGAGTAGAGAAATACACTGGAACCAATCTCTGCTCATTTACTCTGAGTGTATAGAATTCCACTGCACCCAATCTCATCCGCTTTACACTGAGATTATAGAATTCTACTGGAACCAATCTTATCCCATTTACTCTGAGCGTATAGAATTCTACTAGAACCAATCTCATCACATTTTCTACGGGAGTATAGAATTCCACTGGAACCAATCTCATCCCATTTACTCTGAGATTATAGAATTCTACTGGATCCAATCACTTCTCATTTACTCTGAGAGTATAGAATTCCACTGCAACCAATCTCATCACATTTCCTCTGCGAGTACAGAATTCTAATGGAACCAATCTCATCCCATTTACTCCAGGAGCACAGAATTCTAATGTAAATAATCACATCCCATTTACTCCGGGAGTATGGAATTCCACTGGAAACAATCTCAACCCATTTACTCTGAGTAGAATGAATTCCACTTGAACCAATCCCAGTCCATTTACTCTGAGAGTATAGAATTCCACTGCAACCAATCTCATCCCTTTACCTCTGAGAGTACAGAGTTCTACTGGAACCAATCTCATCCTATTTATTCCGGGTGTATAGAATTCTACTGGAACTAATCGCATCCCATTTAGACCGTGAGTATAGAATTCCAATGGAAACAACGTCATCCCATTTACTCTGAGAGTATAGAATTCCACTGGAACCAATCACTTCTCATTTCCTCTGAGAGTATAGAATTCCACTGCAACCAATCTCATCACATTTCCTCTGCGAGTACAGAATTCTACTGGAACCAATCTCATCCTACTTGCTCCGGGAGTATAGAATTCTACTGGAACTAATCTTATTCGCTTTACTCCGTGAGTATAGAATTCCAATGGAAACAACCTCATCCCATTTACTCTGAGAGGATAGAATTCCACTGGAACCAATCTCAGCCCATTTACTCTGAGAGTATAGAATTCCACTGGACCCAATTTCATCCCATTTACTCTGTGAGTATGGAATTCCACTGGAACCAATCTCATTCTATTTATTCTGAGAGTATAGAATTCTACTGGAACCATCTCATTCCATTTACTCCTGGAGAATAAAATCCTACTGGAACCAATCGCATCCCATTTACTCTGTCAGTGTAGAATTCCACTAGCCCATTCTCTACCCATTTACTCTGAGTGTAGAGAATTCCACAGTTACCTATCTCATTCTATTTCCTCTGAGAATATAGGTTTCCATTGGACCATTCTCATCCCATTTATTCCGTGAGTATAGAATTCTACTGGAACCAATCCCTTCTCATTTACGCTGAGAGTACAGAATTCCACTGGAACCAATCTCATCTGTTTTAAACTGAGATTATAGCATTCTACTGGAACCAAACTTATCCCATTTACTCTGAGAGTATAGAATTCCACTGGAACCAATCTCTTCTCATTTTGTCTGAGATTAGTATTGCACTGTAACCAAACTCATCGCATTTTCTCTCAGACTGTATAATATTACTGCAACCAATCTCTTCCCATTTACTCTGAGAGTAGAGAATTACACTGGAACCAATCTCTTCTCATTTTGTCTGAGATTAGTAATGCACTGTAACCAATCTCATCACATTTTTTCTGAGACTGTATAATATTAATGGAACCAATCTCTTCCCATTTACTCTGAGAGTAGAGAATTACACTGGAACCAATCTCTTCTCATATATTCTGAGTGTAAATTATTCCACTGCACCCAATCCCATCCATTTTACACTGAGATTATAGAATTCTACTGGAATCAATCTTATCCCATTTACTCTGAGAGTATAGAATTCTACTAGAAACAATCTCATCCCATTTACTACGGGAGTATAGAATTCCACTGGAACCAATCTCATCCCATTTACTCTGAGAGTATAGAATTCCACTGGAACCAATCACTTTTCATTAACTCTGGGAGTATAGAATTCCACTGCAACCAATCTCATCCCATTTCCTCTGAGAATACAGAATTCTACTGGAACCAATCTCATCGCATTTTCTCTGAGAGTATTTAATTCTACTGGAAGCAATCTCATCCCATTTACTCTCACAGTAGAGAATTAAACTGCACCCAATCTCATCGCATTTACCCTGAGAGTACAGGATTCTACTGGAACCGATCCCATCCCATTTACTCCGGGAGAATAGAATTCTACTGGAACTAATCTCATCCCATTAACTCCGGGAGTGTAGAATTCTACTTGAACCAATATCAGTCCATTTACTCTGACAGTATACAATTCCACATGACCCAATCTCATCCCATTTCCTCTGAACATATAGAATTCCACTGGCACCAAATTTATCACATTTAATCTGACAGTATTGAATTCCACAGGAACCAATCTCAGCCTATTTATTATGAGAGTATAGACATTCACTAGAACCAATCTCATCCCATTTGCTCTGAGAGAATAGAATTCTACTGGAACTAATCTCATGCCATTTAGTCTGAGAGTATAGAATTCCACTGGAACCAATCTCTTCTGATTTAATCCAGGAGTGCAGAATTGTACTGGAACCAATCTCATCCTATTTACTCTGAGAGTATAGAATTCCACTGGAACCAAACTGATCACATATAATCTGACAGTATAGAATTCCACAGGAAACATATCTTATCCTACTTATTTTGAGGCTGTAAACTTTAACTGGAACCAATCTCATCCCATTTACCCTGAGACTAGAATTGCACTGGAACCAATCTCACCGCATTTTCTCTGAGAGTATATAATTCTTCTGGAATCAATCGCTTCCCATTTACTCTGAGAGTAGAGAATTACACTGGAACCAATCACTTCTCATTCACTCAGAGAGTATAGAATTCCACTGCACCCAATTCTCATCCCATTTACTCTGGGAGTATAGAATTCTACTGGAACTATTCTCATCCCATTAAGTCCGGGAGTATAGAATTCCAATTGAAGCAATCTCAGCCCATTTACTCTGACAGTATAGAATTCCACTGGACCCAATCTCATCCCATTTCCTCTGAACATATAGAATTCCACTGGCACCAAATTTATCCCATTTAATCTGACAGTATTGAATTCCACAGGAACCAATCTCGTCCTATTTATTATGAGAGTATAGACATTCACTAGAACCAATCTCATCCCATTTGCTCTGAGAGAATAGAATTCTACTGGAACTAATCTCATGCCATTTAGTCTGAGAGTATAGAATTCCACTGGAACCAATCTCTTCTGATTTAATCCAGGAGTGCAGAATTGTACTGGAACCAATCTCATCCCATTTACTCTGAGAGTATAGAATTCCACTGGAACCAAACTGATCCCATATAATCTGACAGTGTAGAATTCCACAGGAAACATATCTTATCCTTCATATTTTGAAAGTGTAAACTTTAACTGGAACCAATCTCATCCCATTTACTCTGAGAGTAGAATTGCACTGGAACCAATCCCAGTCCATTTGCTCTGAGAGTATAGAATTCTAATGGAAACAATGTCATCCCATTTTCTCTAAGTTTATAGAATTCTACTGGAACCAATCTCTTCTCATTTACTCCCTGAGTATAGAATTCCATTAGACCCAATCTCTTCCCATTTACTCTAAGAGTAGAGAAATACACTGGAACCAATCTCTGCTCATTTACTCTGAGTGTATGGAATTCCACTGCACCCAATCTCATCCGTTTTACACTGAGATTATAGAATTCCACTGGAACCAATCTCATCCCATTTACTCTGAGAGTATAGAATCCTCTGATAGTATAGAATTCCACTGGAACCAATCCCTTCTCATTTACGCTGAGAGTACAGAATTCCACTGGAACCAATCTCATCTGTTTTAAACTGAGATTATAGCATCCTACTGGAACCAAGCACATCCCATTTACTCTGAGAGTATAGAATTCCACTGGAACCAATCTCTTCTCATTTTGTCTGAGATTAGTATTGCACTGTAACCAAACTCATCGCATTTTCTCTGAGGACTGTATAATATTACTGCAACCAATCTCTTCCCATTTACTCTGAGAGTAGAGAATTACACTGGAACCAATCTCTTCTCATATACTCTGAGTGTATAGAATTCCACTGCACCCAATCTCATCCGTTTTACACTGAGATTATAGAATTCTACTGGAACCAATCTTATCCCATTTACTCTGAGAGTATAGAATTCTACTAGAACCAATCTCATCCCATTTACTACGGGAGTATAGAATTCCACTGGAACCAATCTCACCCCATTTACTCTGAGAGTATAGAATTCTACTAGAACCAATCTCTTCCCATTTACTCTAAGAGTAGAGAAATACACTGGAACCAATCTCTGCTCATTTACTCTGAGTGTATAGAATTCCACTGCACCCAATCTCATCCGCTTTACACTGAGATTATAGAATTCTACTGGAACCAATCTTATCCCATTTACTCTGAGCGTATAGAATTCTACTAGAACCAATCTCATCACATTTTCTACGGGAGTATAGAATTCCACTGGAACCAATCTCATCCCATTTACTCTGAGATTATAGAATTCTACTGGATCCAATCACTTCTCATTTACTCTGAGAGTATAGAATTCCACTGCAACCAATCTCATCACATTTCCTCTGCGAGTACAGAATTCTAATGGAACCAATCTCATCCCATTTACTCCAGGAGCACAGAATTCTAATGTAAATAATCACATCCCATTTACTCCGGGAGTATGGAATTCCACTGGAAACAATCTCAACCCATTTACTCTGAGTAGAATGAATTCCACTTGAACCAATCCCAGTCCATTTACTCTGAGAGTATAGAATTCCACTGCAACCAATCTCATCCCTTTACCTCTGAGAGTACAGAGTTCTACTGGAACCAATCTCATCCTATTTATTCCGGGTGTATAGAATTCTACTGGAACTAATCGCATCCCATTTAGACCGTGAGTATAGAATTCCAATGGAAACAACGTCATCCCATTTACTCTGAGAGTATAGAATTCCACTGGAACCAATCACTTCTCATTTCCTCTGAGAGTATAGAATTCCACTGCAACCAATCTCATCACATTTCCTCTGCGAGTACAGAATTCTACTGGAACCAATCTCATCCTATTTGCTCCGGGAGTATAGAATTCTACTGGAACTAATCTTATTCGCTTTACTCCGTGAGTATAGAATTCCAATGGAAACAACCTCATCCCATTTACTCTGAGAGGATAGAATTCCACTGGAACCAATCTCAGCCCATTTACTCTGAGAGTATAGAATTCCACTGGACCCAATTTCATCCCATTTACTCTGTGAGTATGGAATTCCACTGGAACCAATCTCATTCTATTTATTCTGAGAGTATAGAATTCTACTGGAACCATCTCATTCCATTTACTCCTGGAGAATAAAATCCTACTGGAACCAATCGCATCCCATTTACTCTGTCAGTGTAGAATTCCACTAGCCCATTCTCTACCCATTTACTCTGAGTGTAGAGAATTCCACAGTTACCTATCTCATTCTATTTCCTCTGAGAATATAGGTTTCCATTGGACCATTCTCATCCCATTTATTCCGTGAGTATAGAATTCTACTGGAACCAATCCCTTCTCATTTACGCTGAGAGTACAGAATTCCACTGGAACCAATCTCATCTGTTTTAAACTGAGATTATAGCATTCTACTGGAACCAAACTTATCCCATTTACTCTGAGAGTATAGAATTCCACTGGAACCAATCTCTTCTCATTTTGTCTGAGATTAGTATTGCACTGTAACCAAACTCATCGCATTTTCTCTGATACTGTATAATATTACTGCAACCAATCTCTTCCCATTTACTCTGAGAGTAGAGAATTGAACTGGAACCAATCTCTTCTCATGTACTCTGAGTGTATAGAATTCCACTGCACCCAATCTCATCCGTTTTACACTGAGATTATAGAATTCTACTGGAACCAATCTTATCCCATTTACTCTGAGAGTATAGAATTCTACTAGAACCAATCTCATCCCATTTACTACGGGAGTATAGAATTCCACTGGAACCAATCTCACCCCATTTACTCTGAGAGTATAGAATTCTACTAGAACCAATCTCTTCCCATTTACTCTAAGAGTAGAGAAATACACTGGAACCAATCTCTGCTCATTTACTCTGAGTGTATAGAATTCCACTGCACCCAATCTCATCCACTTTACACTGAGATTATAGAATTCTACTGGAACCAATCTTATCCCATTTACTCTGAGCGTATAGAATTCTACTAGAACCAATCTCATCACATTTTCTACGGGAGTATAGAATTCCACTGGAACCAATCTCATCCCATTTACTCTGAGATTATAGAATTCTACTGGATCCAATCACTTCTCATTTACTCTGAGAGTATAGAATTCCACTGCAACCAATCTCATCACATTTCCTCTGCGAGTACAGAATTCTAATGGAACCAATCTCATCCCATTTACTCCAGGAGCACAGAATTCTAATGTAAATAATCACATCCCATTTACTCCGGGAGTATGGAATTCCACTGGAAACAATCTCAACCCATTTACTCTGAGTAGAATGAATTCCACTTGAACCAATCCCAGTCCATTTACTCTGAGAGTATAGAATTCCACTGCAACCAATCTCATCCCTTTACCTCTGAGAGTACAGAGTTCTACTGGAACCAATCTCATCCTATTTATTCCGGGTGTATAGAATTCTACTGGAACTAATCGCATCCCATTTAGACCGTGAGTATAGAATTCCAATGGAAACAACGTCATCCCATTTACTCTGAGAGTATAGAATTCCACTGGAACCAATCACTTCTCATTTCCTCTGAGAGTATAGAATTCCACTGCAACCAATCTCATCACATTTCCTCTGCGAGTACAGAATTCTACTGGAAGCAATCTCATCCTATTTGCTCCGGGAGTATAGAATTCTACTGGAACTAATCTTATTCGCTTTACTCCGTGAGTATAGAATTCCAATGGAAACAACCTCATCCCATTTACTCTGAGAGGATAGAATTCCACTGGAACCAATCTCAGCCCATTTACTCTGAGAGTATAGAATTCCACTGGACCCAATTTCATCCCATTTACTCTGTGAGTATGGAATTCCACTGGAACCAATCTCATTCTATTTATTCTGAGAGTATAGAATTCTACTGGAACCATCTCATTCCATTTACTCCTGGAGAATAAAATCCTACTGGAACCAATCGCATCCCATTTACTCTGTCAGTGTAGAATTCCACTAGCCCATTCTCTACCCATTTACTCTGAGTGTAGAGAATTCCACAGTTACCTATCTCATTCTATTTCCTCTGAGAATATAGGTTTCCATTGGACCATTCTCATCCCATTTATTCCGTGAGTATAGAATTCTACTGGAACCAATCCCTTCTCATTTACGCTGAGAGTACAGAATTCCACTGGAACCAATCTCATCTGTTTTAAACTGAGATTATAGCATTCTACTGGAACCAAACTTATCCCATTTACTCTGAGAGTATAGAATTCCACTGGAACCAATCTCTTCTCATTTTGTCTGAGATTAGTATTGCACTGTAACCAAACTCATCGCATTTTCTCTCAGACTGTATAATATTACTGCAACCAATCTCTTCCCATTTACTCTGAGAGTAGAGAATTACACTGGAACCAATCTCTTCTCATTTTGTCTGAGATTAGTAATGCACTGTAACCAATCTCATCACATTTTTTCTGAGACTGTATAATATTAATGGAACCAATCTCTTCCCATTTACTCTGAGAGTAGAGAATTACACTGGAACCAATCTCTTCTCATATATTCTGAGTGTAAATTATTCCACTGCACCCAATCCCATCCATTTTACACTGAGATTATAGAATTCTACTGGAATCAATCTTATCCCATTTACTCTGAGAGTATAGAATTCTACTAGAAACAATCTCATCCCATTTACTACGGGAGTATAGAATTCCACTGGAACCAATCTCATCCCATTTACTCTGAGAGTATAGAATTCCACTGGAACCAATCACTTTTCATTAACTCTGGGAGTATAGAATTCCACTGCAACCAATCTCATCCCATTTCCTCTGAGAATACAGAATTCTACTGGAACCAATCTCATCGCATTTTCTCTGAGAGTATTTAATTCTACTGGAAGCAATCTCATCCCATTTACTCTCACAGTAGAGAATTAAACTGCACCCAATCTCATCGCATTTACCCTGAGAGTACAGGATTCTACTGGAACCGATCCCATCCCATTTACTCCGGGAGAATAGAATTCTACCGGAACTAATCTCATCCCATTAACTCCGGGAGTGTAGAATTCCACTTGAACCAATATCAGTCCATTTACTCTGACAGTATACAATTCCACATGACCCAATCTCATCCCATTTCCTCTGAACATATAGAATTCCACTGGCACCAAATTTATCACATTTAATCTGACAGTATTGAATTCCACAGGAACCAATCTCAGCCTATTTATTATGAGAGTATAGACATTCACTAGAACCAATCTCATCCCATTTGCTCTGAGAGAATAGAATTCTACTGGAACTAATCTCATGCCATTTAGTCTGAGAGTATAGAATTCCACTGGAACCAATCTCTTCTGATTTAATCCAGGAGTGCAGAATTGTACTGGAACCAATCTCATCCTATTTACTCTGAGAGTATAGAATTCCACTGGAACCAAACTGATCACATATAATCTGACAGTATAGAATTCCACAGGAAACATATCTTATCCTACTTATTTTGAGGCTGTAAACTTTAACTGGAACCAATCTCATCCCATTTACCCTGAGACTAGAATTGCACTGGAACCAATCTCACCGCATTTTCTCTGAGAGTATATAATTCTTCTGGAATCAATCGCTTCCCATTTACTCTGAGAGTAGAGAATTACACTGGAACCAATCACTTCTCATTCACTCAGAGAGTATAGAATTCCACTGCACCCAATTCTCATCCCATTTACTCTGGGAGTATAGAATTCTACTGGAACTATTCTCATCCCATTAAGTCCGGGAGTATAGAATTCCAATTGAAGCAATCTCAGCCCATTTACTCTGACAGTATAGAATTCCACTGGACCCAATCTCATCCCATTTCCTCTGAACAGTATAGAATTCCACTGGCACCAAATTTATCCCATTTAATCTGACAGTATTGAATTCCACAGGAACCAATCTCGTCCTATTTATTATGAGAGTATAGACATTCACTAGAACCAATCTCATCCCATTTGCTCTGAGAGAATAGAATTCTACTGGAACTAATCTCATGCCATTTAGTCTGAGAGTATAGAATTCCACTGGAACCAATCTCTTCTGATTTAATCCAGGAGTGCAGAATTGTACTGGAACCAATCTCATCCCATTTACTCTGAGAGTATAGAATTCCACTGGAACCAAACTGATCCCATATAATCTGACAGTATAGAATTCCACAGGAAACATATCTTATCCTTCATATTTTGAAAGTGTAAACTTTAACTGGAACCAATCTCATCCCATTTACTCTGAGAGTAGAATTGCACTGGAACCAATCCCAGTCCATTTGCTCTGAGAGTATAGAATTCTAATGGAAACAATGTCATCCCATTTTCTCTAAGTTTATAGAATTCTACTGGAACCAATCTCTTCTCATTTATTCCCTGAGTATAGAATTCCATTAGACCCAATCTCTTCCCATTTACTCTAAGAGTAGAGAAATACACTGGAACCAATCTCTGCTCATTTACTCTGAGTGTATGGAATTCAACTGCACCCAGTCTCATCCGTTTTACACTGAGATTATAGAATTCCACTGGAACCAATCTCATCCCATTTACTCTGAGAGTATAGAATTCCACTGGAACCAATCCCTTCTCATTTACGCTGAGAGTACAGAATTCCACTGGAACCAATCTCATCTGTTTTAAACTGAGATTATAGCATCCTACTGGAACCAAGCACATCCCATTTACTCTGAGAGTATAGAATTCCACTGGAACCAATCTCTTCTCATTTTGTCTGAGATTAGTATTGCACTGTAACCAAACTCATCGCATTTTCTCTGAGACTGTATAATATTACTGCAACCAATCTCTTCCCATTTACTCTGAGAGTAGAGAATTACACTGGAACCAATCTCTTCTCATATACTCTGAGTGTATAGAATTCCACTGCACCCAATCTCATCCGTTTTACACTGAGATTATAGAATTCTACTGGAACCAATCTTATCCCATTTACTCTGAGAGTACAGAATTCTACTAGAACCAATCTCATCCCATTTACTACGGGAGTATAGAATTCCACTGGAACCAATCTCACCCCATTTACTCTGAGAGTATAGAATTCTACTAGAACCAATCTCTTCCCATTTACTCTAAGAGTAGAGAAATACACTGGAACCAATCTCTGCTCATTTACTCTGAGTGTATAGAATTCCACTGCACCCAATCTCATCCGCTTTACACTGAGATTATAGAATTCTACTGGAACCAATCTTATCCCATTTACTCTGAGCGTATAGAATTCTACTAGAACCAATCTCATCACATTTTCTACGGGAGTATAGAATTCCACTGGAACCAATCTCATCCCATTTACTCTGAGATTATAGAATTCTACTGGATCCAATCACTTCTCATTTACTCTGAGAGTATAGAATTCCACTGCAACCAATCTCATCACATTTCCTCTGCGAGTACAGAATTCTAATGGAACCAATCTCATCCCATTTACTCCAGGAGCACAGAATTCTAATGTAAATAATCACATCCCATTTACTCCGGGAGTATGGAATTCCACTGGAAACAATCTCAACCCATTTACTCTGAGTAGAATGAATTCCACTTGAACCAATCCCAGTCCATTTACTCTGAGAGTATAGAATTCCACTGCAACCAATCTCATCCCTTTACCTCTGAGAGTACAGAGTTCTACTGGAACCAATCTCATCCTATTTATTCCGGGTGTATAGAATTCTACTGGAACTAATCGCATCCCATTTAGACCGTGAGTATAGAATTCCAATGGAAACAACGTCATCCCATTTACTCTGAGAGTATAGAATTCCACTGGAACCAATCACTTCTCATTTCCTCTGAGAGTATAGAATTCCACTGCAACCAATCTCATCACATTTCCTCTGCGAGTACAGAATTCTACTGGAACCAATCTCATCCTATTTGCTCCGGGAGTATAGAATTCTACTGGAACTAATCTTATTCACTTTACTCCGTGAGTATAGAATTCCAATGGAACCATCCTCATCCCATTTACTCTGAGAGGATAGAATTCCACTGGAACCAATCTCAGCCCATTTACTCTGAGAGTATAGAATTCCACTGGACCCAATTTCATCCCATTTACTCTGTGAGTATGGAATTCCACTGGAACCAATCTCATGCTATTTATTCTGAGAGTATAGAATTCTACTGGAACCATCTCATTCCATTTACTCCTGGAGAATAAAATCCTACTGGAACCAATCGCATCCCATTTACTCTGTCAGTGTAGAATTCCACTAGCCCATTCTCTACCCATTTACTCTGAGTGTAGAGAATTCCACAGTTACCTATCTCATTCTATTTCCTCTGAGAATATAGGTTTCCATTGGACCATTCTCATCCCATTTATTCCGTGAGTATAGAATTCTACTGGAACCAATCCCTTCTCATTTACGCTGAGAGTACAGAATTCCACTGGAACCAATCTCATCTGTTTTAAACTGAGATTATAGCATTCTACTGGAACCAAACTTATCCCATTTACTCTGAGAGTATAGAATTCCACTGGAACCAATCTCTTCTCATTTTGTCTGAGATTAGTATTGCACTGTAACCAAACTCATCGCATTTTCTCTCAGACTGTATAATATTACTGCAACCAATCTCTTCCCATTTACTCTGAGAGTAGAGAATTACACTGGAACCAATCTCTTCTCATTTTGTCTGAGATTAGTAATGCACTGTAACCAATCTCATCACATTTTTTCTGAGACGGTATAATATTAATGGAACCAATCTCTTCCCATTTACTCTGAGAGTAGAGAATTACACTGGAACCAATCTCTTCTCATATATTCTGAGTGTATAGAATTCCACTGCACCCAATCCCATCCATTTTACACTGAGATTATAGAATTCTACTGGAATCAATCTTATCCCATTTACTCTGAGAGTATAGAATTCTACTAGAAACAATCTCATCCCATTTACTACGGGAGTATAGAATTCCACTGGAACCAATCTCATCCCATTTACTCTGAGAGTATAGAATTCCACTGGAACCAATCACTTTTCATTAACTCTGGGAGTATAGAATTCCACTGCAACCAATCTCATCCCATTTCCTCTGAGAATACAGAATTCTACTGGAACCAATCTCATCGCATTTTCTCTGAGAGTATTTAATTCTACTGGAAGCAATCTCAAACCATTTACTCTCACATTAGAGAATTAAACTGCACCCAATCTCATCGCATTTACCCTGAGAGTACAGGATTCTACTGGAACCGATCCCATCCCATTTACTCCGGGAGAATAGAATTCTACTGGAACTAATCTCATCCCATTAACTCCGGGAGTGTAGAATTCCACTTGAACCAATATCAGTCCATTTACTCTGACAGTATACAATTCCACATGACCCAATCTCATCCCATTTCCTCTGAACATATAGAATTCCACTGGCACCAAATTTATCACATTTAATCTGACAGTATTGAATTCCACAGGAACCAATCTCATCCTATTTATTATGAGAGTATAGACATTCACTAGAACCAATCTCATCCCATTTGCTCTGAGAGAATAGAATTCTACTGGAACTAATCTCATGCCATTTAGTCTGAGAGTATAGAATTCCACTGGAACCAATCTCTTCTGATTTAATCCAGGAGTGCAGAATTGTACTGGAACCAATCTCATCCTATTTACTCTGAGAGTATAGAATTCCACTGGAACCAAACTGATCACATATAATCTGACAGTATAGAATTCCACAGGAAACATATCTTATCCTACTTATTTTGAGGCTGTAAACTTTAACTGGAACCAATCTCATCCCATTTACCCTGAGACTAGAATTGCACTGGAACCAATCTCACCGCATTTTCTCTGAGAGTATATAATTCTTCTGGAATCAATCCCTTCCCATTTACTCTGAGAGTAGAGAACTACACTGGAACCAATCACTTCTCATTCACTCAGAGAGTATAGAATTCCACTGCACCCAATTCTCATCCCATTTACTCTGGGAGTATAGAATTCTACTGGAACTATTCTCATCCCATTAACTCCGGGAGTATAGAATTCCACTTGAAGCAATCTCAGCCCATTTACTCTGACAGTATAGAATTCCACTGGACCCAATCTCATCCCATTTATTCTGAAAGTATAGAATTCCACTGGAACCAGACTTATCCCATTTAATATGACAGTATTGAATTCCACAGGAACCAATCTCATTCTATTTATTCTGAGAGTATAGAATTCTACTGGAACCATCTCATCCCATTTACTCCGGGAGAATAAAATTCTACTGGAACCAATCGCATCCCATTTACTCCGTGAGTGTAGAATTCTACTGGATCCAATCTCATCCCATTTATTCTGAAAGTATAGAATTCCACTGGAAACAAACTTATCCCATTTAATCTGACAGTATTGAATTCCACAGGAACCAATCTCATCCTATTAATTGTGAGATTATAGACATTCACTGGAACCAATCTCAGCCCATTTACTCTGACAGTATAGAATTCCACTGGACCCAATCTCATCCCATTTACTCTGAAAGTATAGAATTCCACTGGAACCAATCTCATCACATTTACTCTGAGATTACAAAATTCCACTGGAACCAATCTCTTCTCATTTACTCTGAGAGTAGTATTGCACTGTAATCAATCTCATCGCATTTTCTCTGAGAGTATATAATATTACTGGAACCAATCTCTTCCCATTTACGCTGAGAGTTGAGAATTACACTGGAACCAATCTCTTCTCATTTACTCTGAGTGTATAGAATTACACTGCACCCAATCTCATCCCATTTACTCTGTGAGAACAAAATTCTACTGGAACCAATCTCATCCCATTAACTCCGGAGTATAGAATTCCACTGTAAACAAACCCATCCCATTTGCTTTGAGAGTATAATGTTCCACTGGAACCATTATCTTCCCATTTACTCTAAACGTAAAGAGCTCCACAGCACCCAATCTGATCCCATTTAATCTGAACATATAGAATTCCACTGGAACCAAACTTATCCCATTTAATATGACAGTATTGAATTCCACAGGAACCAATCTCATTCTATTTATTCTGAGAGTATAGAATTCTACTGGAACCATCTCATCCCATTTACTCCGGGAGAATAAAATTCTACTGGAACCAATCGCATCCCATTTACTCTGTGAGTGTAGAATTCTACTGGATCCAATCTCATCCCATTTACTCTGAGAGTATAGAATTCCACTAGACCCATTCTCTACCCAATTTCTCTGAGCGTATAGAATTCCACAGGAACCTATCTCATTCTATTTACTCTGAGAGTATAGGATTCCATTGGACCATTCTCATCCCATTTATTCCGTGAGTATAGAATTCTACTGGAACCAATCCCTTCTCATTTACGCTGAGAGTACAGAATTCCACTGGAACCAATCTCATCCGTTTTGAACTGAGATTATAGCATTCTACTGGAACCAAGCTAATCCCATTTACTCTGAGAGTATAGAATTCCACTGGAACCAATCTCTTCTCATTTTGTCTGAGATTAGTATTGCACTGTAACCAATCTCATCGCATTTTCTCTGAGACTGTATAATATTACTGGAACCAATCTCTTCCCATTTACTCTGAGAGTAGAGAATTACACTGGAACCAATCTCTTCTCATTTACTCTGAGTGTATAGAATTCCACTGCACCCAATCTCATCGGTTTTACACTGCGATTATAGAATTCTACTGGAACCAATCTCATCCCATTTACTCTGAGAGTATAGAATTCCACTAGACCCATTCTCTACCCAATTTCTCTGAGCGTATAGAATTCCACAGGAACCTATCTCATTCTATTTACTCTGAGAGTATAGGATTCCATTGGACCATTCTCATCCCATTTATTCCGTGAGTATAGAATTCTACTGGAACCAATCCCTTCTCATTTACGCTGAGAGTACAGAATTCCACTGGAACCAATCTCATCCATTTTGAACTGAGATTATAGCATTCTACTGGAACCAAGCTTATCCCATTTACTCTGAGAGTATAGAATTCCACTGGAACCAATCTCTTCTCATTTTGTCTGAGATTAGTATTGCACTGTAACCAATCTCATCGCATTTTCTCTGAGACTGTATAATATTACTGGAACCAATCTCTTCCCATTAACTCTGAGAGTAGAGAATTACACTGGAACCAATCTCTTCTCATTTACTCTGAGTGTATAGAATTCCACTGCACCCAATCTCATCGGTTTTACACTGAGATTATAGAATTCTACTGGAACCAATCTCATCCCATTTACTACGGGAGTATAGAAGTCCACTGGAACCAAACTCATCCCATTTACTCTGAGAGTATAGAATTCCACTGGAACCAATCACTTCTCATTAACTCTGGGAGTATAGAATTCCACTGCAACCAATCTCATCCCATTTCCTCTGAGAGAACAGAATTCTACTGGAACCAATCAGTTCCCATTTACTCTGAGAGTATTGAATTCCACGGGAATCAATCCCTTCTGATGTACTCCAGGAGTGTAGGATTCTATTGGAACCAATCTCATCCCATTTACTCTGAGGGTATAGTATTCCACTGGAACCAATCCCTTCTGATATACTCCAGGAGTGTAGTATTCTAGTGGAACTGATCCCTTCTCATTTACTCTGTGAGTATAGAATTCTACTGGAACCGATCTCAACCCATTTACTCTGAGAGTATAGAACTCCACTTGAACCAAACTTATCCCTTTTTATCTGACAGTATAGAATTCCAAAGGAACCATATCTGATCCTATTTATTTTGAGAGTATAGACATTAACTGGAACCAATCTCATCCCATTTACTCTGAGACTAGAATTGCACTGCAACCAATCTCATCGCATTTTCTCTGAGAGTATATAATTCTACTGGAAGCAATCTCAATCCATTTACTCTCACAGTAGAGAATTATACTGCACCCAATCTCATTGCATTTACCCTGAGAGTACAGGATTCTACTGGAAACAATCCCATCTCATTTACTCCGGGAGAATAGAATTCTGCTGGAACTAATCTCATCCCATTAACTCCGGGATTGTAGAATTCCACTTGAACCAATATCAGTCCATTTACTCTGACAGTATACAATTCCACTGGACCCAATCTCATCCCATTTACTCTGAACATATAGAATTCCACTGGCACCAAATTTATCCCATTTAATCTGACAGTATTGAATTCCACTGGAACCAATCTCATCCTATTTATTATGAGAGTATAGACATTCACTGGAACCAATCTCATCACATTTACTCTGATATTAGAATTCCACTGGAACCAATCTCATCCCATTTATTCTGAGAGAATAGAATTCTACTGGAACTAATCTCATCCCATTTAGTCTAAGAGTATAGAATTTCACTGGAACCAATCCCTTCTGTTTTAGTCCAGGAGTGCAGAATTTTACTGGAATCAATCTCATCCTATTTACTCTGAGAGTATAGAATTCCACTGGAACCAAACTTATCCCATATAATCTGACAGTATAGAATTCCACCGGAAACATATCTTATCCTACTTATTTTGAGACTGTAAACTTTAACTGGAACCAATCTCATCCCATTTACTCTGAGAGTAGAATTGCACTGGAAACAATCTCATTGCATTTCCTCTGAGAGTATATAATTCTACTGGAATCAATTTCTTCCCATTTTCTCTGAGAGTAGAGAATTACACTGGAACCAAATTCATCCCATTTAATCTGAGAGATTAGAATTCTACTGGAACTAATCTCATCCCATTTAGTCTGAGAGTATAGAATTCCACTGGAATCAATCCCTTCTGATTTAATCCAGGAGTGCAGAATTGTACTGGCACCAATTTCATCCTATTTACTCTGAGAGTATAGAATTCCACTGGACCCAATTTCATCCCATTTACATTGTGAGTATGGAATTCCACTGGAACCAATCTCATTCTATTTATTCTGAGAGTATAGAATTCTACTGGAACCATCTCATCCCATTTAATCCGGGAGAATAAAATTCTACTGGAACCAATCGCATCCCATTTACTCCGTGAGTGTAGAATTCTACTGGATCCAATCTCATCCCATTTACTCTGAGAGTATAGAATTCCACTAGACCCATTCTCTACCCATTTCCTCTGAGCGTATATAATTCCACAGGAACCTATCTCATTCTATTTACTCTGAGAGTATAGGATTCCATTGGACCATTCTCATCCCATTTATTCCATGAGTATGGAATTCTACTGGAACCAATCCCTTCTCATTTCCGCTGAAAGTACAGAATTCCACTGGAACCAATCTCATCTGTTTTAAACTGAGATTATAGCATTCTACAGGAACCAAGCTTATCCCATTTACTCTGAGAGTATAGAATTCCACTGGAACCAATCTCTTCTCATTTTGTCTGAGATTAGTATTGCACTGTAACCAATCTCATCGCATTTTCTCTGAGACTGTATAATATTACTGGAATCAATCTCTTCCCATTTACTCTGAGAGTAGAGAATTACACTGGAACCAATCACTTCTCATTCACTCAGAGAGTATAGAATTCCACTGCACCCAATTCTCATCCCATTTACTCTGGGAGTATAGAATTCTACTGGAACTATTCTCATCCCATTAACTCCGGGAGTATAGAATTCCACTTGAAGCAATCTCAGCCCATTTACTCTGACAGTATAGAATTCCACTGGACCCAATCTCATCCCATTTATTCTGAAAGTATAGAATTCCACTGGAAACAAACTTATCCCATTTAATCTGACAGTATTGAATTCCACAGGAACCAATCTCATCCTATTTATTATGAGATTATAGACATTCACTGGAACCAATCTCATCCCATTTACTCTGAAAGTATAGAATTCCACTGGAACCAATCTCATCACATTTACTCTGAGATTACAAAATTCCACTGGAACCAATCTCTTCTCATTTACTCTGAGAGTAGTATTGCACTGTAATCAATCTCATCGCATTTTCTCTGAGAGTGTATAATATTACTGGAACCAATCTCTTCCCATTTACTCTTTGAGAGTTGAGAATTACACTGGAACCAATCACTTCTCATTCACTCAGAGAGTATAGAATTCCACTGGACCCAATTCTCATCCCATTTACTCTGGGAGTATAGAATTCTACTGGAACTATTCTCATCCCATTAACTCCGGGAGTATAGAATTCCACTTGAAGCAATCTCAGCCCATTTACTCTGACAGTATAGAATTCCACTGGACCCAATCTCATCCCATTTATTCTGAAAGTATAGAATTCCACTGGAACCAAACTTATCCCATTTAATCTGACAGTATTGAATTCCACAGGAACCAATCTCATCCTATTTATTATGAGATTATAGACATTCACTGGAACCAATCTCATCCCATTTACTCTGAAAGTATAGAATTCCACTGGAACCAATCTCATCACATTTACTCTGAGATTACAAAATTCCACTGGAACCAATCTCTTCTCATTTACTCTGAGAGTAGTATTGCACTGTAATCAATCTCATCGCATTTTCTCTGAGAGTGTATAATATTACTGGAACCAATCTCTTCCCATTTACTCTGAGAGTTGAGAATTACACTGGAACCAATCTCTTCTCATTTACTCTGAGTGTATAGAATTACACTGCACCCAATCTCATCCCATTTACTCTGTGAGAACAGAATTCTACTGGAACCAATCTCATCCCATTAACTCCAGAGTATAGAATTCCACTGAAAACAAACCCATCCCATTTACTTTGAGAGTATAATGTTCCACTGGAACCATTATCTTCCCATTTAATCTGAACGTATAGAATTCCACTGGAACCAGACTTATCCCATTTAATATGACAGTATTGAATTCCACAGGAACCAATCTCATTCTATTTATTCTGAGAGTATAGAATTCTACTGGAACCATCTCATCCCATTTACTCCGGGAGAATAAAATTCTACTGGAACCAATCGCATCCCATTTACTCCGTGAGTGTAGAATTCTACTGGAGCCAATCTCATCCCATTTATTCTGAAAGTATAGAATTCCACTGGAAACAAACTTATCCCATTTAATCTGACAGTATTGAATTCCACAGGAACCAATCTCATCCTATTAATTGTGAGATTATAGACATTCACTGGAACCAATCTCAGCCCATTTACTCTGACAGTATAGAATTCCACTGGACCCAATCTCATCCCATTTACTCTGAAAGTATAGAATTCCACTGGAACCAATCTCATCACATTTACTCTGAGATTACAAAATTCCACTGGAACCAATCTCTTCTCATTTACTCTGAGAGTAGTATTGCACTGTAATCAATCTCATCGCATTTTCTCTGAGAGTATATAATATTACTGGAACCAATCTCTTCCCATTTACGCTGAGAGTTGAGAATTACACTGGAACCAATCTCTTCTCATTTACTCTGAGTGTATAGAATTACACTGCACCCAATCTCATCCCATTTACTCTGTGAGAACAAAATTCTACTGGAACCAATCTCATCCCATTAACTCCGGAGTATAGAATTCCACTGTAAACAAACCCATCCCATTTGCTTTGAGAGTATAATGTTCCACTGGAACCATTATCTTCCCATTTACTCTAAACGTAAAGAGCTCCACAGCACCCAATCTGATCCCATTTAATCTGAACATATAGAATTCCACTGGAACCAAACTTATCCCATTTAATATGACAGTATTGAATTCCACAGGAACCAATCTCATTCTATTTATTCTGAGAGTATAGAATTCTACTGGAACCATCTCATCCCATTTACTCCGGGAGAATAAAATTCTACTGGAACCAATCGCATCCCATTTACTCTGTGAGTGTAGAATTCTACTGGATCCAATCTCATCCCATTTACTCTGAGAGTATAGAATTCCACTAGACCCATTCTCTACCCAATTTCTCTGAGCGTATAGAATTCCACAGGAACCTATCTCATTCTATTTACTCTGAGAGTATAGGATTCCATTGGACCATTCTCATCCCATTTATTCCGTGAGTATAGAATTCTACTGGAACCAATCCCTTCTCATTTACGCTGAGAGTACAGAATTCCACTGGAACCAATCTCATCCGTTTTGAACTGAGATTATAGCATTCTACTGGAACCAAGCTAATCCCATTTACTCTGAGAGTATAGAATTCCACTGGAACCAATCTCTTCTCATTTTGTCTGAGATTAGTATTGCACTGTAACCAATCTCATCGCATTTTCTCTGAGACTGTATAATATTACTGGAACCAATCTCTTCCCATTTACTCTGAGAGTAGAGAATTACACTGGAACCAATCTCTTCTCATTTACTCTGAGTGTATAGAATTCCACTGCACCCAATCTCATCGGTTTTACACTGCGATTATAGAATTCTACTGGAACCAATCTCATCCCATTTACTCTGAGAGTATAGAATTCCACTAGACCCATTCTCTACCCAATTTCTCTGAGCGTATAGAATTCCACAGGAACCTATCTCATTCTATTTACTCTGAGAGTATAGGATTCCATTGGACCATTCTCATCCCATTTATTCCGTGAGTATAGAATTCTACTGGAACCAATCCCTTCTCATTTACGCTGAGAGTACAGAATTCCACTGGAACCAATCTCATCCGTTTTGAACTGAGATTATAGCATTCTACTGGAACCAAGCTTATCCCATTTACTCTGAGAGTATAGAATTCCACTGGAACCAATCTCTTCTCATTTTGTCTGAGATTAGTATTGCACTGTAACCAATCTCATCGCATTTTCTCTGAGACTGTATAATATTACTGGAACCAATCTCTTCCCATTTACTCTGAGAGTAGAGAATTACACTGGAACCAATCTCTTCTCATTTACTCTGAGTGTATAGAATTCCACTGCACCCAATCTCATCGGTTTTACACTGAGATTATAGAATTCTACTGGAACCAATCTCATCCCATTTACTACGGGAGTATAGAAGTCCACTGGAACCAAACTCATCCCATTTACTCTGAGAGTATAGAATTCCACTGGAACCAATCACTTCTCATTAACTCTGGGAGTATAGAATTCCACTGCAACCAATCTCATCCCATTTCCTCTGAGAGAACAGAATTCTACTGGAACCAATCAGTTCCCATTTACTCTGAGAGTATTGAATTCCACGGGAATCAATCCCTTCTGATGTACTCCAGGAGTGTAGGATTCTATTGGAACCAATCTCATCCCATTTACTCTGAGGGTATAGTATTCCACTGGAACCAATCCCTTCTGATATACTCCAGGAGTGTAGTATTCTAGTGGAACTGATCCCTTCTCATTTACTCTGTGAGTATAGAATTCTACTGGAACCGATCTCAACCCATTTACTCTGAGAGTATAGAACTCCACTTGAACCAAACTTATCCCTTTTTATCTGACAGTATAGAATTCCAAAGGAACCATATCTGATCCTATTTATTTTGAGAGTATAGACATTAACTGGAACCAATCTCATCCCATTTACTCTGAGACTAGAATTGCACTGCAACCAATCTCATCGCATTTTCTCTGAGAGTATATAATTCTACTGGAAGCAATCTCAATCCATTTACTCTCACAGTAGAGAATTATACTGCACCCAATCTCATTGCATTTACCCTGAGAGTACAGGATTCTACTGGAAACAATCCCATCTCATTTACTCCGGGAGAATAGAATTCTGCTGGAACTAATCTCATCCCATTAACTCCGGGATTGTAGAATTCCACTTGAACCAATATCAGTCCATTTACTCTGACAGTATACAATTCCACTGGACCCAATCTCATCCCATTTACTCTGAACATATAGAATTCCACTGGCACCAAATTTATCCCATTTAATCTGACAGTATTGAATTCCACTGGAACCAATCTCATCCTATTTATTATGAGAGTATAGACATTCACTGGAACCAATCTCATCACATTTACTCTGATATTAGAATTCCACTGGAACCAATCTCATCCCATTTATTCTGAGAGAATAGAATTCTACTGGAACTAATCTCATCCCATTTAGTCTAAGAGTATAGAATTTCACTGGAACCAATCCCTTCTGTTTTAGTCCAGGAGTGCAGAATTTTACTGGAATCAATCTCATCCTATTTACTCTGAGAGTATAGAATTCCACTGGAACCAAACTTATCCCATATAATCTGACAGTATAGAATTCCACCGGAAACATATCTTATCCTACTTATTTTGAGACTGTAAACTTTAACTGGAACCAATCTCATCCCATTTACTCTGAGAGTAGAATTGCACTGGAAACAATCTCATTGCATTTCCTCTGAGAGTATATAATTCTACTGGAATCAATTTCTTCCCATTTTCTCTGAGAGTAGAGAATTACACTGGAACCAAATTCATCCCATTTAATCTGAGAGATTAGAATTCTACTGGAACTAATCTCATCCCATTTAGTCTGAGAGTATAGAATTCCACTGGAATCAATCCCTTCTGATTTAATCCAGGAGTGCAGAATTGTACTGGCACCAATCTCATCCTATTTACTCTGAGAGTATAGAATTCCACTGGACCCAATTTCATCCCATTTACATTGTGAGTATGGAATTCCACTGGAACCAATCTCATTCTATTTATTCTGAGAGTATAGAATTCTACTGGAACCATCTCATCCCATTTACTCCGGGAGAATAAAATTCTACTGGAACCAATCGCATCCCATTTACTCCGTGAGTGTAGAATTCTACTGGATCCAATCTCATCCCATTTACTCTGAGAGTATAGAATTCCACTAGACCCATTCTCTACCCATTTCCTCTGAGCGTATATAATTCCACAGGAACCTATCTCATTCTATTTACTCTGAGAGTATAGGATTCCATTGGACCATTCTCATCCCATTTATTCCATGAGTATAGAATTCTACTGGAACCAATCCCTTCTCATTTACGCTGAGAGTACAGAATTCCACTGGAACCAATCTCATCTGTTTTAAACTGAGATTATAGCATTCTACAGGAACCAAGCTTATCCCATTTACTCTGAGAGTATAGAATTCCACTGGAACCAATCTCTTCTCATTTTGTCTGAGATTAGTATTGCACTGTAACCAATCTCATCGCATTTTCTCTGAGACTGTATAATATTACTGGAATCAATCTCTTTCCATTTACTCTGAGAGTAGAGAATTACACTGGAACCAATCTCGTCTCATTTACTCTGAGTGTATAGAATTCCACTGCACCCAATCTCATCGGTTTTACACTGAGATTAGAGAATTCTACTGGAAACAATCTTATCCCACTTACTCTGAGAGTATAGAATTCTACTAGAACCAATCTCATCTCATTTACTACGGGAGTATAGAATTACACTGGAACCAATCTCATCCCATTTACTCTGAGAGTATAGAATTCCACTGCAACCAATCACTTCTCATTAACTCTGGGAGTATAGAATTCCACTGCAACCAATCTCATCCCATTTCCTCTGAGAGTACAGAATTCTACTGGAACCAATCTCATCGCATTTTCTCTGAGAGTATTTAATTCTACTGGAAGCAATCTCATCCCATTTACTCTCACAGTAGAGAATTAAACTGCACCCAATCTCATCGCATTTACCCTGAGAGTACAGGATTCTACTGGAACCAATCCCATCCCATTTACTCCGGGAGAATAGAATTCTACTGGAACTAATCTCATTCCATTAACTCCAGGAGTGTCGAATTCCACTTGAACCAATATCAGTCCATTTACTCTGACAGTATACACTTCCACTGGACCCAATCTCATCCCATTTCCTCTGAACATATAGAATTCCACTGGCACCAAATTTATCTCATTTAATCTGACAGTATTGAATTCCACAGGAACCAATCTCAGCCTATTTATTATGAGAGTATAGACATTCACTGGAACCACTCTCATCCCATTTACTGTGAGATTAGAATTCCACTGGAACCAATCTCATCCCATTTACTCTGAGAGAATAGAATTCTACTGGAACTAATCTCATCCCATTTAGTCTAAGAGTATAGAATTCCACTGGAACCAATCTCTTCTGATTTAATCCAAGAGTGCAGAATTGTACTGGAACCCATCTCATCCTATTTACTCTGAGAGTATAGAATTCCACTGGAACCAAACTGATCCCATATAATCTGACAGCATAGAATTCCACAGGAAACATATCTTATCCACTTATTTTGAGACTGTAAACTTTAACTGGAACCAATCTCATCCCATTTACTCTGAGAGTAGAATTGCACTGGAACCAATCTCATCGCATTTTCTCTGGGAGTATATAATTCTACTGGAATCAATCTCTTCCCATTTACTCTGAGAGTAGATAATTACACTGGAACCAATTTCATCCCATTTACTCTGAGAGAATAGAATTCTACTGGAACTATTCTCATCCCATTTATTCTGTGAGTATAGAATTCTACTGGAACCAATCCCTTCTCATTTACGCTGAGAGTACAGAATTCCACTGGAACCAATCTCATCTGTTTTAAACTGAGATTATAGCATTCTACTGGAACCAAGCTTATCCCATTTACTCTGAGAGTATAGAATTCCACTGGAACCAATCCCTTCTGATTTAATCCAGGAGTGCGGAATTGTACTGGAACCAATCTCATCCTATTTACTCTGAGTGTATAGAATTCCACTGGACCCAATTTCATCCCAGTTACTCTGTGAGTATAGAATTCCACTGGAACCAATCTCATCCCATTTACTCCGTGAGTATAGCATTCCACTGGATCCAATCTCATCCCATTTACTCTGAGAGTATAGAATTCCACTAGACCCATTCTCTACCCATTTACTCTGAGCGTATATAATTCCACAGGAACCTATCTCATTCTATTTACTCTGAGAGTATTGGATTCCATTGGACCATTCTCATCCCATTTATTCCATGAGTATAGAATTCTACTGCAACCAGTCTCATCCAATTTCCTCTGAGAGTACAGAATTCTACTGGAACCAATCTCATCGCATTTTATCTGAGAGTATATAATTCTACTGGAAGCAATCTCATCCCATTTACTCTCACAGTAGAGAATTAAACTGCACCCAATCTCATCGCATTTACCCTGAGAGTACTGGATTCTACTGGAACCAATCCCATCTCATTTACTCCGGGAGAATAGAATTCTACTGGAACTAATCTCATTCCATTAACTCCAGGAGTGTAGAATTCCACTTGAACCAATATCAGTCCATTTACTCTGACAGTATACAATTCCACTGGACCCAATCTCATCCCATTTACTCTGAACATATAGAATTCCACTGGCACCAAATTTATCCCATTTAATCTGACAGTATTGAATTCCACAGGAACCAATCTCATCCTATTTATTATGAGAGTATAGACATTCACTGGAACCAATCTCATCCCATTTACTCTGAGATTAGAATTCCACTGGAACCAATCTCATCCCATTTAGTCTGAGAGAATAGAATTCTGCTGGAACTAATCTCATCCCATTTAGTCGGAGAGTATAGAATTCCACTGGAACCAATCCCTTCTGTTTTAGTCCAGGAGTGCAGAATTTTACTGGAACCAATCTCATCCTATTTACTCTGAGAGTATAGAATTCCACTGGAACCAAACTTATCCCATATAATCTGACAGTATAGAATTCCAACGGAAACATATCTTATCCTACTTATTTTGAGACTGTAAACTTTAACTGTAACCAATCTCATCCCATTTACTCTGAGAGTAGAATTGCACTGGAACCAATCTCATCGCATTTTCTCTGAGAGTATATAATTCTACTGGAATCAATTTCTTTCCATTTTCTCTGAGAGTAGAGAATTACACTGGAACCAATCTCTTCTCATTTACTCTGAGTGTATAGAATTCCACTGCACCCAAACTCATCCGTTTTCCAGTGAGATTATAGAATTCTACTGGAACCAAGCTTATCCCATTTACTCTGAGAGTATAGAATTCTACTAGAACCAATCTCATCTCATTTACTACGGGAGTATAGAATTACACTGGAACCAATCTCATCCCATTTACTCTGAGAGTATAGAATTCCACTGGAACCAATCACTTCTCATTAACTCTGGGAGTATAGAATTCCACTGCAACCAATCTCATCCCATTTCCTCTGAGAGTACAGAATTCTACTGGAACCAATCTCATCGCATTTTCTCTGAGAGTATATAATTCTACTGGAAGCAATCTCATCCCATGTACTCTCACAGTAGAGAATTAAACTGCACCCAATCTCATCGCATTTACCCTGAGAGTACAGGATTCTACTGGAACCAATCCCATCCCATTTACTCCGGGAGAATAGAATTCTCCTGGAACTAATCTCATCCCATTAACTCCAGGAGTGTAGAATTCCACTTGAACCAACATCAGTCCATTTACTCTGACACTATACACTTCCACTGGACCCAATCTCATCCCATTTCCTCTGAACATATAGAATTCCACTGGCACCAAATTTATCCCATTTAATCTGACAGTATTGAATTCCACAGGAAACAATCTCATCCTATTTATTATGAGAGTATAGACATTCACTGGAACCAATCTCATCCCATTTACTCTGATATTAGAATTCCACTGGAACCAATCTCATCCCATTTACTCTGAGAGAATAGAATTCTACTGGAACTAATCTCATCTCATTTAGTCGGAGAGTATAGAATTCCACTGGAACCAATCTCTTCTGATTTATTCCAAGAGTGCAGAATTTTACTTGAACCCATCTCATCCTATTTACTCTGAGAGTTTAGAATTCCACTGGAACCACACTTATCCCATATAATCTGACAGTATAGAATTCCACAGGAAACATATCTTATCCTACTTATTTTGAGACTGTAAACTTTAACTGGAACCAATCTCATCCCATTTACTCTGAGAGTAGAATTGCACTGGAACCAATCTCATCGCATTTTCTCTGAGACTGTATAATATTACTGCAACCAATCTCTTCCCATTTACTCTGAGAGTAGAGAATTCCACTGCACCCAATCTCATCCGTTTTACACTGAGATTATAGAATTCTACTGGAACCAAGCTTATCCCATTTACTCTGAGATTATAGAATTCTACTAGAACCAATCTCATCTCATTTACTACGGGAGTATAGAATTCCACTGGAACCAATCTCATCCCATTTACTCTGAGAGAATAGAATTCCACTGGAACCAATCACTTCTCATTAACTCTGGGAGTATAGAATTCCACTGCAACCAATCTCATCCCATTTCCTCTGAGAGTACAGGATTCTACTGGAACCAATCCCATCCCATTTACTCCGGGAGAATAGAATTCTACTGGAACTAATCTCATCCCATTAACTCCAGGAGTGTAGAATTCCACTTGAACCAATATCAGTCCATTTACTCTGACACTATACACTTCCACTGGACCCAATCTCATCCCATTTCCTCTGAACATATAGAATTCCACTGGCACCAAATTTATCCCATTTAATCTGACAGTATTGAATTCCACAGGAACCAATCTCATCCTATTCATTATGAGAGTATAGATATTCACTGGAACCAATCTCATCCCATTTACTCTGAGATTAGAATTCCACTGGAACCAATCTCATCCCATTTACTCTGAGAGAATAGAATTCTACTGGAACTAATCTCATCCCATTTAGAGTATAGAATTCCACTGAAACCAATCTCTTCTGATTTAATCCAAGAGTGCAGAATTCTACTGGAACCAATCTCATCCCATTTTCTCTGAGTTTATAGAATTCTGCTGGGACCAATCTCTTCTTATTTACTCCAGGAGTAGAGAATTGCATTAGAAGCAATATCATCCCAGTTACTGTGAGAGTATAGAATTCTACTGGAAGCAATCCCATCCCATTTACTCTGAGAGTATAGAATTCTACTGGAACCAATCCCATCCCATTTTTGCTGAGATTATAGAATTCCTCTGGAACCAATCACTTCTCATTTATCCGAGATCATAGAATTCCACTGGAACCAATCCCTTCTCGGTTACTCCGGGACTATTTGACTCTACCAGAACCAATCCCTTCTCAGTCACTCCGGGACTATAGAATTCTACAAGAACCAATCCCTTCTTCTTTACTCCGGGTGTATTGAATTCTATTGGAACCAATCCTTTCTCATTTACTCTGAGAGTATAGAATTCCACTGGAACCAATCTCATCCCATTTACTCTGAGAGTATAGAATTCTACTGGAACCAATCTCATCCCTTTTACACTGAGAGAATAGAATTCTACTGTAACCAATCTCATCCCATTTACTCTGCGAGTATAGAATTCCGCTGGAACCAATCTCATTCCATTTATTCTGAGATTATAGATTTCCACTGGAACCATCTCATCCCATTTACTCAGGGAGAGTAGAATTCTACTGGAACCAATCGCATCCCATTTACTCCGGGAGTATAGAATTCTACTGGATCCAATCTCATCCCTTTTACACTGAGAGAATAGAATTCTACTGGAACCAATCTCATCCCATTTACTCTGAGAGCTTCGAATTCTACTGGAACCAATCTCATCCCATTTACTCTGAGTGTATTGTATTCCACTGGAACCAATTTCATCCCATTTATTCTGAGATTATATAATTCTACTGAAATTATCTCATCCCATTTACTCAGGGAGAATAGAATTCTACTGGAACCAATCGTATCCCATTTACTCCGGGAGTATAGAATTCTACTGGATCCAATCTCATCCCATTTACTCTGAGAGTATAGAATTCCACTGGACCAATTCTCATTCCGTTTACTCAGAGTCTAGAATTCCACTGGAACCAATCTCATTCTATTTACTCTGAGAATATAGAATTCAACTGGACCCATTGTCATCCCATTTACTCTGAGAGTACAGAGTTCTAATGGAACCAATCTCATCCGATTTACTCCGGGAGTATAGAATTCTACTGGAACTAATCTCATCCCATTAATTCCGGGAGTATAGAATTTTACTGGAAACAATCTCAGCCCATTTACTCTGAACGTATAGAATTCCACTGGAACAAAACTTATCCCATTTAATCTGTCGGTATTGAATTCCACAGGAACCAATCTCATCCTATTTATTATGAGATAATAGACATTCACTGGACCCAATCTCATCCCATTTACTCTGAATGTAGAATTCTACTGGAAACAATCTCATCCCATTTTCTCTGAGAGTATAGAATTCCATTGGAACCAATCCCTTCTGATTTACTCCAGGAGTGTAGTATTCTACTGGAACTAATCCCTTCTCCTTTACTCTGGGAGTATAGAATTCTACTGGAACCAATCCCATCCCATTTACTCCGGGAGTATAGAATTCTACTGGAATCAATCTCATCCCATTTTCTCTGAGTTTATGGAATTCTACTGGAACCAATCTCTTCTCATTTACTCTGTGAGTATAGAATTCCATTAGAACCAATCTCATCCCATTTACCCTGCGAGTATAGAATTCTACTGGAACCAATCCCATCCCATTTTCGCTGAGATTATAGAATTTTGCTGGAACCAATTCCTTCTCGGTTACTCCGGGAGTATTGGACTCTACCAGAACCTATCCCTTCTCTGTTACTCCGGGTGCATAGAATTCCACTGGAACCAATCCTTTCTCATTTATTCTGAGAGTATAGAATTCCACTGGAACCAATCTCATTCCTCTTACACAGAGAGTATAGAATTCTACTGGAAACAATCTCATCCCATTTACTCCGGGAGCATAGAATTCCACTGGAACCCATCTCATCCCATTTTCTCTGAGAGTATAGAGTTTCACTCGAACAATCTCTTCTCATTCACTCTGAGAGTATAGAATTCCACTGCACCCAATTCTCATCCCATTTTCTCTGAGAGTATAGAATTCTACTGGAACCAATCCCATCCCATTTACTCCGGGAGTATAGAATTCTACTGGAACTAATCTCATCCCATTAACTCCGGGAGTATAGAATTCCACTTGAACCAATCTCAGCCCATTTACTCTGACAGTACAGAATTCCACTGGACCCAATCTCATCCCATTTACTCTGAATGATTAGAATTCCACTGGAGCCAAACTTATCCCATTTAATCTGACAGTATTGAATTCCACAGGAACCAATCTCATCCTATTTATTATGAGAGTATAGACATTCACTGGAACCAATCTCATCCCATTTACTCTGAGAGTATAGAATTCTACTGGAACCAATCTCATCCCAATTACTCTGAGAGTATAGAATTCCACTGGAACCAATCTCATCCCATTTACTCTGAGAGTATAGAATTCCACTGGAACCTATCTCATCCCATTTACTCTGAGAGTACAGAATTCTACTGGAACCAATCTCATCCCATTTACTCCGGAAGTATAGAATTCTACTGGAACTATTCTCATCCCATTTACTCCGGGAGTATAGAATTCCACTGGAACCAATCACATCCCATTTACTCTGAGAGTATAGATTTCCACTGGAACCAATCTCATCCCATTTACTCTGAAAGTATAGAATCCCACTGGAACCTATCTTACCCCATTTACTCTCAGAGTATAGAATTCCACTGGAACTAATCGCATCCCATTTGCTCTGGGAATATAGAATTCTACTGGAACCAATCTCTTCTCATTTACTCTGAGAGTATTGAATTCCACTGGAACTATTCTCATCTGTTTTACACTGAGAGTATAGAATACTACTTGAACCAATCTTATCCCATTTACTCTGAGAGTATAGAATTCCACTGGAAACAATCTCATCCCATTTACTCCGGGAGTATAGAATGCCACTGGAACCAATCTCATCCCATTTCTTCTGAGAGTACAGAATTCTACTGGAACCAATCTCATCCGATTTACTCCGGGAGTATAGAATTCTACTGGAACTAATCTCATCCCATTAACTCCGGGAGTATAGAATTCCACTGGAACCAATCTCAGCCCATTTACTTTCAGAGTACAGAATTCCACTGGACCCAATCTCATCGCATTTACTCTGAGAGTATAGAATTCCACTGGAACCAAACTTATCCCATTTAATCTGACAGTATAGAATTTCATAGGAACCAATCTCATCCTATTTATTATGAGAGTATAGACTTTCACTGGAAACTATCTCATCCCATTTACTCTGAGAATATATTATTCTACTGGAACTACTTCTCTTGGAGTATAGAATTCCACTGTAACCAATCTCATCCCATTTTCTCTGAGTTTATAGAATTCTGCTGGGACCAATCTCTTCTCATTTACTCCGGGAGTAGAGAATTGCATTAGAAGCAATATCATCCCAGTTACCGTGAGAGTATAGAATTCTACTGGAACCAATCCCGTCCCATTTTTGCTGAGATTATAGAATTCCTCTGGAACCAATTCCTTCTCATTTATTCCGAGATCATAGAATTCCGCTGGAACCAATCCCTTCTCGGTTACTCCGGGACTATTTGACGCTACCAGAACCAATCCCTATTCAGTCACTCCAAGACTATAGAATTCTACAAGAACCAATCCCTTCTTCTTTACTCCGGGTGTATTGAATTCTACTGGAACCAATCCTTTCTCATTTACTCTGAGAGTATAGAATTCCACTGGAACCAATCTCATCCCATTTACTCTGAGAGTATAGAATTCTACTGGAACCAATCTCATCCCTTTTACACTGAGAGAATAGAATTCTACTGTAACCAATCTCATCCCATTTACTCTGCGAGTATAGAATTCCGCTGGAACCAATCTCATTCCATTTATTCTGAGATTATAGATTTCCACTGGAACCATCTCATCCCATTTACTCAGGGAGAGTAGAATTCTACTGGAACCAATCGCATCCCATTTACTCCGGGAGTATAGAATTCTACTGGATCCAATCTCATCCCATTTACTCTGAGAGTATAGAATTCCACTGGACCCATTCTCATTCCATTTACTCAGAGTCTAGAATTCCACTGGAACCAATCTCATTCTATTTACTCTGAGAATATAGAATTCAACTGGACCCATTCTCATCCCATTTACTCTGAGAGTATAGAATTCCACTGGACCCATTCTCATTCCATTTACTCAGAGTCTAGAATTCCACTGGAACCAATCTCATTCTATTTACTCTGAGAATATAGAATTCAACTGGACCCATTCTCATCCCATTTACTCTGAGAGTATAGAATTCCACTGGAACCAATCTCATTCTATTTACTCTGAGAGTATAGAATTCTACTGGAACCAATCGCATCCCATTTACTCCGGGAGTATAGAATTCTACTGGAACCAATCGCATCCCATTTACTCCGGCAGTATAGAATACTACTGGAACCAATCTCATCCCATTTACTCCGGGAGTATAGAATTCTACTGGAACCAATCCCATCCCATTTAATCTGAAATTATAGAATTTCGCTGGAACCAATCCGTTCTCAGTTACTCCAGGTGTATAGAATTCTACTGGATCCAATCCCTTCTCAGTTACCCCGGGTGTATTGAATTCTAGTGGAACCAATCCCAATCCCTTTTACTCTGAAAGTATAGAGTTCCTTCAGAACCAATCCTGTCCCATTCAATTGTCTGGTACCATTTCCTAACCAAGAATTTCTTTTTTGTTCTAGACTAGATTGGACACTTGCACAGTTAAACCTCTGGAACTGTCTACAGTCCATTAAGCATTTGTTCCTTATATTTGCTTAGTTCTGAGGTGCCTTCTGGATCGGCCATTGAATCATTTCAATTTCCCCCCTCTCCTGAAGCTATACTGCTGTGCAGTTGCATGTCTCCTAAATGTCCACATTTAAGCACAGGCAGTGGGATCATGGAAGGATATTGCTTTCTTTTAGACCTCTTTTCAGTTCTAAAATAAGGATGACCCTCTGCTGTCGTGCTGCAATCCCCTATAGCTCATGTAGATTCTTTTTGCTTGATATGCCCAGGATAATGAATAGTAAACCTCTCCATTAAAAATATTTATATCTACTGGCCTGTCCCTCCTTCGGACCACTCACCTTCGATAAGCAAACATAACATCATACCCTCATATTTTGTTCAGTTTAAAACCCTTAAACAAACCAATTTGAACAAAAGACAAACAGAAAAATATGTAACCATTCATTAATCGCCATATATTTGCAATAAAGATAGTACCACTTCTCTTCTTGAGTGGAAGAACAATAAAAGGATTGCAATTCAAAATACTGAGCTCATTCCACTTTAATATCTTTTGTATAATGTGTAGCATTTTTAAAATAATGTTTGAGAGCTCGTACTCATCTAATCTTAGCCTTGGGACCTTCAAGTCATATTATCACTCTGTCTGTCTCTCTGTTTCACACAGGAGTTCCAAATTAAACTTTTTTTTATTTCAGGCATCCTTTTAAAATTCCTTCTCAATACATACATGGCACAAAGTGAAGACTAGCATTGCCCAGCCTAATAGTCAGACTTAAATTCAATCAATAAAATCTGGAATTGAACGCTAATCTCAGTAATGGTGAGTATGAAACTATCGTTGATTGTTGTAAAAACCCATCTGGTTCACTAATGTCCTTTGGGGAAGGAAATCTGCCGTCCTTACCCAGTCTGGCCTACATGTGACTCCTGACCCACAGTAAGGTGGTTGTCTCTTAACTGATCCCTGCAATGGCCTAACCAGTCATTCAGTTCTGGGGCAATTAAGGATAGGCATCAAATGCTGGCCCAGCCTGTGACACCCACATCCCATGAAAGAATAACAAAAAAGAGAAGGCCATGGTGGGCTTTCTTGAACCGCTGGTTTGACACAGCTGGATAGCTTGCTGGGCCATTTCAGAACGAAGTTAAAACTCAATCATGCTGAATGGGACTGTAGTCACATGTAAGTCCAGTCTAGGGAAGGACATGAAATAAAGAAGATTGGTGAATTGGTTAGGTCTTAACGATAATCCAATTCAGCAACCCACCTCTTTAGTTAATGTGCCAGGCACCAGGCTCTAGCAAGCATTTCAGACACTCACATCACCTTTGCAAATTAAAAGTGTCAGTAATTACCAATATTTTTAACCTGCATGGCCTAGAGTTAAAGCTCAATGGCCTTTTTTCCCAGTGCAACTGAACAAAAATTGACGTAATGTGCAGAATTTTAAGTGCAAATTACGTTCAACAGAACTCGAGTCTATGGGGTGAGCTTAAAAAGCACACTGGAAGCTGGCCTTGCCCATGGAACTAGCTGTGCCCCCAGGGTGAGTTAAAACACCATGATGGGATTCTGTTAATTGGCCTCACTTGCAGGTCTTTGAGGGGACTCCAGAAACTAATCTGGTTCTTTCAGGCACAAGGACATCAATAAGAATGTTTTAAAAAAAATGACTCTAATTTACGAAGACAGTGACTGCTGTACCCCAACACAACTTAGCAAGTTGTTCCGTACAGTTTTTAAAAATCATATTCTGTCATTTAAAATCAAGTTACTCAGAGATGGGGTGTTCTAGGTGGCCGAGTTGTGCTATTACTGAGAAAGTTGATCTGCAGTCACTTATTGGTTGGAAACATTAAGTTTATTTACAATCTACTCAGCAGCAGATACCTGTGGGCTTTCATCTCTCCACTGACTGCTGAGGTAGCCAGCACTGCTCTCCTATTGGTTACTACAGATCATGTGATCTTCCTTAACAAGTATTATTCTTAAAGGTACATTGCACACTAAATAAAACCATAATTATTACATTCCTCCCCCTTTAACTCGGCTATACATATTATACTTACAAGTACACATTTTTCAAGACAACATAATATTTACACTGGGTAAGGAATTTACAAGTCCAGTCTTTCAGGTGGTTTCCTGGAACATGTGGAACGTCGCAGCTCCCCAAATTCAGATTCTTTGTCAGGAACCTCCTTTTCCAGAGTTGCTTCTGTGGGCACTTGCAGTTCTGTAGCCTCAACTCTTAGACGAGCATCAGACATGTCAGTCCTGGGTTGAATATCCTCAACAGGAAACGCAGAGCCGGTTATGATCTCTAGTGAAACAAAATCTTGATGATTTGTCTCTCTTCCTTAAATGATCCACATGTTTACAGATGATCCGGACTTCCATCTCCACCTGGTAAGTTAGAGGTCCAGTCACTTATTTCATCCGGGAATAACTTTGGTCTTTCCCCGAAGATTTTCACGTATACCGGCTCCCCCACAGTAAATTTCCTCTCTTGATTGTGCCAATCGTGTCTAGTTTTCTGGCTTCCCTGAATCCTTTTCACCTTCCCCTCTATACTCGGCATTATTAAACTCAATCTCATCCTGAGACAGTGTTTGAACAATAATCCCACAGGTGTGACAACTATTGTTGTGTGAGGGGTAGTCCTGTCATAAAAAAGAAAGCGTGCTAGCTTGGTTGCCAAGGAATCTCCAGTTAGCTTCTTCATGCCTGCCTTGAACATCTGAACCACCATTTTGGCCAGTCTGTTTGAGGAAGGGTGGTGCGGTGCAGTTTTCACATGAGTGATATTGTTGAGGCTGATAAACCATTGAAACTCAGCACGCATAAATGCTGTGCTGTTATCAGAAACGACTACTTCTGGTAGTCCATGAATGGCAAAACTTTGATGTAACTTCTCAATGTAGCAGTTGACATTGGTGACTTCACCTCATATGTGTCCAACCATTTTGAATGGGCATCGACAATGAGCAGAAGCATTGTTCCCAGGAAAGGTCCCACATAGTCAATGTGTAACTGCACCCAGGGTCTACCCGGCCACTCCAATGGGTGTAACGGAGCTGTCTTTTGCAGTTGCTGACGTTGCACACAATTCTTCACTAAACTCTCTATTTCACCATCCATCCCAGGCCACCATAGATAGCCGCGTGCTATAGTCTTCATTCGGGAAATTCCTGGATCTACACTGTGTAGTTCAATTAAAAATGGATCCCTTCCCTTTGGAGGGACTATCTCTCATGCTACCCACAATAAGATGCCATCCTGGCTGGTTATTCCATGTCTTCTGTTGAAGTGCGGTTTCATTTAATTAGATGTGGGCCCCTGTGATCAACCATGTAGCACTTGTTTTCGAACGTGAGATGGGACTGGGCCCCGACTTGTCCAGTCTCTGATCTGTCAAGCATATACCGGCGAGGATTCTAAGAAATTCAACAGTAAAGCAAGTCCTTCTGGAACTGGGACGTGCTCATCATTTTCTTATAAAGACAAATGACTAAGGGCATCGGTGTTTGCAATTTTGATTGCCAGGCCTATGTATGAAAGTGTATTCGTATGCTGCCAGAATTAAGGCCCATCGCTGCATTCTTGCTGAGGTTGTGGGTGGTAGAGCCTTGTCCTTTACTAAACAATCCTAGCAATGGTTTGTGGTCTGAAGCAATTATAAATTGATGGCCGTGTCCGTACTGGTGAAATTTCTTGACACCAAAGATGATGGACAGGCCTTCTTGATCTATCCGTGAGTATTATTTCTGTAGGGTAGTGGTCATCACATTTTCCTAACACCCAAATGGTCCCCGGTTTGAAACCAGCAGGAATGTTATCCTTTTCCGTTGTGGTGAGTGTTCTTGATACGTAACCTATTGACCGTTCTGTGCCATTGTCCATCCGATGATGGCACTGCTCCCACTCCGTAGGGAGATACGTCACATGTCAGCTCCAATTCTTTCGTCTGGTCGTAATGCACTAATAGATTGGACGAGTGCAACAATCATTTCACCTTTATGAAATATTCTTTCTGGGGTGCTCCCCCACGGCTAACATTGGTTCTTTTTGAGTAGACAATGCCAGGGGGGTAGGGGACAGCACTGTAAACAAATTGGGTGAGAACTGCCCATAATAGCTGATCAATCCTAGGAGTGATTTGAGCTCTGAGACGTTCTTTGGCTCTGGTGCCTCTCCTATGGCTCTCACTTTCTCCTCAACTGGTTGGAGGCCCTGTGAATCTACCCAGTGACCTAAATAGATTACCTCCCTCGCTTGGAACATGTACTTTTCTCTTTTTAAACGCACTCCAGCTTGCAAGAAACGTTTTAAGACTTCTTCTAAGTTTCTTCTAATAGCCAAATGCTATTTTTCAGTGAATCCTGTCACCAATACATCGTCAAGATAGACTACAACCTGGGGCAGTCTCTGCAGTAAGCTTTCCATTGTTCTCTGAAAGATGGCACAAGCAGATGGCACCAAAAGGCAATTGGGTATATTGGCACAACCCTTTGTGGGTATTAATTGTGACAAATTCCTGGGAGGCATTATCCAAGTCTAGTTGTTGATAAGCAAAACTCATGTCAAGCTTTGTGTACGTTGTCCCTCCTGCCAGCTTGGTGTACAGGTCTTCAGTTTTGGAATGGGAAGTCCGTCCAGCTTAGCTACTTTATTAGCCGTCAGTTTGTTGTCTCCACAAATTCAGATGCTTTGGTCCTGTTTAAGGACAGGGACTATGGGTGCTGCCTATTCTGAGAACTGAACACGCTGTACAACACCCAGCTTCTCTAGTCTGTTCAGTTCAATGTCGACTTTTTCTCACAGGGCATATGGCACTGGTCTCACTTTCATGAAGCGAGGGGTTGCCTCTGGATCCACATGAACCTTGGCCTGCAGGCCCTGGATTTTCCCCAGTTCATCCTTAAAGACAATGGTGTACTTTCTAAGTAGCTCAGGTAGCCCGCCTGCTCGCAACTGGAAAATTTTAGCCCATTCTAACTTAATCTCCTTTAACCAGTTTCACCCCAGGAGGCATGGACCTTCACCTGCTACCACCATCAAGGGTAACTTTGCCAATTGTCTTCTACAATGGACAGTTACTCTGCTTATGCCTTTTACTTGAACATCTTCACCCGTATATGTTTTTAGCTTGGCGACTATTGCTTCTAAACTTAATTGAAGTTCACCATTATTCAAATGTCTGAAGATACGTTCCCCAATTACTGTAGTGGAAGCTCCTGTGTCCACTTCCATTTTAACAGGTTTGCCATTTACTTTCACTGTGACAAATATTGGTTCTGTCTTTCCAACTTTCAGATTAAACAATGAGTAAATGTCTGAATTTGTTGTTTCAGGCTCTTCAACACTGGAGATTTCATTGGGCTTCTTCTTCTGTTTACAAGCCTGCTTGAATCTTTCCTTGCACTGCCTCATCATATGTCCATTTCTGTGACAATAGTAGCATTCAATTTTTTTAAACGGCCATTTGCTAAAAGACTGATTGTTTCCACCTCTATCAAAATTTTTCTTCAATTTCTCTGCTTAGTTATTTTTCTTTATTCTTCAGATAGCTGTTTCCCGCTTCTTGGCAGAGTCTCGCTTTCTTGCAGCTCATTCAGCTGGGGTTTCCCTGCCTGATGTGGAGGATGGCACCATTTTGCACACTCTGTATTGCTTTTGAATCTCTTACAGCGCTTTCCATGGCCAGCGCTATCTCTAGACTTCTTGAAATCCAGATTCACTTTGGACAATAATCTTCTCTGAATAGTGTCGTCATGCACATTCCACACTAAACAATCTCTGAGCATGTCCCCCAGAGTTGTACCGAATTCACAATGTTACATTAGATGCTTCAATTTTGCCACGTAGCATGCAGTTGTCTCACCCAGGTCTCTATTTCGCAAACTAAGCCTGAACATCTGCATGGTGACTGAGGGCTTTGGTTGAAATTGACCCTTCACAAGTTCCATCAATTCATTGAAATTCTTTGAATCTGGGGCACTGGGTGCCATCAAACTTCGAATCAGACTGTAGGTTTTGTTCCCACAAGTACTCAAGAGGATTGCTCGCCTCTTCTCTTCCCCTGTAAAAATTGTTTGCTTGAAAAAAGAATGTGAGACATTGTATATATTGACACCAATTGTCTGTGGCAGGTTCAAAAGGATCAATTCTCCCAAATTGTGGCATTTTGAGAGAGGATAACTTCTGTAATTCTAATGGCTGATGCTACTTACAATCACTGGGCGGGTTACAGTCCCGATTTCTTTCTAACTTGATTTCTGTTCAATCCTGTTTTATCCTCATTGCCAGTTTGCTGTGGGCTGGCTGAGTTGTGCTATTAATGATAGTTGAGCTGCAGACACTTCTTGGGTGGAAAATGTAAGTTTATTTACAATATACTCAGCAGCAACTACACGTGTGCTTTCAGCTCCAACTCTATCTCTACACCAGATAAGAGCAAAATACTGCAGATGCTGGAAATCTGAAACAAGAACAGGAAATGTGGGAATAGCTCAGCAGGTCTGGCAGTATCTGTGGAGAGAGAAAGAGAGTTAATGTTTTGAGTCCGAATAACTCTTCTTCAGAAGTGAGTCACCACCACCACACCCTCCCCCAACCCCAAAAGGGCCATCTGTTACTTGTTCCATGTTGCTCTTTCACAGAATGCTTACCCTTATTCTGCTATTATCACAGTCTGCTTTCTTACCTTTATGCCACTATCTGCACCTTTTTTTTAGCCCTTACCACTACCGTTAACACTCCCTTTGTCCTCTTGCCCATGACATCATTGTCAATCCCTCCTTGGACCCCACCTATTGCTGGCCTTCCATCCAGCTCCACCTCCCCCACCCCTCCCCCTTAAACAGCAGACATTTCATCACATTTCCATTTCTCATTAACTCTGAAGAAGAGTCATATGGACTCAAAACGTTAACTTGATTTCTCTCCCCAGTGATGCTGTCAGACCTGCTGAGCTTTTCCAGCATTTTCTGTTTTTGTTTCTATCTCTACACCAACTGCTGAGGTCGCCTGCGCAACTCTCTGATTGGTTACTACAGATCATGTGGTCTTGCCTAACATATTATTCTTAAAGGTACATTACACACTAAATAAAACCATAGATACTACAGGTGTGATGAAAAGTGCTGATATTTTTGTGATAAATCCAACAAACAGCACTGGTACATGGCAGATTTTTGTGTTCACCAATGTTCAAGAGAGTTTGAGCAGAAACTGGAAAAAATGAATAACACTGCTCAAAATGGGCACAATCTTGAGCATAAATTTGCACCTGTTTCACTGGTTGTGCCCAAAGCAGAAATTCAGAAAGGCCAGTATTTGTTGCCCATCCCTAATTGCCCTTGAACTGAGAGGCTTGCTAGGCATTGAAGAGGCAGTTAAGACTCAGCCGCATTGCTGTGGGTCGGGAGTCGCATGTAGGCCAGACCAGGTAAGGACAACAGGTTTCCTTCCCTAAGGACGTTAGTGAATGGGTTTTTAAATTAGCCAATGATGCTTGTCATGGTCACCATTACTGAGGCTAGCGTTATAATCCCCGATTTATAAACTGAATTTAAATTCCACCAGCTGCCATGGTGGGATTCAAACTCATGAACATTGGCCTGGGCTGCTGGATTACTAGTCCAGTGACATAACCACTCCATCACCATCGCCCACACAAGCTCAGACAGGGTCTGCGCAATGCAGTCAGGCGAGGGGAGGTGACAGATGCTCGATTGGAGGACGGATTGGAAAATCTACCTGGGTTGTTTCTGAAATAGGAATGCGCTCTGTTTCCTTCCCTCCCACTGAGAGATAAAGCAGCTTTGATGTTGCGTAGTGTGGTGTGTGTCATGTTGGACTGAAAAAAACATGTAACTTGAGCAAGGAGAATGGACCACTTAACAACGCTAAAAAGCTCCAATTATTCAGCTAATCGGGAGTGTGACGGGTGTTGATAGATAGCAGGTTGGGATTTCCATTAGCTATTCATCCACTGCGAGCTTCCCTGTATCAAGGTTTCACTTTAAATGCAAGCGAGCTGTCCTGACTGTGGGATTGAGTTACTGTTCCTTGTCATTTCGAAGCGAGGTCTTGGCTAGGATAACCCTGCAAAATGCTGAGGAGAATCACAGTCTGCTTGCAACGGCTCCCGTCACTCAGCCTCTCTCTCAGGGCCTGGTTCCTTGCAGCGTAAGAAGATGAGCTGAACACCTTGAAGGGGCAGTCTCACATGTTTGGGGGCAGGCCCGGCTCAAGCAGTAACTAGGGGCTGATCTGCTCCCCCAAGTCGCTAGGACAGATAGGTAGGACAGATAGGCCTACTAACAGTTGCAGACTCGCACAAGGTGCTTCATTACCGGTTTTGTTTACAACCTTGTGTGTGTCTCCTTTGCCTCCTGCAGTCTAAAAGGGTTCAGCCCCTTAAAGGCAACATGGGGTTTTGAAGCAGGACAGAGGATTTCACCCATCATTTCTCCTGCAAACATCACATTGAAAAGCAGATTGAGCACTCATCAATCTCATTGACTGCTCATTGGACACTGCTGTGTGCAAATTTACTGCCTCTCTTCCCACGTTACAACATGGACACGTGTGTTTATATATAGAATAACAGATACCCGGGTGTGAGGTCGAGATTGGAATCTCATTGAGGGGTTCGGGTGGTTTATATAGTGAATAACAGATACCCAGGAGTGAATTTAATGAAGGCTCTCATTTTGTGTTGGGTAAAGTATGAAGGATTGCTTATACAAGATGGGTAAATGGAGTTAGGATACGAATCAATCATGATGTCATTGAATAGAGGAGCAGGACTGATGGGCTGAATAGTCTTGTCTTGTTCGTATGTGTCTTATGTATTGGAGCTGCGCAGGATTGGCTCAGTCTTCAGCAATGTGCACTGAGAGAGACTCCATGTCCCTTGTGTAGGCTCTGGTTAATCCAGTTAAGGCATTGCACCCAGAGCCAGCATGTTTTCAGCAGCTACTGTGGCCTCTCGACAGCTGTAAGATAACCTGCAATGTGTACAAACAACTTCAAAGGTGTGCAAACATCAGGAGATTTATGAGCTTGCACAGCCTAAGTGCTTCCATCTTAATGACAAGTACTGATGAAGGGGGAAGCATTTCCACACAATGTCAACATGTTAGGCTGCACTAGGTTACAGTGACTGGAAACTAATCGAGGGCTATGAGGGTGGTGGTTTATATATAGAATAGCAGATACCCGGGAGTGAGTTACAGACTGGAATCTAATCGAGGTGTTCGGGTGGTTTATATATAGAATAGCAGATACCCGGGAGTGAGTTACAGACTGGAATCTAATCGAGGGGTTCGGGTAGTTTATATATAGAATAACAGATACCCGGGAGTGAGTTAGAGACTGGAATCTAATCAAGGTGTTTGGGTGGTTTATATATAGAATAACAGATACCCGGGAGTGAGTTACAGACTGGAATCTAATCAAGGTGTTTGGGTGGTTTATATATCGAATAACAGATACCCGGGAGTAAGTTACTGACTGGAATCTAATCGAGGGGTTTGGGTGGTTTATATATAGAATAACAGATACCGGAGAGTGAGTTACTGACTGGAATCTAATCGAGGGGCTCGGGTGGTGTGTATTTAGAATAACAGATACCCGAGAGTGAGTTACAAACTGTAATCTAATTGAGGGGCTTGGGTAGTTTATATATAGAATAACAGATACCCAGGAGTGAGTTACTGACTGGAATCTAATCGAGGGGTTTGGGTGGTTTATATATAGAATAACAGATACCCGAGAGTGAGTTACTGACTGGAATCTAATCGAGGGGTTCGGGTGGTGTGTATTTAGAATAACAGATACCCGAGAGTGAGTTACAAACTGTAATCTAATTGAGGGGCTTGGGTAGTTTATATATAGAATAACAGATACCCAGGAGTGAGTTACTGACTGGAATCTAATCGAGGGGTTCGGGTGGTTTATATTTCGAATAACAGATACCCGGGAGTGAGTTACAGACTGGAATCTAATTGAGGAGTTTGGGTGGTTTATATTTCGAATAACAGATACCCGAGAGTGAATTACAGACTGGTATCTAATTGAGGAGTTTGGGTGGTTTATATTTCGAATAACAGATGCCCGGGAGTGAGTTACAGACTGGAATCTAATCAAAGGGTTCGGGTTGTTTATATATCGAATAACAGATACCTGGGAGTGAGTTACTGACTGGAATCTAATCCAGGGGTTCAGGGTGGTTTATATATACTGTAACAGATACCCGGGAGTGAGTTACAGACTGGAATCTAATCGAGGGGTTTGTACTTACCATGAAGTCCTCCATCAGTCCTCTCACTGGGATATTAGCAGCCTGTACAAAAGACATATTATCTGATAACTTCTCTCAGTTTACTGACAGCATATGGTAGGCACAGTTAGTCAAACTTCAGGCAGGATTTACTGCAGCAAGATTGCTGTGACAGTATGGTTATTTACCAATTCCATCCCTGAGGTGCTGGGAGGGGGGCCTTTGGCACTACCTCCTATGAAATGCATCGACAGCTCAGGAATTGCCAATACTCTCTGAAGCAATGTGGTATGTTTTGAAGTGTCGTCATTTTTGGAATACAGGAAATGTGACAGAGAAGTTGCATTAAGCAATTAAGCAAATGTGATAATGAGCAGATGACCTGTTTCAGTCAGAACTGAGAGGTAAATATTTGCCAGGACACTGGGGAGAACCTACCTGCTCTTTTTTCAAATAATGCCATGAGGTCTTTTAATTCATGGCAGGTGGGGACTTGGTTTAACATCTCACCCAAAAGATGGCTCCTTCAACAGTGCAGCACTCCCCCAGTACTACATTGGGAGTGCAAGATTGGATTTTCTGCTCAAGTCTCTGGAGGGTTCTTGAACCCTGTGAGCCAGGAGGGGTGCTCTCTCCGCTAAACTTCTATCAGACAGCTGAGTGGATGTGTTGGGGGCCTCTGCAAGGTGCTGCGTTTTTAAGACATCTGCTTTCTTAATGACATGCTCACGGCCGATGATTAGAGTCCTCACTGTTTTTCTACGCAAAACATTGAACTGTTGATCTCAGGTAACCGTTTAGAGAGAGAGTGCGGAAAATAATTTTGTAGGACTGCCAATTCCCCTGTTTCTCATGGCAATTTGGATGGAATCCAGTTTTATGACAGTGGGTCCAGTTTTATCGGACAGCCTTGTAACTCACTCTTAATACTTCCATAGAGCACATTCATCGGGAATAATAGTGAATAAACCCATGAGCATGACTGGGCTTCTTAAGTTCCTGTTATGCTAAGTGCATATGGAAGGAGGAATAGAGGTGGGCCAGGACATCAGAAGAATTAGCAGCTCTTCAGTGCCTATCTGAAGAGAGATAGCAGCCTCGGTTTAACAATGAGAGAATGAGTAAATTGGGCCTATGTTCTCAGGAGTTTAGAAGACTGAGAGGTGATCTTATTAAGACCTACAAGATTCTGAAAGGGCTTGATAGGGTAGATGCTGAGAGGCTGTTTCCCCCTGGCTGGGGAATCTGGAATGCAGGGGTGGGGGGGTGCAATTTTCAGGATAAGATAATCATTTAGAACTGAGAGAGGAAGAAATTTCTTCACTCTGACGGTTGTGAATCTTCGGAATGATCTATGCTGGAGGCTTTTGGATGCTCTGCCCTTGGATATATTTAAGGCTGAGATAAAAAGATTTTTGATCTCTCATTGAAGCAAGGGATATGGGAACCACATGGACACGTGGAGTTGAGGCAGAAGATCAGCCATGAATATATTGAATGGTGGATCAGGCTCAACAGGCCATCTGGTCTTCCCCTGCTTTTAATTCTTATGCTCTTGTGTTTACTGTTTCATTCTGACAGTGCAGCACTTCCTCTGTACTACACTGGGAGTTTAGACTTTGTGCTCAAGTCTCTGGGTTGAGACCATAACTGCCAACCTTACATACGAACATACGAATTAGGAGCAGGAAGAGGCCACTTGGCCTCTCGAGCCTGCTCCACCATTCAATAAGATCATGGCTGATCTAACTGTAACCTCAACTCCACATTCCTGCCTACTCACAATAACCTTCACCCCCTTGCTTATCAGGAATCCATCAATTCAATAATAAATATATTCAAGGACTCTGCCTCAACCACCTTTTGAGGAAGAGAATTCCAAAGTCGCATAACCCTCTGAAAAAATTGCTCCTCATCTCTGTCTTAAATGAATGACCCCTTATTTTTAAACTGTGATCCCTGATTCTAGACTCTCCCACAAGAGGAAACATCCTCTCCACATCCACCCTGTCAAGACCACTCAGGATCTTCAAGGTTTCAATTAAGTCGCCTCTTATTCTCCTAAACTCCGGTGGATACAAGCCTAATCTGTCCAGCCTTTTCTCATAGGACAACCCTCCCATTCCTGTATTAGTCTGGTAAACCTTCTCTGAACTGCTCATAATGCATTTACATCTTTCCTTAAATAAGGAGATCAATACTATACATGGTACTCCTGATGTGATCTCACCAATGCCCTGTATAACTGAAGTATAACCTCCCTACTTTTCTATTCCTTTCCCCTCGCAATAAACAATAACATTCTATTAAATTTGCTAGTTACTTGCTGTACCTGCATATTAACCTTTTGTGATACATGCATGGGGACACTCAGATCCCTCTGCATCTCAGAGCTCTGCAAATTCTCACCATTTAGGTAAGATGTTTCTTTTCTATTCATCCTGCCAAAATGGACAAATATACATTTTCCCACATTATACTCTGTTTGCCAGGCCTTTGCCCACTCACCTAACCTATCTATGTTCTTTTGAGGTTTCCTTATGTCCTCTTCACAACTTACTTTCTTTCTTATCCTTTTGTCATTGGCAAAATCTAGCAACTATACCATTGGACCCTTCATCCAAGTCATTTATATAAATTTTAAAGAGTTGAGACCCCAGCACTGCTGACCCCTGTGCACACCACTTGGCACATCCTGCCAAAAAGAAACTGACCCATTTATATATATTCTTTGCTTTCTGTTAGCTAGCCAATCTTCTACCCATGCCAATACATTACTCTCTACACCATGAGCTTTTATTTCCCACAATAACCTTTGATGAGGCACCTTATCAAATGCCTTCTGAAAATCTAAGGACAGTACATTCATCAGTTCCCCTTTATCCACAGCACATGTTACTTCTTCAAAGAACTCCAGTAAATTGGTTAAATATGATTTACCTTTCACAAAACCATGTTAACTCTACCTGACTACCTTGAATTTATCAATGGGCCCTGTTATAATGTCTTTAACAATAGCTTCTAACATTTTCCCTATGACAGATGTTAAGCCTGAGGTTTACTGTTTTCTGTTAATGGAATCTTCCCCGAATCTAGTGAGTTTTGGAAAATTAAAACCAATGCATCAACTATCTCACTAGCCACTTCTTTTAAGACCCTAGGATGAAATTCATCAGCACCTGGGGATTTGGCAGCCCACGGCTCCAAATCTTGCTAAGTACCAGTTCCCTGGTGATTGTAATTTTCCTGAGTTCCTCCCTCCCTTCCAATTCTTGATTACAGCTATTCCTGGGATGTTACTTGTATCCTCTATAGTGAAGACTAATGCGAAATACCTGTTCATCTGCCATCTCCTTATTTTCCATTATTAACTCCCCAGACTCACTTCCTTTAGTGTCAACACTTGCTCTGTCAACACTTTTCTTTTTTAGCTATATATAGAAACTCTTACTATCTGTCTTTATATTACTAGCTAGCTTTTTCTCGTACTCTAATTTTTCCCTCCTTATTAACCTTTTAGTCATTCTTTGCTGTTTGTTATATTCTGTCCAATCTTCTTCCCCGTCATCCATCTTTTCTCAATGATATGCTCTTTCTGTAAGTTTGATGCTTTTTTTAGTTAACTATGGATGGTGGGTCCTCCCCTTGGAATTTTTCTTTCTCATTGGGATGAAGCACTTCTGAAGAGTGGCACAACTGAGCCAAGCCAACACAGGGCATCTTTTAAAATATTGGTTGTAACCCCCATTTCAAGCCAACAGTTCATTTACCGTGCCACAGAAAAATGTAATTTTTTTTTGAAGAAATGGACTAAAATAATGAGATTCCGATAAATTCCAGTCAAGAACCTTAAATTGCCGGATATGAATTATGGAGAAAACACAGCAGCAAAACGAGCTCCTAATGAGGCAAGGAATGCCCATTTATTTTCATTATGTTCATCATCTGTTGGTTTTCTGGGGAGGTGCCCCTGCCTGGCTTCATGCGATCAAAGGGTGAGTGCTGCGTGACAGGGTTCACCACAAGTAACCTCCAACCATGCTTCGTCTACAGGCCTTTGATCAGCCAGGGGAGCTGTTCACTTGACAACAAAGGGCAAGGCAACACACCATCAATCACTGCTCATGGCAAGGAAGCTTGCTGTTAATCAGCTCCTTAATAAACACAGCTGATTGGCAGGCACCAAGGGCTCTTGTGATTCTCCATCTGGTCAATCTCTGGCTGTAGGGAGTTTGCCAAGAAGGCACCTTTCCTTAATTTGTCAGTGCTCGGCCAATCAGGGAGTTAAGAAAAAAGATTGTTTTCAATTGTCTCCCCCCGGCCGCCCCCCCCGCCCGCCCCGAGTCATTTTGCACAGAAGGAGATCATTCAGCCCATCATACCTGTGTTGTCTCTTTGAGGTCCAATTACTCCTATTGCCTGGCTCTTTCCCTATAGTCCTGTAAATATCTCCTTTTCTAGTATTTATCCAATTCCCCTTTGGATGTTACAAGTGAACCTCCTCCCACCACTCTTTCAGGCAGTGTGAAAAGAATGCTTCTCATCTCCCCTCTGGTTGTTTTTTGGCAATTATCTGAAATCTGTGTCCTCTGATTACTGATCCTGCCAGTAATGGAAAAAGTTTCTTCCTATCTGCTCTGTCCAAACCCCTCTTGATTTTGAGCGCCTCTATTAAATCTTCCCTTAACCTCCTCAGCTCTAAAAAGGACCGTCCCATTTTATCCAGTCTCTCTATCTAACTGACTTCTTTCTGCATTACTTCTCAGCCCATGACCTCCGGTCTGATGCACCCGCTTACAGTTTCCCTTCCCCCGCCCGTTTTGCGACCTCCAACTCTCTCCCTTTCAAGACTTCCCCCTAAACTTATCTTTACAGCTCACACACAGTCGCTTCTCTTCACTTGCCCCCTATTGCTTGCTTCTCCCCACCCCCCCACCCCCACATGTGTGAGATGCCTAATTGCAATATCCTCTGAATGAAAAGCACTTGTCAGCTTGGCTCAGCTGGCTGCACTCATGCATCTGAGTCAGAAGGGTGGCAACACAGAGTCTGCAGCCCTTGAATCATTCCACGGATGAGCAGAAAGACTTGCATTGATACGCCAGGCCTCTCTGAAACCTCTCAAGGCACTCCACATACAATGGGCTATTATGTGAGCCTCACATGGACAAATGCAACAGTCATTTTCCCCGTAGCGAGATCCAGTGAACCCACCCGCTTCTGATTCAGAGGCAAGCTAACAGCATGACACAATATGTGAACAATCTAGCAGCAATTTCTGAGCCAAATAGGCATTTTGTAGTCATTGGTTTTCACTTGCTCTGCAACCCAAGCACCGGGACAGTGGATGGAGCTTTCAATACTGGTGGACAGTGAGAGGGATGAGGCTGGGCATCCAGCGCCATTCCAGTAGCCCCCGCTTTACACTTGCCCGCCCCACAATGCTGAAAGTTCCAGTGAGGTTCCTTAAAGCGACTTTTGGCACATGAAGCAGAAATGCAGGCCGACACATCCGTTCCAGGGCTAAGGAAGCTCTTCTCTGTGGGGAGGTGAGGCCCACCTATTCTCTCAAATGGTTGTGAAGAAAGATCCCATGGCACTATTCATAAAAAGAGGAGAGTATGTGACAAATTGCCTCTTCAAAGTTCCTATGGGACCTGATCCCACCTCGCCTTCATGTGAGTTCCAGGTCTTAACAATCGCCTGTGTGAAGGAATTTCTCCTCGTTCCTGCCCTGGTTCCTCTGTCAGTTATTTGAAACCTATGACCTCTAGTTACTGACACACTTACCAGAAGAAATCATTTCTCTGTACTCACTATCAAAACCCTTCATTTGAAAACCTCTATCCAATCTCCTCTCGACTTTCTCTGCTCTAAGGAGAACAGTTGCATCTTCCCCAGTCCCTCCACAGAACTGAAGTCCCTCATTCCTGGTATCATCCTGGTAAATCACCCCTGCATCCTCTCCAAAGACTTGACATCCTTCCTAACATGTGGTGCCCAGAATTGTACACAGTACCAAGGCCTATGCCAAAATTTGTAAAGCTTTAGTGTGACTTCCTTGTTTTAGCATTCATTGCTCCGATTTACAAAGTCAAGTTTTCCCAAATGCTTTAACTACCTTATCAACTTTTCCTGTTACTTTGCAATGCCGTAAGGACAATGGCTCAGCTGTCCGGAGGACCGGGGGTGACCTCACACCATATGACAGTATCTTGATGTCAACCAAGCATGGAAAACCGCACCAAAAAGAGACCCAGCCAGTTCAGGTTAGTTGTTTGATTTATTCAGAGATATTACCCATAGTCACATCATCTGATGCACTATCCATTAAGTAAACCAGCCAACACTACAAAAAATACAATAATGAGCAAACAATTGCACTACTCTGTTAATGCCTGACACCACACCCAGTAACTGGGAATGTGGCATATTGGCGTAAGTCTTTACCCAACTATCGGGGATTAGCTTACATTGGTCATGTTAAGGGAAAAGTCTCCTGTGACCTTGTCACCACCAGTGAGACCCCCTGAGAACAGCACCATAGACTCGGAAGGGGCACCAACTTCCATCCTTTCGCAAACTGCTGGGCTGTACTGAGAGATGTTAGCTTGTCATTTCTTCCCTGTTCACCGGTAGAATGGGTCAAGGATACTTGTCCCTTGGCAGTCCTGCAGCTCATATATCTCTGTGTACCTCCACCATACAAGACAGTTACCTGCAGTCAAATAGAGTTGAGTTTTTAGTGGTTGACTGCCTCCGCATTAGGGTGGATATTCTTGGCCAGCCACTTTGGCCAGTAATGCACCTTTGCCAGCATGCAATGTGGTTCTGGCAGGAACACGGGGAGGCAAGACTCGCTGTGGGGTAGATTAGAACAGCCAAGACTGCCACATCCATTGTAACCTATGAACTCGAAACCACCTGATATCGGAATGAGGGAGGTATTGTAATCTCCTCTGAGCCTGGTCGGAATAATGGAGGTTTGGCAACATTTAATTCCCACACCCAAGTGGCTTTTCGAGAGGAGCCATCAGGCATCAAGAGAGAGTCATGGCTACTACCGCCAAAAGATTTGTAAATATTTCCACCTGTCCCTCTGCTCTTGCATTCCCCTAAAAATAATCCCATTTAGATTATTCTGCCTCTCCAAGGCGTTTCTCGCAAAGTGCAGCACTCCACATTTTCCCACATTAAACTGCATCTGCCCTGTGTCTGCCTGTTTCACCAGCCTGTTTGTGTCCTCCTGGAACCTGCTACTACCCCGTTCACCATCTACTTTGTTGCCAAATTTTGTATCATCTGTGAACTTTGAGATTACATTTCCTATACGGAGTCCAAGTCGTCAATATATAACAAGAAAAGCAATGACCCTTACAGGCCCTAATAATGGCTGGGTCAAAATCCTGGACCTCCCTTCCTAACAGCACTGTGGGTGTACCCACACCGCATGGACTGCAGTGACTTATCACCAGCTTCTTAAGGGCAATTAGGGATGGGCAATAAATGCTGGCCTAGCCAGCGACACCCACATCCCATGAACAAATAAAACAAATTGACCCCTGGGGGACTCAACTCAATATTCTTTCAAATAAAAGAACCTTGTTCACCATTACTCTCGGCCTCCTATTGCTTAATATGCACCTACGTTACCAGCATTGGTTTGGTACCATACCTTCAATACACTTTTATCAAATCTCTTTTGAAAATCCATATATACAGCTCCTACATTGGCTCCATCAACCAATTCTCTGTTACTTCATCGAAGAACTCACTCAGATTACCTAGAAATGATTTGCCTTGAACAAACCTGTGCTGGCTCCCCCTTCTTAATTTATTTATCCCTCAGCCAACCTCACTGAAAAGAACAGATTACCTGATCATTATCTCATTTGCTGTTTGCTTGCTGTGCACAAATTGGCTGCTACTTTTCCTGCATTATAAGAGTTACCACAGCTGAAAAGTACTTTGTGTCGACTGGAAAGTGCATTGGGATGTCCTAAACTCATGAAAGGCATTTTGTAATAGTAAAATCTTTTTTAATGCACATTTACTCCAGTGCAGCGGCAAGCCGCTGGTGAACACTGTGGCCCTTAAGGATGTGAAGTACTCCAAGAAGGACAAAGAACTCTTATAATGGAGGGTCCTTCACGTGGAGCTGTACTTGATTTGTCTGTTCTTGAACTGAATGGCAAAAGGCTGTTCCTCCAACATGGACAGCTTTGGGTTCAAGTGAAGATGTGAACTTGGATCTCTGGGTGACTGCTGGAGCGCATCCTGTAAAATGTAAGTCGAATAAGCCTCAACTATTGTCAGGCAAGTGATAGGCATGTCTGGATTATGTTGCACATGCCCAAATGAAATACATTTGATTTACAAATCAAACCTGGAGCCTTGTAGCAGGTCAGAGACATGCGATCAGCAACACTTCCCAAAGAGAATGGTAGGGAAACAATGTTGTGTTGTATGAGCTGTGTGGGGACTGAGGCAAGGGATAGGGAGGGCCTATGACATGAGGCAGATGAGGTGTCAGGTGAGGGAGGTGGGAGAAAGCACCAACTGAAGATGGGGCTAGCTCATATAAGGAAGAGGAAAAGCAGTAACAGGTAGGAGAGGAGGGAGAGGTTGGAAAATGGAGAAGACGGGGCAGAGAGGAGATGATTCAGAGACAGTGGCAGGCATACAAGTTCAAGAGGGGAGATGGGACCTAATCACAACCTTGGTGTTACATTTGACCCGGAGATGAACTTCTGACCTCAAATTTGTACCATCGCTGCCTATTTCCACCTCCATAGCATTGCCCAACTCTGCCCCTCATCAGCTGCTGAAACCCTCACCCACGCCTTTGTTACCTCTAGACGTGACAATACACTCCTGGCTGCTCCCCCACATTCTACCCTCCATAAACTTGGGAGGTCATCCAAAGCTGCTGCTCACATCTCGACTCACAGCAACTCCCGTTCCCCTATCATCCCTACTGTCTCTGAACTACTTTGGTTCCCAGTCAAGCAGCGTCTTGATTTTAAAATTCTCATTCTTGCTTTCAAATCCCTCCATGGCCTAAATTGCTCCCTATCTTTGTGACTTCCTCCAGCCCCACAACCCTCCAAAATATCTGTTCTCCTCAATTCTGGCCACTTGAACAATATTAATCGCCCCACCATTGGTGGCCGTGCCTTCAGCTGCCTCGGCCCTGAGCATTGGAGTCCCCTCTCTACACCGCTCCACCGATTTAAAACTACTTGTTTGATCACCTTTTGGTATGTGAACTAATATCTTCTGTATGTGGCTCAGTGAAATATTGTATAACGCTCTTGTGAAGCACCTTTGGCTGTTTTATTAAATTAAAGGTGCTATACAAATATAAGTTGTTGTTGTAAAGGGGGAAAGCAATTGCATGGGGAGAGGGGATGGGGTAGTATATGGGAGAAGGTGTGCCACTCAAAAGAGAGGCAAGGCCAGGGAGAGTGTGCTGTGTTTTTGTTGGGGGTGGGGGGGGTGGAATATGTCTGATTAACGTTGTTGGATGCCATGCCTGATTTGTGCCTCTTTCAAAAGGCGGGGAATTTTAACACAGACACACGATACCACAATTGGGCCCCATCCTACAGCTTCTCTTTCGAGATGACCCTCTTAGAAAACTGAATCCGACCTGTAGGAAGGGGCTGTGTCCCCAGTCCCGTAATGGGGATCCGTCAGGAATTCCGCTTGAACTTTTCGTAGTCGAGGAGTAAGGTGGGAAAAGAGTTGGTGAGATGGCAGGGAGTTTAAGTAAAACATGAAGAGAGGGCACACACACAGAGTAACCCAAATCTGAGGACTTGCCAGCCTGTAGAGAAAGGCCTTTGAATGCTTTGCTTTACTGGGGAACTGGGAAAGGAGTATGACACCTGCCCTGGGAGTGTTTGATGGGGACAGTGTAGAGGGAGCTTTACTCTGTATCTAACCCCGTGCTGTACCTGTCCTGGGAGTGTTTGATGGGGACAGTGTAGAGGGAGCTTTACTCTGTATCTAACCCCGTGCTGTACCAGTCCGGGAGGATTTTTGCTGGGACAGGGAGAATGCTCTGAGAACAGCTCGACTTGATGCTATGTAAGACGTCACTCTAAGGAACCTATTTGCACTGTGATCATTCCTGGCTGGTGCGGCTGACCTATTGACCATCCTTCAGCCACCGGTGCCCTACTGAAGATCATAAGTTTTCCATGGATTGCCAGTCAGGCTAGAGTTGCCTGATTCTCATTCGGATGAAATGTGAATCAAGACCCTGTCACCCTCTGAGGTTGATGTAAAGGATCCCAGGACATTATTATGAAAAGGAGCCAGTGAGATATCTCCCATCCTTAACCCTCTATCTACATCCCAAAACAGATTACCAGGTCATAATCACATTGCTGTTTGCAGGAGCTTGCTATGCACATGTTGGCTGTTCCATCTCCTACATTAAAACAGTGACTGCACTTCAAAAGTACTTTGTTGGCTATCAAAGTACTTTGCAATGTCCGGTGGTCATGAAAAGCGTTATGTAAATGCAAGACTTCCTTTCTGTTAATGCATTGTGGGAATCACCAGAGTGCCTGGAGTTACTAAGGTCATTATTCAGAGTCCCCATGGCTTAAGTCCTCCCCATGTGTAAAAACGCAGTATTGTTCAATCACTGCCCAGCTGGTATGCCACAAGTGGTACCATCAACTGCACATGACTGCCAGACCACCAAGGATGCCATGATTGTGAGGCACTAACTGTACCCTCTGGTGAAAACACAGGGTTACCCCTTGGCATCTCTGGCATGCATCTGATAAAAGCTGATGGTGCCCACTACACACTCGGACTATCCAAATTGGAGAGGTGGAGAGTATCACAAAATTCGCATGGAAACCATCTGCTACTCCATGCCAGTGTTACAGGTGCAGATCATACACAAGGTGCACCCTTGGCCCCTGCCAACCTTGCTCTTCCTGGGAAGATCAGCGGACTTCTTTCCGCACTGGCCTAGGTCTGAGTGTTCCTGCCACCTGCTTTCATGATCTCCTGGCTGGCAGTGGGCCATCTTTCAACTTGAGTCAAGGAAGAAGGAGTTTCCTCCCATGTAAGACTCAGTGACCCCACCTTAGGGAAGGAAATCTGCTGCCTTTACCCAGTCTGGCCTACATGGAACTCCCGCTGACACCAATGTGCTGAAGCCTCACTGTCCCTATGAAACAAGCCATTCAGCTTGTACCCAGGGCTGAATAATAATGCCCACTATCATTGGGGGGGGCATCCTGTCCCAATATCTCAGGGCTTTTGTTACCAGAGGCAGGGATTTCCTAGCAGGAGGAGGGGTTGATGAGCTGAAACAGAAGGCTGAGAAAGTCAACGTGGCCGATCCTCCCTGCCGACTTTGGCTTGCCCATTGCGGGTGTTTGATGAGGGGTGGCACACCCGAGGCTTTGGAAGTGTGCCACTTATGTCATCCTCTTGAAGAAGTAGGTCAGGGTCTAGTCAGGGCTGACACAAGCAGAGAACCCTCTGGCAGTGAACACTGCACTGGAGATAAAATCCCCTCAGGGATAGATTTTGGAAAGGCCTGGATTCTACAAAATAACAAGGCTCAGTGAGCACCAATTGATTTCACAAGGACAAGTTTGATGGGTCACGTCACATTCCGAACAGTTTTGTTTTCAATATAATTTTATGAGAGGCTCACCTCGCAATTTCTTCCTTTTTTCCCCAGAATGGGGGTATCTTGGCAAGGCCAGCCTTTAGTCAACCAGCCCTAATTACCCTCGAACTAAGCAGCCTGTCAGAGCATTTCAGAGGACAGTCAAGAGCATTGCTGTGGGCCTGGAGTCACAGGTAGGACAGCAGAATTCCTATCCTAGAGGGGCATTAGTGAACCATTGGTGATAGCTGTCAAAGTCACCGGTATCAAGACTAGATTTATATTCCAGATTTATTAATTGAGTTTAAATTCCACTAGCTGCCTTGGTGGGATTCAAACCCATGACCCCAGAGAATTAGCGTGGATCCCTGGGTTACTAGCCCAGTGACATGAGCCACTATCTTTGCCTGTGTCACCCTGCTCCTGAGGTAGACAGATTCTTGCTGCGGTGTGAGACAGTCACAGATGAGCGGCGGGATGAAGGCTAACCAGGTTACTAGGGTGTGGACCTAATCGGGCAGTGACTCCAGTGAGGTTTGTATGTGAGGAGGTTGAAGCTGAATGGCTCTGTTCTGAGGCTGAGTTGGATACTGTCCAGTTGGTGGATTAATGGAAGCAGTGTGTCTACTGTGTATGGGTCTTGCACACAAAGTTCACGTTTTCTTGTTCACAGTTTTGGATATTATTTATTGAGCTGGTTTCATACTTTGAGACAACACAGATGTGGTACGCAGTTCACATTGAGAGCTAAATCCCTAGAGCTAAATATCAAGAATGTAGCATGGCCAACATTAGCTCATTATATTAATCAATGAAAAGATGAAGTGCATATAGGCTGGAGCTTTCTCTGAATTACAACTGTGTCTAATCACGTTCCGGAGCAGTGAGAACGTGGGGCAACCTGGAACAATTTAAGGTTAAAATGTCGAAATGTCAATCACCACCTGAGCATCAAACACATGTAAGTTTTATGCCGGTTGCAATCAGAGTTTGGGACTGAGAGCTATGTTGAGAAACTGCTCACGCTTCAGAAGCTGTTTGCCTGCTTGAAGAGGAAACATCCAAGAATAATATGTGCCCAGTTTGGCTAAATTGGAAGTACATTCCCCTCTGAGTCTGTGGGTACAAACTCCACTCTAGAATGTGAGCATGTATCCAGCAGTAATGACAGAGTGCTGCACTGTCGGAGGGGCAGTACTGAGGGAGTGCTGCACTGTCGGAGGGGCAGTACTGAGAGAGTGCTGCACTGTCGGAGGGTCAATACTGAGGGAGAGCTGCACTGTCGGAGGGGCAGTACTGAGGGAGTGCTGCATGCCGGAGGGGCAGTACTGACAGAGTGCTGCACTGTTGGAGGGGCAATACTGAGGGAGAGCTGCACTGTCAGAGGGGCAGTTCTGAGGGAGAGCTGCACCGTCAGGGAACAGTACTGAGGGAGTGCTGCACAGTTGGAGGGTCAGTACTGAGGGAGAGCTGCACTGTCAGAGGGTCACTACTGAGGGAGTGATGCACTGTTGGAGGGTGAGTACTGAGGAGTACTGCACTGTTGGAGGGTCAGTACTGGCCTCCACAGCCTTCTGTGGCAATGAATTCCATAGATTCACCACTCTCTGGCTAAAGAAGTTTCTCCTCATCTCTGTTCTAAAAGGTTCCTTTACTCTGAGGCTGTGCCCTCGGGTCCTAGTGTCTCCTACTAATGGAAACATCTTCCCCAAGTCCACTCTGTACAGGCCTTTCAGTATTCTGTAAGTTTCAATCAGATCCCCCCCTCATCCTTCTAAACTCCATCGAGTATAGACACAGAGTCCTCAAACATTCCTCATATGTTAAGCCTTTCATTCCTGGGATCATTCTCATGAACCTCCTCTGGACCCTCTCCAGGGCCAGCACATCCTTCCTGAGATACAGGGCCCAAAATTGCTGCACTGTCGGAGGGTCAGTACTGAGGGAGTGCTGCAGTTTCAGAGGTTCACTACTGAGAGACTGCTGCACTGTCGGAGAGTCAGTATTGAGGGAATGCTGCACTGCCGGAGGGTCAATTCTGAGGGAGTGCCGCACTGTCGGAGGGTGAGTACTGAGGAGTTGCCGCACTGTCGGATGGTCAGGACTGAGGGAGCGCTGCACTGTTGATGGAGCAGAACTGAGGGTGTGCCACACTGTGGGAGGATTAGTGCTGAGGGAGGGCTGCTCTTTCGGAGGGTCAGTACTGAAGGAGTGCTGCACTGTCAGGGAGACAGTACTGAAGGAGTGCTGCACAATTGGAGGTAAAGTACTGTGAGAGTGCTGCATTGTCCGGAAAGGCAAAACTGAGGGAGTGCTGCACTGTCGGAGATTCAGTACTGAGGGACTGCTGCATTGTTGGAGGGTCAGTACTGAGGGAGTGCTGCATGGTTGGAGGGTCAGAACTGAGGGAGTGCTGTACTGCTGGAGGGTCAATGCTGAGTGAATTCTGCACTGGCAGAGCGTCAGTGCTGAGGGTGTGCTGCACTGCTGGAGGGTCACTACTGAGGGAATGCTGCACTGCCGGACGGTCAGTCCTGAAGGAGTGCTGCACTTCCAGAGGGTCAATATTGAGTGAATTCTGCACAGCTGGAACTTCAGTGCTGAGGCATTGCTGCACTGTCAGAGGGTCAATACTGATTGAATTATGCACTGCTGGAGGGTTAGTGCTGAGGGAGTGCTATACAGTTGGAGGGTCAATACTGAGGGAGTGCTGCATTGTCAGAGGATCAGTACTGAAAGAGTGCTGCAATGTCAGAGGGTCAATATTGAATGAATTCTACACAACTGGAACAACAGTTCTGAGGGAGTGCTGCACTGCCAGAGGATTGATACTGAGTGAATTCTGCACTGCCGGAGCGTTAGTGCTGAGGGAGTGCAGCACTGTCGGAGGGTCAGTACTGAGGGTGTGCTGCATTGTCAGAAGGTCAGAACTAAGGGAGTGCTGCACTGTCGGATGGTCAGCATTGAGGGAGAACTGCACTGTCGAAGGGTTAGTACTGAGGAAGTGCTGCACTGTTGGAAGATCAGTAATGACAGAATTCTGCACTGTCGGAGGATTAGTACTGAGGAAGTGCTGCACTATCAGAGGGCAAATACTGAGGGTGTGCTGCACAGTTGGAGGGAAAGTATTGTGAGATTGCTGCATTGTCTGGAGAGGCAGTACTGAGGGAGTGCTGCCCTGTCGGACGGTCAGTACTGAGGAAGTGCTGCACTGTTGGAGGGACAGTACTGAGGGAGAGTTGCACTGTCAGAGGGTCAGTACTGTGGGAGTGCTGCACTGTCAGAGATTCAGTACTGAGGAAGTGCTGCATTGTTGGAAGGGTCGATACTGAGGGAGTGCTCCAATGCTGGAGGATCAGTACTGATGGAGTGCTGCACTGTCAGAGGGTCAGTATTGAGGGATTACTACATTGTCGGAGGGTCAGTCCTGAGGGAGTGCTGCACTGCTGGAGTGTCAATATTGAGGGAAAGCTGCACTGTCAGAAGAGCAGTACTGAGGGAGCACTTCACTGTCAGAGGGTCAGTAATGAGGAAGTGCTGCATTATCGGAGGGTCAGTACTGAGGGAGTGCGGCACTGTCAGAAAGTCAGTACTGAGGGAGTGCTGCACTGTTAGAGGATCAGTACTGAGGGAGCGCTGTACTGTCAGAGGGTCAGTACTGAGGGAGTGCTGCATTGTCAGAGGGTCAGTACTGAGGGAGTGCTGCACTGTCGGAGGGTCAGTACTGAGAGAGTGCTGCACTGTCGGAGAGGTCAGTACTGAGGGGGTGCTGCACTGTTGAGAGGGTCAGTACTGGGGGTGCTGCACTGTCGGAGGGTCAGTACTGAGGGGGTGCTGCACTGTTGGGAGGGTCAGTACTGAGGGGGTGCTGCACTGTTGGAGGGGTCAGTACTGAGGGGGTGCTGCACTGTTGGAGGCGTAGTCCTTTGGACAAGATGCAGAGACCTTTTTTCTCAGGGCTTTCATTTCATGTGAAGATGTGTGAGGTATTCATGTGTCATTTATCTCATTGTTCTTTGTGGTGACCTTGCTGTGTGCAAAATTTTTGGTGTGTTTGATGGGGACAGTGTAGAGGGAGCTTTACTCTGTATCTAACCCCGTGCTGTTACCTGTCCTGGGAGTGCTTGATGGGACAGTGCAGAGGGACCTTTAGTCTGTATCTAACCCCGTGCTGTATCTGCCCTGGTAGTGTTTGATGGGGACAGTGTAGAGGGAGCTTTACTCTGTATCTAACACTGGGCAGTACCTGTTCTGGGAGTGTTTGATGGGGACAGTGTAGAGGGAGCTCTACTCTGTATCTAACCCCATGCTGTACCTGTCCTGGGAGTGTTCGATGTGAACAGTGTAGAAGGAGCTTTACTATGTACTTGATCCCATGCTGTAGCTGCCCTGGGAGTGTTTACTGGGGCAGAATAGACTGAGCTCTACTCTGTAACTGGGAGTGTTTGTTGGGACAGTGTAGGGTGCATTGGGAGTGTTTGGTGTATGTGTCTGCCTGGGGAGATTGAGATTAGATTTGGATGTGCTGCTCAGATAAACTGGTACATAAAGGAACATTGATACGATATGATACTGGACTGTGGCATTGTGGAGAGGAGAGGAATAAGTAAACAAAAACATGTTATTTGGAGCTGAATTGAGTGAGACTGGAGTACTAATCCTTGACATATGGCCAGTGTGAGTCTAACCAGAAATTGGTTACTGAAGAGTTCTGGAAACATAGAGTTTACCACATGTTGAACTGCTCGCTTTGTAATCACGCTGTGTACTATGAGGTTAAAAGGGTAACAGAGCACGAGGTCATGGAAAATACACAGTCGTCATAGCAACCTCAGACCTTGTGGACATCCGATCCTTTCTCACAGATGTTCAAAGTCTTTCATGAGAAACAGTAGAGAGGCTTGATAGTTGCATAGCAAATGAATTCTGTGCACAAAGGCCATTGCTATGCTTTGGGGGCGCACAAATGATCATCTCGGACTGATTAATAAAACTGCCTTGAAATAAAGGAGACAGTGCAATGACGATTCCCTCGAATATTTGTCCAAATATTTCCAAAGCAGCACTATTGGAAGCAGATGGTTTGTTCTGACTTGGCAGAGATCTTCTTGTGTCTCGGGTGCCCATTACCTTCACAGGGTTCGTGTTTCATGTTCCAGTTGCTGGAGATGACGACTTCAGATGGGTGAAAGGGCAAATGTTTGCGATCGAAGGTTTAAATTATTATGGCAGCCCACATCACGTTTGGTTTGAAAGGGTTAAAGTGACATCCCATGTTTCAGTCCCCACCCTGCCATTTCTCAACTCGGTTCTACGCTATTCCCCCCTCCGTCTAGGCCATTCAGCCCTCAAGCCTATCCTGCCATTCAGTTGGATCAGGGCAGATCTGTATCTTAGCTCTATCTACCTGCCCCCTAGCCCTTAATTCCCCTACCCAGAGTAAATTTATCAATCTCAGCTTTGAAATTTCCAATTGATCCCCAACAATTCATCATTTGACAAGCAGCAAAACACGAGTGCCCCATTATGTCACATCGACAACATGGATGAAATGCCCATGACTTTCGATCGGCTCAGCAAACAAACTGCAGGGTGGAAAGGTTCGAAAATAGCACAGGACACGAAGATGCAAGACATTACTGGTCTGCCTGGCCAAGGGAACAAAATTAAAGGCTAACGTAATTTTCAAAAACCAAGCTCCCAGTAGGAGTTTTTGTGCACATCCATGATAACGGTCGGATGGATGAGGATGGAGTGAAGTTATGGATCGATAATGTCTGGAATACTCATCCCGGTGGCCTATGTAAAGGGTACAGCTTATTAGTGTGGGACATGTTCAGATCCCATTAACTCGAGAGAAGCCTCCAGAGAAATAACACCCACATTGTGGTTATACCAGCGGGTTCAACTCCCATAGTTCAACCTTTGGGTGTGTGCCTCAACAAGCCATTCAAGGATTATGTTCACACCAAATGGAATAGGGGGATGGGTACCAGAGAGAAACAGTGAGAATACACTCGCTGCTCCACTTGATGTTTTGCCTGTTTTTTGTGGGATGCTATTAATGCACAAACCGAGATCAGATCGTTCATAAAATGTGGGAAATCCAATTCAATGGATGGAGGGGAAGGTGATTTATTGTGAAGGGATGGTTCTGAACCTGAAAGTGCCAAACCTGATCCAGAGAGGGAACCTGGCAATAATGCCAAAGTTAAGGTAACTCGATGAATCTGAGGAACCCTTTGCGCCGGACGCTGAAGATGTTGAATTTGATGGGTTTTAAAACACTTTCATTGTGGTTAAAGGTGTCTTTGTAGAATTAATTTATTCAATGAAACCTGCTCCGTGGATTTAATTTGAATTACTAATGCGATTTTTTTTCCTCACACTTCAAAATGGCGGCCGGCCACACCCATACCGGCCGTTCACATTTCATACTCGGTGTGTAAGTTGACTCCAGTCCTTGGAAGGAGGTTTTGAGGCTTCAAGGTGTTGACTTTTTTGCTGTGATCTACAGTTATCCAGCTGTTACTCTCAGAATCATGTAAGCGTAATGGAATGAGGAGGTGATGACAAGTGGTGGCCTCAGAGCAGAGAATAAAGATGGAGAGAGGAGGGAGTGAGCACAGTGTTGGTCCTAGATCGTAGAATGAAGGAGGTGAGAGAGGACTGATCCAGGACTGGACCAGGAACATAGAATGAGGGAGAGGGTGGCCATGGGTGAGAGGGTGTGAGCCTATCCTCGGTTTTATTTCCCTGCAACCTGTAAACTCACTGTTTCATTTCTCTACAATGGTGCTTTGAAGTGAACAGTCCTTTTTTTACTCAGATGTGTGGCTGGAAATTTTGATAGCCGCACATCAAAGTTTATACTTAAAAGTGGGAGACACTGGAACTTGCTGCCCATGAGGGTGGTAGAAACAGAGACAATCAAAGGATCCCAAAAAGAAATTGGATGGGCACAAGAAAGAAATAAAACTGCAGGCCTACAGGGATGGTGTAGGGGAATGAGACTGACTGGATTGTTCTGTAGAGGACCACCATGGGCTCGAGGGACACAACTTTTTAAAATTCATCCATGGGATGTGGACCTCGCTGGATAAGCCCGCACTTATCGCCCATTCCTAATTGCCCTTGAGAAGGTGGTGGTGAGACAGTCTCTTGAACTGCTGCAGTCCCTGTGGTGTATGTACACCACCCACAGTGCTGTTAGAGGGGGAGTTCCAGGATTTTGACCCAGTGACAGTGAAGGAACGGTGATATATTTCCAAGTCAGGATGGTGAGTGACTTGGAGAGGAACTTCCAGGTGGTGGTGTTCCCATCTATCTGCTGTCCTTGTCCTTCTAGGTGGCAGTAGTCGTGGGTTTGGAAGGTGCTATCTAAGGAGCCTTGGTGAATTCCTGCAGTGGCTCTTATAGATGGTACACACTGCTGCTACTGTGCGTCAGTGGTGGGGGGAATGAATATTTATGGGTGTGGTGCCAATCAAGTGGCTGCTTTGCCCTGCATGGTGTCAATCTTCTTGAATGTTGTTGGAGCTGCACTCATCCAGGCAAGTGGAGAGTATTCCATCACACTCCTGACTTGTGCCTTGTAGATGGTGAACAAGCTCTGGGGAATCAGGAGGTAAGTTATTTGTTGCAGGATTCCTAGCCTCTGACCTGCTCTTGTAGCCACAGTGTTTACATAACTAGACAAGTTCACTTTCTGGTCAACGGTAACCCCCAGGATGTTGATAGTGGGGAATTCAGTGGTGGCGGTGCCATTGAATGCTGAGGCCACAATTGCAGTACTGTGTACATTATTGGTTTCCTTATTTAGGGAAGGACATAAATGCATTGGAAGCAGGAGATTTATTAAATTAATACTTGGATTGGGTGGGTTGTCTTATGAGGAAATGTTGTATAGGCTAGGTGTAGTAATTATGGTTTTATTTAATGTGCAATGTACCTTTAAGAATAATATTTGTTAAGGAAGATTGCATGATCTGTAGTAACCAATAAGAGAGTAGTGTGGGCTACCTCAGGAGTCAGTATAGAGATAGAGTTGGAGTTGAAAGCACATGTATAGTTGCTGCTGATGTTTCCACCCAAGAAGTGTCTGCAGATGAACTCTATCATTAATAGCAGATGATTGGTCTCAGTATATAGAACACCTCACATGCTTCTTTCAAGCGAACAAGATTACAGGGGAAGAGAAGAGGCAAGCGATCCTCTTGAGTACTTGTGGGAGCAAAACCTACAGTCTGAGTCGAAGTTTGGCAGCACCCAGTGCCCCAGATTCGAAGAATTTTGATGAGTTGGTGGACCTTGTGAAGGGTCACTTTCAACCAAATCCCTCAGTCACTATGCAGAGGTTCAGGTTTAATTCACAAATAGAGCCCCGGGTGAGACAATTGCATGCTACGTGGAAAATTTGAAGCAGTTAACAGAACATTGTGAGTTCAGTATGACTCTGGACAACCTGCTCAGAGATTGTTTAGTGTGGAATGTGCATGAGGACACTATTCAGAAAAGATATTGTCTGAAGTGAACCCGGATTTCAAGATGGCGTTCAAGATAGTGCTGGCCATGGAAAAAGCAGTAAGAGATTCAAAAGCAATACAGGGTGTGCAAAATGGTGCCATCCTCCACATCGGGCAGGGAACCCCAGCCGAATGAGATGCGAGAAAGTGAGACTCTGCCAAGAAGCGGGAAACAGCCCCAGTTAGCTGAAGAATAAAGAAAAATAACTTAGCAGTGAAATTGAAGAATCATTTTGATAGAGGTGGAAACAATCAGTCTTTTAATAATTGGCAGTTAAAAAAAATTGAATGCTACTATTAACACAGAAATGGGCACATGATGAGGCAATGCAAGGAAAGTCTCAAGCCGGCTTATAAACAAAAGAAGAAGCCCAATGAAATCTCCAGTTTAGAAGAGCCTGTAACAACAAATTCAGATATTTACTCATTGTTTAATCTGAAAATTGGAAAGACAGAACCAATATTTGTCACAGTGAAAGCAAATGGCAAACCTGATGAAATGGAAGAGGACACGGGATCTTCCACTACAGTAAATGGGGAACATACCTTCAGATATTTGAATAACGGTGAACATCAATTAAGTTCAGTAGAAGCAGCTGCCAAGCTAAAAACATATACAGGTGAAGACATTCAAGTAAAAGGCATAAGCAGAGTAACTGTCCATTGTAGAAGCCATTCGGCAAAGGTACCAGTGTTAATATTGAGAGGCAGAGGACCAAGCCTTCTAGGGTGAAATTGGATAAGGGAATTCAACCTTGATTGGCCACTGGGATTCCAGAAGGAAGCTGCAAGTTTTCCTGTTTTGGAAAAGGGGTGTATAAAGACTCAACAACCTGAAGAAATACAGGCTGTTTTAAACCAAAACCTGGAAGAACAGCAGAAGAAATTCGAAGAGACCCTGCTTGACGACAGAGTTTGAGACGGGGTGAGCAATCTTCACAGGGGAAAAGAAAACCTGTTGAAAGACCTTCACACACTATGGGATTCCCTCAGGTCAAAGTTTGTACCTCTGGAAAAGTATGAAGAGAAACAGAAAGAATTCAGGACTTCTCTGAACAAACTGAAGAATGAGTCGGCAGAGCAGACACAACAATGTATAACTCTTCAGGAGGCAGCAAACAAATACAAAAAGAGATGGAGGAGCTGAAGAATCAGCTAAATGAAGCCAAAGGGGCTTTGGAAGCAAAGGTCGTAGAATTTTCCAAGAAGCAGACAGATAAGGAAATTTTGGGAGACTCAGCCACTGAGCTCAGACAAGATAAACTTGCATCTGAGAGAAGTCTAGCCAACAGTGAAGTCAAAAAGAAAGCTGAGATTAAAGTCTGTACTAGAAAGGAGAAGGCAGGTAGAAAGAAGATACAGGAGTACTAATAGGGCTATAATTCTGGCAGCTTACCAATACACTTTCACACATAGGCCTGGCAATCAAATCACAAACACTGATGCCCAGTACCACAGGAACTTGTTTAATTGTTAAATTTCTCAGATTCCTCGCCGGTATGTGCTCAACAGATCAAAGACTGGACAAGTTAGGACCCAATCCTATCTCAAGTATCTGAACAAGCGCTACTTGGTTGGTCACAGGAGCCCGTATCTGATGAAATGAGACTGTACTTCATCAGAAGACATGAAATAACCAGCCAGGGTGGCATCTTATTGTGGGGAGCACGAGTGATAGTCCCTCCAAAGGGAAGGGAGCCACTTTTAATTGAGCAACACAGTGCTCATCCAGGAATTTCCCGAATGAAGACTATAGCACGCGGCTATCTATGGTGGCCTGGGATGGATGGTGAAATAGAGAGTTTAGTGAAGAATTGTGTGCAATGTCAACAACTGCAAAAGTTGTCATAGACAGCTCCGTTACACCCATTGGGGTGGCCAGGTAGACCCTGGGTGCAGTTATACATTGACTATGTGGGACCTTTCCTGGGAACAATATTTCTGCTCATTGTCGATGCCCATTCAAAATGGTTGGACGTTTATGATGTGAAGTCACCAACGTAGGCCACTACAATTGAGAAACTACGTCAGAGTTTTGCCATTCATGGACTACCAGAAGTAGTTGTTTCTGATAACGGCACGGCACTTACGAGTGCTGAGTTTCAATGGTTTATCAGCCTCAATGGTATCACTCATATGAAAACTGCACCGTACCACCCTCCCTCACATGGACTGGCTGAAAGAGCGGTTCAAACGTTCAAGAAAGGCATAAAAAAAATTAACTGGTGATTCCTTGGCAACCAAGCTAGCGCACTTTCTTCTTCATTACAGGACTACCCCTCACATAACAACAGGTATCACACCTGTGGGATTATTGTTGAAATGCTGTCTCAGGATGAGATTGAGTTTAATGATGTCGAATGTAGAGGGGAAGGTGGAAAGGGGCCAGGGAAGCCAGAAAACTAGACACGACTGGTATAGTTGTGAGAGGAAATTTATTATGGGAGAGCTGGTATATGTGAAAAACTTCGGGGAGGGACCAAAGTGGTTCCCGGGTGAAATAAGTGTGGTGACTGGATATTTATCTTACCAGTTGGAGGTGGAAAGCAGGATCATCTGTAAACATGTGGACCATTTAAGGAAGAGAGAGACAAATCACTAAGATATGGTTCCACCAGTGACCATGACTGGGTCTGCGTTTCCTGTTGAGGATACTCAACTCAGGACTGACATGTCTGATGTTCCTGTAAGAGTTGAGGATACAGAACTGTAAGTGCCCACAGAAGCACCTGATGTTCCGGCAACTTTGGAAAAGGAGGTTCCTGACAAAGAATCTGAATTTGGGGAACTGTGATGTTCCACATGTACCAGGAAACCACCTGAAAGACTGAACTTGTAAATTCCTTACCCAGTGTAAATATTATGTTGTCTTCAAAAATATGTGCTTGTAAATATAATATGTATAGCCGAGTTAAAGGGGGAGGAATGTAGTAATTATGGTTTTATTTAGTGTGTAATGTATCTTTAAGAATAATACTTGTTAAGGAAGATCACATGGGCAGAATATTGCGCTTGTTGGGAGGGCGTGTGCCTTAGTTGGCCCGCCAGCATGAAATTGCCATCTGGTTCCGATCGCAGGCAATGGTTGGCTCCCCGACCACTCCCACTCATCCTCGCCCAGCCCACCCAACAAGGGCAAAACTCCGCCCATGATCTGTAGTAACCAATAGGAGAGTAGTCCGGGCTACCTCAGCAATCAGTATAGAGATAGAGTTGGAGTTGAAAGCACACATGTAGTTGCTGCTGAGCATATTGTAAATAATCTTAAGGTTTCCACCCAAGAAGTGACTGCAGGTCAACTCTATCATTAATAGTACAACTTGGTCACCCTACAACACTAGGCCAGTATCTGCTGGAGTTTAGAAGAGTAAGAGGTGACTTGATTGAAACCTGTAAGATCCTGAGGGGTCTTGACAGGGTGGATGTGGAGAGGATGTTTCCTCTTGTGGGAGAATCTAGTACTAGGGGTCACTGTTTAAAAAAAAGGGGTCGCTCATTTAGGACAGAGATCAAGAGAAATTTTTTTCTCTCAGAGGGTTGTGAGTCTTTGGAACTCTCTTCCTCAAAAGTCTTTGAATACTTTTAAGGTAGAGCTCGATAGATTCTTGATAAGCAAGGGGGTGAAAAGTTATTGGGGGCAGGAGGGAATGTGGGGTTGAGGTTACAATCAGATCAGCCATGATCTTATTGAATGGCGCAGCAGGCTGAAGGGCTGAGTGGCCTAATCCTGCCCCCAACTCATATGCTCTTATGTATGTAATGGCCTCCTTTGTGTCAAAAGGACTTTTTCCATTTTGATTTCCTTTTTTCCTCTGTTTCTCATCTTCTAGCCAACTTTCTCCCTCCTCCTCTCCTGAATGAGGTAACTCTTGCTTGGTTTGAGGTAGCCATTTTTCCTGTGTGAGTCCAGACATTTGAGGCTGTGATTTTCCAAACAGTGCTACTTTAGCACTGTTGGCAGCCCTGGTGAGATATCTGTTCAGGCTAACACAGTCAAACACAATCATGTGCTCACCCTTCTTTCACACCCTTGGACCAGATGAATAGTAAGAGCTAATTTCCCTCCTCTGAAGCTCAGAACCCTACAGCCAATTGTAAAACCTAAGCTGCACCCTGCTTCAGGCCTAGCTCAACATATAAATGGAATCGAACCCAGCACCCTTGATCTGTATGGCTCAGCTGTATTATATATTTGAATTGAAGCTTCCCATCTTCAAGCCCCTCCAAGGTCTTGCTCTAACTCTGCAGCCCCCTCCAAACCTATATTCCCTCTCATAGCCCTCAGCCCTCTAACTCCACAGTCCTAACCCTCATCCCTCCCTGCTCCAGCATTGGCAACAGAAGGCCCAACTCATCTGCCTCAGGCTCTTCATCCCTCCAGACTTTGAAAGTCTTCTCACCTCCTTAACCAAGCTCTCAGTCACTCCTTCAGTCTCTCCTCCGCTCATTTACTCTACCTGTCTTGGTATATAAAACACCTTGGGACATTTTATCTGCAGGAAGTTCTTGTATAGATGCAAGTTGTTGGTGATAAGTCAACGGTGGCATCCATTTCATCACCTGATTGCTTTAAGCTAATGTCTTACAGTTTCTAAGAGTCTGATCTCCCACACCATGAGAAAATGTCCCCTCCTTTATCCAAAGTCAACATCTAAACTACATTCCGTTAATGTTCTGTTTTCTTTTGCGTGTGTGGGTTTCACTTTTAAAGGAATCTGGAATGGCTTGCTGTCTGTAAGGACTGAATGAGCAGGGGGGATTCCTCCATGGGGATGGCCAAGGGCTGCATCTGGATAAAGTTATCAGTCAACAGTTTTACTTTCGCCCTGGTAAAGAACCTCGTGTCCGTAATGTGTCACTTTGTTAATAAGGTGTTGGGATGAGGGCAGTGAAGTATTGTTGAGCTCGACGGGTGATAATCACACCCCAAACTATGACACAGTCTTGTGGGAAATTGGGGATGTTTTGCAACGCTACACAGAGCTTCAACCATCCAAGTGGAGCAGGCCACCAACAGAGGGCCAGTAACAGGAGACAAAGTGCTCAGTATTCAGATTGATTGGAAAATGTGTGAATGTTGGCCTTGTTTCAAGGTTTATCCTGAGCCCTCTTGCTTATGGTGATTTTAAAAGGTGAGGGGAGGTGTGAAAGAGCAACCTGCAAAGACGAAACAGCAACAAGACTGAGATCAAAGAGTGATCAGAAGCAAGCCTGTTAAATAGGTACAGATCCCACCGATTCTCTGCCTCCTGTGGAAGTGGCTACTATGTGAAGTGGGTACCTTGCTCTGTTCTTTATTCGAGGTGATACCACTTTTCCTGCCTAGCATTCTTTGATGCCTGCGAGAACATTTCAGGGCCTTACTCTTTAGTTCTAGGTCCACACACCTTGGACAAGTGACGGCTAACCTTGAGGGAGTGATGGAGGGAGAGGGGGAGGCACAAGCGGTACACCTGAGTGAGAGACATTTTATAACAGCGCTTTTGGTAATCAATCTGCCTTGTAGACAGAAGAAAGAATTAGCATTTATATAGTGCCATTCAGGGCCTCAAAATGTCACCAAGTGATTTACAACTAACCAAATACTTTCTAAAAAGACCCATAAATGTGATAATGATGGGATGATCTATTTCTGGGTGTTAGTTGAGGGGAAAGCATTGACCAGGAGATCAAGGCACGCTCCCCTGACATTTAAAATAGTGCCGTGAATCTTTTACATCCACCTGAGCGGGCAGCCGAGGCCTCGGTTCAACATGTCATCCAACAGGCGGCACTTCCAACAGCGCAGCATTCCCTCAGTACCTCACTGGAGTGTCAGCCCTAGGCTTTGTTCTCAAATCTCCGGAATGGGGCTCAAACCTCCTGACCGAGAATGGAGACTGTTTCCCACTGAGACATGGCTAATGGCTATTGTTAAAACTCTTCCCTACTTTTCAAAATCTTACCTTGACAGGCGCTTCTGTCAACACAGGATAAGTCCTCAAGTGTGAGAGACATCCTGTCTAGACGCTAGCCCTGGTTACGCAAATACATTACCTTCCTGGAGAAAAAACAATAAAGGTGTTTTCACAGCCGAAGGTTGCAGTTGGGGTCTCTCGGCCTTTCAATTACAATTTTCTGACCGTCAGGGAGCAGGTAGAAACTTGAAAACATGAGACTGAGTTTTTCGGATGGCAGGGTCTCACTTCCCACCATCTGAAGACTTGGCAGGGAATACATCCCCACTGACTCTGAGTGCCCCGGAGCCATTTCACGCTTGAATGAGCATTAAGCGGCTGGGACTCCACCCCTCAATCAGGCAGAAGTCCCGCCTTAGAGAGCTGCCAGCCAATCAGTGCAGTGAAAGTGGACAGAAGAAGAAATGCAGGAGGATGTCAGAGCCTAAGTCCAGGCATGTTCAAGGAATCCCAGGCTGATCACATTGCTGGAGTCACATGCAAGGCCAGCAGATTTCCTTCCCTAAAGGGCACTGGTGAATCAGATGGTTTTTTTTTTAAAACAACAATCAATGATAGTTTCATGGTCACCATTATCAAGACTAGTTTTATATTCCTCAATTTATTAACCCAATTCAAACTCCATGAGTTGCCGTGGTAGGATTTGAGCCCAGTGTCTCCAGCACGTTAGCCTGTGCCTCGGGATTAATGTCCAGTAACGTTACCACTACTCCACTGTCTTCTCTTTCCGGGCTGGTGGGAAAATTGGAGGGCAGTCTAAACTAATCTCTAAAAATGACATTTACAAAAGCCAAAGTGGAAATTTCTTACATAAGTTGAAAGCACTTTGAATGAAAGAAGACCATCAATAATTCAGTGAATGGAGAGCCACTTAGTACCCTCCAAATCCTTTTGTTTCAATGTAAAGGTAGAGTTTTCAGGAGCTGGTCATTATCCATTATTTAGATGATATTAATAAAGGTTTGCTGTGATACTGTGACAGCAGCCTTGTTTGCAGTACACCTGGTACAATGCTCACTCACCTACCTTAGTCCCAGTGTGGAAACTCAGGGACTTTAAATTTCTCACCTTTCAAATGTGCCCACATCCTCAGCCCTCCATGGTCCCTACACTCCTTCAATTCTGGTCCCATGTCCATCCCTGAGTTTCCCCGGGCTGCTGAGCCTTCAGCTGCCTCAGCCTGAAGCGATGCAATTCTCTCCCTAAACCGCTCTGCCTCGCAACCTTTCCCTCCTTCAAAATGCTCCTTAAAACCAACCGCTTTGACCAACCTGTTGGCCACGTGTCCTCATACCTCCTCCTGTGGCTCAGTGTCAAATTTTGGTTTATAATTGCTCCTGCGAAGCACTTTGGGATATGTTACCACGTTAAAGGTGCTATATAAATAAATGCAAGTTGTTGTCATGGTGCACTGAAATTGAGGTGCAATACTCAGTGCTCACCTCGATTCAGCGGCAATAGGTTAGCCTTTGTGTTGGAAGTTGTTGAGATCACTGGGCCCCACTCCTACATTTGATCATTTAATCATGGCTGACTGTGCAGTGCTGAGGGAGTGCTACATTGTCAGGGGTGCTGGCCAGTTGTATGAATCATTAAGAAACAACAAACCATCTGGTGTAGGTACACCCACAGTGCTGTTAGGGAGGGGGGTTCCAGGATTTTGACCCAGTGACATGGAAGGAACAGCGATATATTCCCATGTCAGGAAGCTGTGTGGCTTGGAGGGCCTTACCCGATTTCAGGACATTTTGAAGTACTTGACAGCCAACGTGATGCTTTTGAAGTGCAGTCACTGTTGTAGCGTAGGGAACACATCAGCCAAATTTCACACAGCAAGCTCCCATAAGCAGCCATCTGGTAATGACCAGATAATCTATTTTTAAGGATCAGGAGTTAATGTTGTCCAGGGCACCAGGAAGTACTCAAGATAAAAGCAAAATACTGCGGATGCTGGAAATCTGAAATAAAAACAGAAAGTGCTGGAAAAACTCCACAGGTCTGGCAGCTTCTGTGGAGAGAAACACAGTTAGCGTTTCGAGTTCAATATGACCCTTCTCCAGAATTGAGTCATGCGGGACTCAAAACGTTAACTCTGTTTCTCCCTGCACAGGTCCTGCCAGACCCATGGAGATTTTCAAGCATTTCCTGTTTCTATTACCAGGAAGTGCTCTCCTGCTCTTCTTTGAGAAGTGTTGAGGGACTTTTTGCATCTACCTGGCAGGGCAGACTGATGCTCAGTTTAATGTCTCATCCTAAGCGACAACACCTCTGACTGTGCAGCATTCCGTAAGGTTCTTCACTAGGGCTTGGGCTGAAGTCTGTGGAGTGGGATTTGAACCCCTGGCCTCCTGATTCTTTTTACCTGCTCTGCTGGATGTAAGAGATGCCATAGCATTGTTCAAAAATCAGGTAGTTTTCATGGTGCCATGGATAATGTTCTTCCCTCAATCAACAACAGCAAAAATAGATTAACTGGCCAGCTATCTCATTTTCTATCTGTGGGATCTTACTGTACGCAATTGGCTGCCTTGATTGTCCACGTAACTTCGAAGCAATTAAATGATTTTCACAAAATCACAGAGTGCAGAAGAGGCCCTTCGGCCCATCGAGTCTGCACCGACACGTGAGAAACACCTGACCTACCTACCTAATCCCATTTACCAGCACTTGGCCCATAGCCTTGAATGTTATGACGTGCCAAGTGCTCACCCAGGTACTTTTTAAAGGATGTGAGGCAACCCGTCTCCACCACCCTACCAGTCAGCACATTCCAGACCATCACCACCCTCTGGGTAAAAAGGTTTTTCCTCACATCCCCGCTAAACCTCCTGTCCCTCACCTTGAACTTATTTCCCTTTGTGACTGACCCTTCAACTAAGAGGAATAGCTGCTCCCTATCCACTCTGTCCATGCCCCTCATAACCTTGATCAGGCCACCCCTCATTCTTCTCTGCTCCAATGAAAACAACACAAGTCTATCCAACCTCTCTTCATAACTTAAATGTTTCATCCCAGGCAACATCCTGGTGAATCTCCCCTGCACCCCCTCCAGCGCAATCACATCCTTCCTATAAAGTGGCGACCAGAACTGCATACAGTACTCCAGCTGTGGCCTCACCAATGTTCTATACAACTCCAACACGATCTCCCTACTTTTGTAATCTATGCCTCAATTGATAAAGGCAAGTGTCCAATATGCCTTTTTCACCACCCCACTAACATACCCCTCCACCTTCAGAGATATATGGACACACACGCCAAGGTCCCTTTGTTCCTCACAACTTCCTAGTGTCACGCAGTTCATTGAATACTTCCTTGTCAAATTACTCCTTCCAAGTGTATCACCTCACACATTTCAGGGTTAAATTCTATCTGCCACTTATCTGCCCATTTGACCATCCCGTCTATATCTTCCTGTAGCCCAAGACACTCAACCTCACTGTTAACCACCAGTCCAATCTTTCTGTCATCCACAAACTTACTAATCCTCCCCCTACATAGTCATCTATGTCGTATATATAAATGATGAATAATAGGGGACCCAGCACAGATCCCTGTGGTATGCCACTGGACACTGGCTTCCAGTCACTAAAGCATTCTTCTGTCATCACCCTCTGTCTCCTACAACTAAGCTAATTTTGAATCCACCTTATCAAATTACCTTGTATCCCATGTGCATTTGCCTTCTTTACAAGTCTCCCATGTGGGACCTTGTCCAAAGGCTTTGCTGAAATCCATATAAACTATATCAACTGCACTACCCTCATCTACACACCTGGTCACCTCCTCAAAACATTCAATCAAATTTGTTAGACATGACCTCCCTCTGACAAAGCCATGCTCACTATCCCAGATCAAACCTTGCCTCTCCAAGTGGAGATAGATTCTCTCCTTCAGAACTTTCTCCAATAGTTTCCCTACAACTGACGTGAGACTAACTGGCCTGTAGTTTCCTGGCTTATCTCTACAACCCTTCTTAAATAGCGGAACAGCATTAGCTGTTCTCCAGTCCCCTGGCACCTCCCCCGTGGCCAGAGAGGAATTAAAAATTCGGGTCAGAGCCCCTGCGATCTCCTCCCTTGCCTCCCTCAGCTCTCTGGGACACAAATCATCCAGACCTGGAGATTTGTCCACTTTTAAGCCTGCCAACACCTCCAATACTTTATCACTCCCTTTATCAATTTGCTCAAGAACCTTGCAGTCTCTCTTTCCGAGTTCCATACATTCATCCTCATTCTCTTGGGTGAAGACAGATGTGAAGTATTCGTTCAACACTCTACTGATGTCCTCTGGCTCCACCCATAGATTGCCCCTTTGGTCCCTAATGGGCCCTCCTCTTTCCCTGGTTATCCTCTACCAATTGATATACTTATAGAATATCTTGGGATTTTCCCTACTTTTACCAGCCAAAGCTTTCTCATATCCTCTCTTTGCTCTCCTAATTGCTTTCTTAAGCTCCACTCTGCACTGTCTGTACTCCACTAATACCTCCGCTGATTTGCTTCCCTTGTACCTGCTAAAAGCCTCTCTTTTCCTTCTCATCCTATCCTGAATATCTCTGGTCATCCATGGTTCTCTGGGCTTGTTACTCCTTCCTATCACACTAGAGGGAACATATTGAGCTTGCGCCCTCCCCATTTCCTTTTTGAACACCCCCCCCCCACTGTTCCTCTGTAGATTTCCCCACAAGTAGCTGTTCCCAGTCTATCTTGGCCAGATCCTACCTTATTTTATTAAAATCCACTCTCGCCCAATCTAAAACATTTTTTTGAACTTATCTATTTCTTTGTCCATAACAAGCTTTAATTGTACTATGTTGTGGTCACTATCACTAAAATGCTCCCCCAACACCACCTCAGCCACCTGTCCAGCTTCATTCCCCAGAATTAGGTCCAGCAATGCACCGTCCCTTCATATGGACCCTCCACATATTGACCTAAAAAGCTGTCCTGTACATATTTCAAGAAATCCACTCCATCCAAGCCCTTAACACTATGTCCATCCCAATTAATGTTGGGAAAGTTGAAATCACCTAATATAATTACCCTATTATTGTTTTTACACACCTCCACAAATTGTGCACATATTTGCTCTTCAATTTCCCGCTGACTATCTGGGGGTCTATAATAAACACCTAACAATGTGGCTGCCCCTTTTTTATTCCGAAGCTTTATCCACAAAGCTTCATTCGATGCCCCCTCCAAGATATTATCTCGCCTTACTGCAGTAACTGACTCCTTAACTAATAATGCAACACCGCCTCCTCTTTTACCCCCTCCCCTGTGTCACCTGAAGATTCTATATCCCAGAATGTTGAGCTGCCAATCCTGTCCCTCCCTCAACCACATCTCAGCGATGGCTACTATATCACAATTCCACGTGTCAATCCTCACCCTTAACTCATCCGTTTTACCTGTAATACTCCTGGCATTAAAGTAGAGGCCATCCAGCCTTGCCTTACTCCCTTGAAACTTAATGTAGCTGTGCTCCGTCTGACTTGATTGTTTTACTGTATTATGATGTGTCCCTATTCTGTTAACATTCTGTGCCCCCTCCCCCTGCTGAATTAGTTTAAACTCCTCCTCACAGCACTAGCAAACCTGCCCAAAAGGATGTTAGTCCCGCTCTGGTTCAGATGTAGACCGTCCCGCTTGTACAGGTCTCACCTTCCCCAGAAACGGCCCCAGTGATCCAGGAATCTAAAACCCTCCCTCCTGCACCAACTCTTAAGCCACGTATTCACCTGCACTATTCTCCTATTTTTGTGCTCGCTAGCACCTGGCACTGGGAGTAACCCAGAGATTACAACCCGAGAGGTCCTGCTTTTTAATCTACTGCCTAACTCCCTGAATTCTTGATGCAGGACCTCATCCCTCTTTCTTCCTCTGTCATTGGTACCAACATATTCCATGACATCTTCCTTATCACCCTCCCCCTTCAGGATGCCCTGCAGCCGTTCAGTGACATCCGGGACCCTGGCACCAGGGAGGCAACACCTCCTGGAGTCACACTGATGGCCACAGTAGCGCCTATCTGTTCCCCTGACTATAGAATCCCCTATTACTATTGCTCTTCCTCTCTTCCTCCCCTCCTGTACAGACAGGCTGCTTGTGGTGCCAGAAGCTTGGCTCTGTCTGCACTCCCTGGAGGAACCAGCACCCTCATCAGCCCCCAAAATGGAATATTGATTTGTGAGTGGGACCCCAGGGGACTCCTGAACTACCTGCCTGTTTCTCTTGGTCTGCCTGGTGGCCACCCATTCCCTTCCTTCCTCGTCCCTTCATCTTCAGTGTGACTACCTCGCTAAACGTGCTATCCACAATGCTCTCAGACTCGTGGATGCTTCACAGTGTCCCAGTTGCCGTTCCAGCTCTGAAACCTGAGCTTCCAAGAGCTGCAGCTGTTCACACTTCCTGCACACATGCTCATCCTGGGCACCGGAAATGTTCCCGGCTTCCCATATGGAGCATGAGGAGCACACCACGGCTTTGAGCTCTTCTGCCATGACTCATCCCTTTAAATTAAACCTTTTAAATTAATTACTCTAGGGCTCTTCTTTCCTGATCCTTGTTATTACAGAATATACAAACTATAAACCACAAAAAAGACCTTAAACTATAAGCAATAAAATTACAAAATACTTACCTGACCTTATCCACTACTTACAAGTCATTCCTTTTCCTTGTAGCCTCTACTGCTGCAGCAGGGCAAGACCACTCTCTGAAGATTTAAGAAGTTGGATAACAAAGAAAAAATGCAAAGAGCATCTCTTTCTCTATGCAGCGAATTCCCAATACCCACACTCACTCTGGCTGTGTCTCACTCAGGATGAGGTCTCTCCCCTGTTCATGTGTAAGCATTTTGAAGGAATTTACTCACCCACAGCAATTAACCTACAATTTTTAAAATTTGTTCAGGGATGTGGGCATCACTGACCAGGCCAGCATTTATTGCCCATCCCTATTTGCCCTTGAGAAGGTGGTGGTGAGCTGCCTTCTTGAACCGCTGCAGTCCATGTGGCATAGGTACACCTGTATAGGTACGTGCTGTTAGGAAGGGAGTTCCAGGATTTTGACCCAGTGACAGTGAAGGAACGGCGATATATTTCCAAGTCAGGATGGTGTGTGGCTTGGAGGGGAAATTCCAGGTGGTGATGTTCCCATCTATCTGCTGCCCTTGTCCTCCTAGATGGTAGAGATCATGGGTTTGGAAGGAGCTGTCGAAGGAGTCTTGGTGAGTTGCTATAGTGCACCTTGTAGATGGTACATACAGATGGTTCACAGCCCAGTGGCAGCACACCCACTTCGAACACACCTCTCCCTGAGCAGACTAATAGAGGGCACAGTGCATGCTGCCACTCCACCAAGGACTGACTTCAGCGGGAGTGTTATTGTCATGACACTGGGGTCCCAGCCTGAGGTTTAAAAAGACCTCCAGTCTCTGAGATGAATGTGCTCCCAGCTGGGCAAAGGCAGGCACTCCAAAAGAAACAGGACTGTATGATATCCCCACTATGAGTAAACACGAACACAGTCAGCAAACCAAACGCGAGCCCACAGAGAGAAATGCTGCGAACAGAACTTTTTCCAAGGTTAGCCTGGTGAATTGCTTCAGTGTTGTGTGCAAGAGTTCAGAATGTAAGTGCCTGCACGGAGCTAATTGCACAACTCTACATCCTCCAGCTAAATCCAGCAGGATAAGGAGGCTTTAACAGCCAGGGAGAGGCCACAAAAGATGTATCACAAAAGCTGCATAAGCCTTACACTTCAAATTTACCATGACAGCATAATTCTACCCTGACGTCTCGGATGATTCTTGCCAGTTGTGAGGAGTCAGACTGATCAACTTACCAAAGCCAGTGTACATTTCCTGTACTGGATTGGACCAATATTGGGTGCAATTATTTCTAGTATGCAAATTAGGATCAAACAAATCAAAGATGGGAACAGGAAGGGTCTACAATAAATGTTGAACAGTGGCCTGGACTAATGGAGGCAAGGTTTCCTGTAGTGGTGTCTGTCACATATGTTTGTCAGTCTCAATATAATTCACAGTGGGCTTGGACCCAGAACACAAATCTTATCCTAACTTGGCATTTCGGGAGTTCATATGATGGCGGAAACGGCAAAAGGGAAGTGTTACACTTGTGCAGCACCGGATGCTCTTCTGGGAGTGTTTGATGGGGACAGTATAGAGGGAGCTTTACTCTGTATCTAACCCCGTGCTGTACCTGCCCTGGGAGTGTTTGATGGGGACAGTATAGAGGGAGCTTTACTCTGTACCTAACTCCGTGCAATACTTGTCCTCAGAGTTTAACAGTACAGTGTAAGTGATCTTGCAGTGCTGCATATCTATTGTCTAAGAGCTAGATTGATTTCAATTGTTCACTGCTGTTGTAATGAGGTTATATTTTTCCCTGTGTGGTCTCTTTCAGCTGTTGCAGGATTTCCTGTCTCCTGTTTGTGAGCCAGCATTCCACTGTACTTTGCCGTTGTGTCTCTGACTCTTTGTAATTGCTCGGGATCTGTGTGATGTTTCATATTAATCTCTGGCATGGTTCGACATATTTTGGAGGGATTCTTCTGCCTTCCAGTTCCAAGTTGAGGTCTTAATGCACATCTATGTCACCCTGCTTCCACGTTTCAAATATCCGCAGCTCCAGCCTGTTTCTGCCCATCAGGTCGACACTGGAATGCCTCCCTTGGCCGCTCAGTTGTGGTTTTGCAGCTCCTGAAATGTTTCGACTCTGTTTGGGTGTTTAAATGCAACGCAGTGCTGGAGGGCCAAAAAAAATATCCTGCCACCGCCCCTCCCTGCCCCGTCCCACCGCCCCCACCCCCACCCCCACCCCCACCCCCACCCGCACTGACCCCCAGAAAAACGGTTTTTACTGCTAGACCCCTGTTAGAAATGAGAAATTGGCCAATCTCCCGAATAAACACATTTTCTCTGTCTAAAAATAAAACCACATGAGCGGCTATTGTTACTGCTGACTGGGGTTGCCAACTTTGATTGAAAACGTTCCTGGAGATCCTATTCCACGACCTCCTACTTTCAACAACCCCGATTTCATCAAAAACCTCTTCCCGCCCTTAGTGCCTTGGAAACAGCAGGGTTCTAAGACATAAAAAACACTGCTGCTCATTTTTTTGATGTGATTTTTCTTCCGGGCTTTTTGCTGACCGTGGTGTCCCCCGAGGTTAGAGTTCCATACCTGGAGATGCCTGGGCAAAGCTGGAGGTTTGGTAACTGCACTTGCTAATAACCGTATACCTGAAATTCTATATCCCTATCATCCCTCACTTTTATAAACCCTGGGAGAAATAACATTGCATCAGCACATTGTCATCCTAAAGAGATTTATGGAAGACTCTCCACTAAATTGACTGGGTCAGTGATTTACGCCCTATTAGAGGCCCATTGGCTCTGAAGGATTCCTTCTGCCAGGTCATCAATGCAAGAGCTCACAAGGGACCAATGATTGTTGAGAGAGTATGTATACAGTTACACTTTGCAGCCTTGTAAATCTGTGCCTCCTGCTCGCTGCTTCTGCTTGGTGAATGGGGCCTTGTCCAGGCCGCATGCCCCCTACAGCGACTTGAGTTACAGGCTAGGTTAAAAACAAAAGAGGACACTGCTCTACTGCACAGAACCACTGGTTTCTGTCTGCGACCCTGTGCCCTCAATGACCAAGTGATACAGCCAGTGCCTGGGGTAGTAGCTCAGCCTCTTGAAGCTCTCAGGTTTGACTTGCAAGCAATAGATAATTGACTAATCACAACTGAGGCGCTGCATGCAATCTCAGGGACAATGCAAAGTCGTCTGGGCCACCCATTTACTGCTCACTCTCTGGTGACTCCTGCAGCATGGCAGGTGACAGCTACTTCCAGCTCAGCTGCCACTAACTCCACAGTTCATTAGCCAGCAACTTCATTACATGAGCTCACACCTGTGAACCCTACCTGTCCAGGTACAGGTAATCTTTGAATGGTCAGAGCATGTGAAATGGGAGGTGGAGAACCTGCAAGTTTATCATACTGGTTTTCTAACACTGGTTACAGATCACTGGAAATACATAACAGGTATTATACCACTGAAATATATAACTGATATTATGTCACTGAAATATATAACTGGTATTATAATCACTGGAATATAAAACAGGTATTATATCACTGAAATATATAACTGGTAGTCTATTACTGTAATATATAACAGGTATTATATCACTGAAATATATAACTGGTAGTCTATTACTGTAATATATAACAGGTATTATATCACTGAAATATATAACTGGTATTATGTCACTGAAATATATAATTGGTATTATATCACTGGAATATAAAATAGGTATTATATCACTGAAATATATAACAGGTATTATATCACTGAAATATATAACTGGTATTATATCACTGGCTAATTAATGCTGGTTGTATATCATTGGAACTTTACCACTGTTTACGTAACACATAATATATATCACTGGAAATGTATCATTGGTTATATCATGGTTATATATCACTAGTTATATCATGCTGGCTATGTAACACTAGAAATATATCACTGATTATATAACTGGTTAAATATGACAGGAAATATATTGCTGGTTGTATAACATTGAATATATGTCAATGGGAATATATTACTGGCTATATCATGGTTATATATCACTGGAAATATATCACTGATTATATCATGGTTACCTATCACTGGGAATATATCATTGGTTATGTAACATTAGTTATATATCACCGGGAATATATTACTCATTATATCATGCTTATATATCACTGGGAATATACCAAATGGCAATATAACAATAATTATATATCACTCATTATATCATGGTTATATATCGCTGGGAATATATCACTGGTTATATCATGGTTACATGTCATTGGGAATATATCATTGGCTATATAACACTAGTTATATATCACTGGGAATATATCATGGTTATGTAACACTGGTTATATATCACCGGGAATATATTATATCCTGTTTATATATCACTGGGGATATATCAATGGCAATATAACAATAGTTATATATCACTCGTTATATCATGGTTATATATCACTGGGAACATATCATTGGTTATGTAACACTAGTTATATGTCACTGGGAATATATCACTTGTTATATCATGGTTATATGTCACTGGGAATATATCACTCGTTATATCATGGGAATATATCACTGGGAATATATCAATGGCTATATAACAATAGTCATTATATCATGGCTATATATCATTGATAATACATCAGTGGCTATATAATGGTTATATATTACTGGGAATATATCACCGGTTATATCACAGTTACATATCACTGGGAATATATCAATGGCTATTTTACACTACTTATATAACACACATTATATCATGGCTATATATCACCAGGAATATATCACTCAGTTAGATATTACTGGGAATATATCATTAATATAACTGATTAGATAATTGAAAATATGTCACTGATTATAGAAAGCCAATTATACATCATTGGAACTGAATGACTTTATATATATCACTGGTTACATAATTAGATTCATATCACTTGTTATATAACTGATTATATAACACTGGAAATACAGCACTAGTTATATACCACTGGTTATGTAACACTGGAAATACAGAAACAAAAACAAAAAATGCTGGAAAAACTCAGCAGGCCTGACAGCATCTGTGGAGAGAAAGAGAGAATTAACATTTCAAGTCCATATTACTCTTCAGAGTGAAATACAGCGCTAGTTATATTCCACTGGTCATATAGTACTTGCTATCATACATCACTGTAAATATATCTCTGTTTTTATAACTGGTAGATGAATACTAATTGATACTATTCACTCCAAGATAACATTGTTTCTATATCACTTGTAACGTATGCTACTAGTTGTATATCAAGTGTTATATAATACATGTTATGTATCACTGATTATAGATCATCAGTTACTTAACAATGGTTATATAATGTTGGATTAAACCACTAGTTATGTGACATTGGCTACATAATATTTGTATATAATCACATTACAGATCATTGGTTATAAATCGCACAACTTGTAATATTTTATGTGCTACCAGTTATATTACAGTAAAGTCCTTACAGTGATTTTCTTACCCCTAGGACTTCTCAGAGCATATTCCAGCCCATTAATTACTTTTGAAATACAGTTAATTTGTAATGAAAGGAAAGCAGCAATTCCTTTGTGCACAGCAATCTCCCGCAAATAAATGACCAGACATTTGTTTTTTATTTTGAAGGGTTGAGAATAAATATTAGGCAGGACTTTGCAAGGACTCCCCTGTTTTTCTTTGACATAGCACTTGGGATGTTTTGCATCTGCCTGAGAGGTCAGGTGGGGCTCTGGTTTAATATTTTAATCAAAAGACAGCATCTCTGACAGTGCCACAGTCCCTCAGAACTGCACAGAAGGGTTAGTCTAGAATTTGTCCTCAAATCTCTGGAGTGGGGTTTGGGCTAGTTATTGTAGCAAAAGTTGTAACAAGTTGACAAATGAAGGCTTCTCTTTCTGCCTCTGTACATTAACACACAAATTCTCCAGTACAAGAACAAATTATTCTCTCTCGCCCTGTGGGGTGAATTGGGCAGGGTCTCTGAGGGCTGTTGTATTTACTTGCTGCTTTTGTTGACTGTAATTCCATTACCAGGTTCAAGGGAAGTGCAGCAATGGCAGCCCCGTGTTAATGAATTTGCTCACCCCAGTGTTACATGATATTGCTTGTCCACAGCTCCATGTCCCTTACAGACGCAGTCACAGACCTTGGCGTGTGACAAGCTACAGTTTCAAAACTGTAACTATCCATAGTCCAGGTCATAGCTTGCCAAATGTTAGTGTTTGACAAGTTATTACTGCACTACCATTTCACAGCAGACTGAAAGCAGAATAAGGTATAAGGCCTAATTTACTACACTATCACCCATTGACTACAGGCACTCACTGCCATTCACCTATTGTCTACAGGGGAACTATAGTGATTGCAGGTATACTTTCCTACTGCTTTTGATTGTACTGACGAATCAGCCCTAAATGTGGGTAATCTTAGGCATGGAGCTTTCTAGTTGTGGACCTGGTTCGAGTATTTAGCTTCTAAGCAAGCTCTGAAATAAAGTTATCTGTTTCAAGTAAGAAACCTGTCTAGCACATCAAGTTTATTACAATTGGCAATGAGGATAAATAGATCCAACTCTGCACCTTGTCCTTGTGAGTGTGAGTACATCAATTCTTAAGGAAAGAAAGAAAAGTATACTCACCAGTCATGCAACTTTTCAGCAGTATCGACCCTTATAACTTGTCCATGGGAGACTGGAGCCAGTACATAAAGCCCCTAGGTTTTTATTTTGTGCTGAATGAAATAACAGCGGTGGAGAAGCAGAAAGTAATTCTTTTAAGTGTCTGTGGGAGCAAGACATATAACCTCATCCATAGTCTGATGGCCTCAAATGTACCCAATTCTAATCCTTTTCATGAATTGGTAAACTTCGTGAAGACACATTTTCAGCCTAAGCCATTGGTAATTATGCAGAGATTTAAATTCAACTCCAGAGTAAGGATCCTGGGTGAGTCAATCGCAGCTTATATCACAAAGTTGAAACAGTTGACTGATCACTGCGGTTTCAGAGATACACTCAATGACACGTTGCGAGATTGTTTGGTTTGTGGTGTTCATGAAGGCGCCATTCAGCACCATGTACTTGCAGAGATTAATATTGGGTGGGATTTTCCGCACCCACCAACTGCCAGGATTGTCCGGTCCCGCCGCAAATCAATGGGCTTCTGGCTGGGGCGCCACCTCGGCCAAGGTGGGTCCCGCCCGTGACAGGGCAGGAAAATCCCAGCCATTGATCTGAAGTGCACCACGGAAATAGCGCTAGCAATGGAGACTGCTGAGAGGGACTCACAGGCTTTACAGAGTGTGCAACATGGTGCTGATCTTCAGTTGGGGCAGGAACCAACTGCCAGGTGTGGCACGAAAACCAGAGAGACAGCCACGAAGCAGGAAACAGTCTCTGCTGCTTGAAAAATCTCACCAGTGATTCAGCAATTAATCTGTTACCGACAGGTAACCATGTACCAGAAGCCTGCAGATTTAAAGTGGCAGAATGCCATTACTGTCACAAAATAGGGCATGTAATAAAGCAACGCAGGGCAAAATCAAGACAGCAAACAGACAGCAGACACAGATGATTGAAGTACACAATACAACTGAACCAGAAGCTGCTGATACTAATATCTTATTCCCTATACAATGTCAAATCTGTAAAAACTGAACCAATCACCATCACCCTTCAAGCAAATGGGAAGCCTCTAGTCATTGATAGCATCGACCACACTGATGGGAGAACACATATTTAAATACCTAAGTGAAGGACCCAGCCACTAAACCTGGAGCAAACCACGGCTTAGCTACACATGTACACTGGAGAGACAGTACAGGTAAAGGGTATCGTCACAGTCCCTGTATCCTACAGGCAACAGACAGCCCAGCTTCCAGTGATCATAGTGACAGGTGAAGGACCTAGTCTTCTAGGCCATGATTGCTTACAAAACATTAAGCTCAACTGGTCAGAAATATTTCAAGTGAGGACAGGAGGAATTTCTGAGCTGTTAAGGAAGTACAACAGCATATTTCATGATGAACTGGGAAAGATAAAAGGCCTTCAAGCAAAAATATATGTAGATTTAGAGGTACAACCCCCGGTTCTTTAAGGCCAGACTTGTACTTTCTGCCCTAAAGGAGAAGGTGGATACAGAATTGTGCCACTTAGAGAAGCCAAACATCATCCAGCCAGTCCAATTATCAGAATGGGCCGCGGCCATAGTCCCTGTGATGAAACAAGATCAAACTATTCAAATTTGCAGAGACTGCAAATTAACTGTGAACAAGGCTGCTAAACTAGATAAATATCCAATCCCAGGGATTGAAGATTTGTATGCTAAACTTGCTGGAGGAAAGTCCTACACCAAACTGGACCTGACCCATGTATACCAGCAGCTAGAGGTGGACAGCACATCCAGAGGGCATGTAACAATCAACACACACACAAGGGCCTCTATTGATATACATGCTTACCATTTGGTGTATCATCTGTCTGTGCTATCTTCCAAAGGACCATGGAAAACCTATTGCAAGGACTTTACACCTATTATTGAAAAAGAATCATCATTGGTCATGGAAGGTGCAACAAGAAGAAGCCTTTGTAAAAGTCAAGAGGCTATTGCACTCATCATGCCTACTAGTACAGTATGACCCATCAAAATAATTAATACTAATCTGTGACGCATCTCCCTGCCGAGTGGAAGTGGTGTTGGAAGATGGTTCCAAAAGGCCAATAGGCTATACCTCCAGAACCCTTTCTGCAGTTGAGAAGGGTTATTCACAACTTGAAAAAGAAGGCTTACCCGTAATATTTGGAGTCAAGAAATTCCATCAGTATCTGCATGGCTGACATTTCACCATTGTGTAGGATCATCAGCCACTCAGATTTATTTCGTGAAGATAAAGCAATTCCACTGATAGCCCCAGCTAGAATTCAACATTGGGTTTTGATTTTATCAGCATGTGAGTACACTTTTATGCACCGTCCGGGGGTGCAAATTGCAAACACAGACACCCTCAGTCATCTCCCGTTACCAGATAGCATTGTACATGCTCCAGTGCCACAAAAAGCTGTACTTGTGCCGAATTTCTTGGACTCTTCGCCAGTCTGTGCCAAGCAAATAAAGAACTGGACAAACTGGGGTCCAATTTGTTAAAAGCCCAAGACCAGGTATTGCAAGGATGGTTGAACGCACCAGACTCTGAAGAGATAAGACCACTCTATGCCCGTAAATCTGAACTGAGTTGCCAAGATAGTATCTTGTTATGGGGAGCAAGAGTCATCATCCCTTCACAAGGAAGAGAACCACTATTGATAGAGCTTCAACGTCACATCTTCGTATTTTGAAAATGAAGCTCGTATGAAGTTATATCTGGTGGCCGGGTATAGACAGTGTTATAAAGAAAATGGTGAAACGCTGTCTCCATTGTCAGCAACAGCAGATGTTGCCTGTTTCAGCTCCACTGCATCTGTGGGAGTGGCCTGGTCGACTGTGGGTTAGATACATTTAGACTACGTAGGTCCATTTTTAGGTACCATGCTTTTAGTGATCATCGGTGCACATTCTAAGTGGATGGACGTGTATGAAATTAGATCACCGACATCGTGTGCAGCAATTGAAAATCTGTAGCAATGTTTTAGTGTACATGACCCACCAGAAGTCATTGTTTCAGATAATGGTACTGTCTTTACTAGTACAGAATTCCAGAGATTCATGAGTTTAAATGGAATCAGACATGTTAAAACAGCATCATATCAAGTCTCACCAAATGGATTAACAGAAAGAGCAGTGCAAGCTTTCAAATCAGGAATGAAGAGGTTATCCAAAGAAATGTTAGAAATGCTCGTTTCACATTTTCTTCTCAATTATCTATGACTCCTCATGCAACTTTGGGTTCAACACAGCTTTTGTACAAGGTTAAGTCTAGTGTTTCCAAACTTAGGGGGGAAGGTAGAGAAGAACCAGATTAGTCAGAATGTGAATTATGATATTCATAGCAAAGCTCAAAGATTTACTGCGGGAGATACAGTTTTTGTGTAAAACTTTGGAAATGGCTTTAATGAAGTTCCTGGTATAATTGCCCCTGAAATGGGACCTTGGTACGACCAAGTGGAAGTGGAAGACCAGATTGTTCGAAGACATATGGATCATCTAAGGAGTGGAGAGATATTCCAACAACCAGCTATTCCACCTGTAATTGATGTCAAACCTTTAATCCCTGAAGTGCCAGATCGACCTAGAATAGAGATACTTGATATCTCTGTTGAATGACCTAATCCTGAACTGCAAGTCTAAGGATGTCCCTGATGCTGCAGTTCCTTGTCGATCCAATGGTAGAATTCCAAGTTGTAGAGCTACATCACTTTATTCGAATTAGAAAACCATCTCAGAGACTTAATCTATAATCACATGGCCTGTGTATATGTTGTGGATTAAGGTATTCTTGTAAATAAGAAATGTGAAAAAACTAAAGGGGGAGGGATGTAGTGATTGTAGGTATAACTTTTCCTCCTGCTTTTAGGGGTCACGTGATTGTACTGATGAATCAGCCCTAAGCGTGGGTAATCTTAGGGGCGGAGATTTCTATTTGTGGACCTGGTTCAAGCATGTAGTTTCTACATGAGCTCTGTAATAAAATTATCTGTTTCAAGTAAGAAACCTGTCCAGTACATCAAGGTTATTACAGGGACCCAGTCTAATACTATCCATTATGTTACGGATGGGGAGAAGTGGTGAGATAACTTTTCTCCTTCTCCCTCACCTCTCAGTTATTCACAACAAGATGAATATTTTAAAGGGAGTATTTTAAGCCCTTTGATTGTTGTAACTTTAAAGGATAGATAACAGGTGGATTTTGTGGTGAGTTTAAATCAAAAGAAACAATAAACATTTCTTTACACAACACCCGAAATGTAAACACAATGCAAACACTCACTGCCTCAAACATACAGACACACAAATGTACCTGATGTCTTTGTTGAATGACCTAATTCTGAGCTGCCATTGTTTAAGGATGTCCCTGTCACTGCAGTTCCTGATCAGTTCGATCCAGTGGGAGAATCTCAAGTTGTAAAGCTACATCGCTCTAACCGAATTAGAAAACTACCTCAGAGACTTAATATATAGCCGCATGACCCGTCTATAAAGACGGTATCAAACTTAGAGAAAATGCATATAATTGCACAAAGACAGGTGGCAGGACACAATATAAAGAACAGCAAAGAATGACAAAAACATCATTAAGGAAGGAAAACATTGAGCGTGAAAGAAAGCTAGCTAGTAATATAAATAAGAAAAGAGTTAACAGAGTCGGTGTGGGTCCTATAGAAAGTGAGTCTGGAGAATTAATAATGGAAAATAAAGGACGGTATTTTCCGTGCCCGCTGGCGGTGGGTGTGATAGGTGGCGTGCACGGATAATATGGTGCCACCAGTTTCACAACAGCGGGAAGGCAGGTGGCGATCGTCCGCTCAGCCCGCTGATTCTGGGCCGTGTTTCCTGCCAACAGTCATCGGGGAGCTCATTGTCATACAGCAGCATATCATTAAAAGGCCATCCCTCCAGGCTCTTGGATTCCCCGCTGGATTGTCTGTCCCAGTCAGTGGGAAAGTGCCTCGACGTGTTTCACAACAGCTCACAGGAGACGGGCACTTGACAGCTTCACTTTGGGGGAACTGAGGTGAGTGAACAGCATCGTTCTCCACAGCTCGCCAGGGTCGCCTGTTGCTTGACAGGTTTCAGGGGCGCCGGGTGGGGCCGGAGTGAAGTGACCCCCTGCCACAGAGGCCACTGTTGTCGGGGATGGGGGCATCTGGGGGCAACTGCTGTCCAGCAATGGAGGCGACTGCTGCTATTGTCTCGGGGATGGGCCTCGCAGTAGGGACACTTGTATAAACTGACCATCTCTCTGCAACTGAGACAGTTTAGACGCAGTCACAGCGATGTGACTGGGGTCGGGCTCCTAGACTGGCCGCCCACACAAGCAACAGAGGCAGCAAGATATCACCAAGCTCTTCAGACCTCACCACTCACCCCCCAGCCCCCACCCTGGTGCAGACAGTGAGTCCGCCACCACTTTACTGGACCATGGACCAGTTGGACTGCACATGTTGTACAATCTCCTCGCCAACATTGGCCATGCAGCAGTCACTGCTGGAGGTGCTCACAGCCCCTTACAATCTCAGCATCCTGGTTGGGAGCTGTCTCCCCCAGGAGCTGACAAGGCAGCCATGCAGCGCACTCATCTCTGGCCATCCGAGGGGTGGTAAGCACTCTCCAGGAAGCGTTAAGGGGCAGTCACACAGGGCCAGGAAAGGTGCCAAGCTCACCCATGCTAACCACGTCTCTCTCTCTCTTTTATATCTCAGGCGGACCACATCAGGAGCATGGAGCCTGGTGACCTAGCTGCGTGACTGATGTCCTACAGAGAGTGAAGAAGACAGAGGAGAGAGCGACTGAGGCTCCTGGCTGCACAAAGGCAGGAGCAGCAACCTCATGAAGAAGGGGCAACAGGGGCTCCCGTACAAGCTGCCCAGGAGCCACAGTGAGCCGTGGTTGGTCAGTGCCTAGCGACACCCAGGGTCTGTAGACACCGCCTGTCATTCCTGCAGATGACCAAGAACCAGTGTCGCTGACAACTGAGCATGTCTAGGGACCTGGTCACTCACATCTGTTATTTACTGCAGGATTTGGCGCCAAGGGGATATGGAGGGCATCCACTGTCAGTGGCTGTGAAAGTGACTGCGGTGCTCAATGTCTATGCTAATGGCTCCTTTCAGGGCTCCACTGGTGACCTCTGTGAGATCTCACAGTCCGCCACCCACAAGTGCACCCATGAGGTCACAGATGCCATCTTCTCGAGCGCAACAACTTTGTCCGTTTCACCCAGGACCGGGACAGCCAGGATGCAAAAGCCTTTGGATTCTCCCGGATCTAGGAATTCCCAAAGGTGCAGAGAGCGATCGACTGCACCCGTGTGGCGTTCAGGTCTCCGTTGCTACACTTGGTGGACTACATCAACCGCAAGAGATTCCACTCACTGAACGTTCAGCTGGTGTGTGACCATCAGAAACACATCCTGCAGGTCTGCGCACGGTTTCCAGGGAGTCTCCATGACGCCTACATCCTCAGTCGGTCACAGATCCCTACAGTCTTCCAGGGTCCACAGAAGCTGCAGGGATGGCTCCTCGGGGTCAAGGGCCACCTACAGAGGCCGTGGCTGATGACACCCGTGCAGCGGCCTCAGACTGCAGCAGAGCGACGCTGTAATGAGGCTCATGCTGCAGCTCACAACCTGGTGGAGCAGACCATCGGGATGCTGAAGATGAGGTTCTGGTGTCTAGACCGGTCTGATCGAGCCCTGCAATACACTCCACAGAGGGTGTCACACATCTTCACCATCTGCTGCACCCTTTACAACCTGGCACTGCAACAGGGAGAGGAGCTGGCTCAGGAGGAGATGGAGGAGCTGGAGGTCTCCTCGGATGAGGAGGACACTGACAGGGATGAGGCTGAGGGGGTCCTTGGTGGTGACAATGACGGGAATGAGGCTCTGTCACTGGGCAGACGAGGCAGGCTCTCGGGAGGCCCTCATAGCTACTCGATTTGTGGAGGATGATGACAACATGTAGTGAGGAGACACCATAGATACTCACATTGTATCTGTGAATGTTGGACTCCAGTCTGGCTTATGGCAGCGTGAATACCCAATGTGAGAATGCTCCTGTCATGGAGACGCAGTGGAGGCCCTAATAGTCGCTCGATTGCAGGAGGATGATGACAATATGCAGTTAGGACACTCCATAGATCTTCACACAGCCTCTGAGAATATCTGACTCCTGTCTGGCCAAGGGCAGCTCACTTGTGCCCTGTGGTCAGGTTCATATCATAGAGATGCAGCCCTGAAACTTCAGAAGCATCTGATGCTGTGTCGCCTTCAGTACCTCAGCCCTTCAGGAGCCGGTGCACAGCATCACTGGTCGCAGATGCTGGTGTGATGGGGGCCAGCCCCACCTTAAAAGTGCTGAGAGCACACAGAGGGAACTATGCGGCACCTGCCCGCTACATTTTGGCAGCAATGACCAGCACCATTGAGGTGCAGGCATCAGTAATGTTTCCAGGGAGTGTGAGGCTGGACCATCACTTTGGTCTGAAGGCTGCACAGACACAGGGAAGAGGCCCTGGACTGAGACACCTGCCTTTATCTTGTGCAGAAAGGTTTCACATCTGAGTGACAAGAACAAGGAGCCACAGGCAGGGAGACATTGTTGGGAGTTTATTGACAATAGAGAACATTACGTACAAGTGATTAATGCCCGTGCCCAGGCTGTGCAACTAATTCTCCTTAACTTGCCTAACCCGGTCTTGGTGCTCCCCAGACTTCCACAGCGGAGATGGAGGCAGCCTGCTTACTGCTACATCCTGTCTGTGATGACTTTGGTGGGTGTCCTCTGGAGAATTGAGACTTGGAGGGCCCCAGCCTGCTTTCGGGGTCCTGCTGTGTGACAATGGCACCCTCCTCGGCCTGTGGAGCTGGAGCTGCTGAGGTCACAGGAAGAGGGGGTTTAGATGGGCTGGACACTCCCGGAGTCACCTGGGTGGATGACCCTGGGGGTGCACCTGCTGATCCTCCTCCCTATGGGTGCCCCGGGGCCCCAAGTGACTCCTTGAGGAGCAGGGGAAGCTGGAGTGAGATCAAGTTGCCCTGCATCCCTCTCACGTACACACTGTTGGGGGCCAACTATGGCGTCAGCATTGGAGTTGAGCCCGCGCAGCAGTGAAGGACCGACATCCTGGACCAAGATCTCCACGGCAGCCGCCAACCTACCAGTGTTGATCTCGGTGCATTGCAATGCTGGCGCTATCACCTCAGCCTGAAGACGGATGGACTCCTCCATCGTGCCTTGCAATCTGTGGGGTGCAGCCGACAACCCTTCCTGATGTTCCCGAGTTTGCCTTTGCAGCTCCAGCAACTGTGACATGACCGAGTCCAGAGGCTCCTCATCTGACTCGGACTCAGCAGATTTCTGGCCTCCAGATGCCCTCCGAGCGCTGGGAACTTGGGAAGTCCCTGCCCCCGCCTGCTGTGGATCAGACAGTGGGATGTGCTCACCAGATTGTGATCCCGAGCTACTCTAAAGCTAGGTCCCACTGAGGTGTGTGTCTCTGCGCTGGTGGAGGGTGTGGGTGAGCACTGTGAAGGGAATTCAAGGAGGGTGCCTCCAGATTCCTCTCCAGAGGTTTCTTCGGGGTTTGATTGGAGGCCCTGGGTCATGGGCTCTGTCGGCTGTTTGGAAGATGTGCCTGCAAAAGCAAGGGGAGATAGTTAGTACATGGCAGTGGCCTGTGAAATGGGACACATCACTCACAGCATGGTTGTCTGATGGATGTTGCACTTTTGGATCCTCACTTGGCAGAGCAGCGCCGACCTCACTGTCAGCACAGGACCAGTCCCGGTCATCGCTGGCCAGCTGGATGGCTCTGTTTTCAAAGTCCATGCGAACCTTGATTTCAGGCATTCTGCCACTGGTCTGCAACCTCTCTGTCTTGTTGTGTGCCAGCTTGTCCTGCATGGATAGAGATGGAGAAAGAGTAAGCAAGACTTCTGCCAGGCCAGATGATAAGTATGCCTGGCCTGTGTGGGTGGTGAGTGGTCCCATGGATGGGATGAGGACAATGACGGTGAGTGTGAGAGAGTGAATGGTGATGTCCCTTGAACTGGCAGTGAGTGAGGGCCCTGTGGGTGTATGATGGGTTTGTGAGTGTGTGAGTTGAGAGTGATGAGAAGAGTGACTTACCCTGGCGGAACGGAGGAGATTATTCATCTTCTTGCAGCACTGGGTGTCTGTCCTCTTTTGAAGGGTGTTTGTGCTGCTATTGCCTCCCAAGTTGGATTGGTCACGTTGCTGCCCATCATGCAGCCAGAGCTGGGGTACAGGACATCCCGGTGGGCTTGCACAGAATCCAGCCGTCACTCGAGGGACCCGTCATAGAAGCGGGGATCTGTGGTCTTTTTTCCATTGCTGGCCATGTCTTCCATGCAGCAGTGGTGAGCTGGAAGCAATGGATGCTGTGCTTGCGGCTGGACTTTAAACATGGCGCCTGGCGTGATGTGGCATTGGAGTGATGGCCGGCGGGTGAATAAGAGCCCGTCCACCATGGAAACAGCATATGTCCCGGGAGTGAATAAGTAACGAAACAGGTTTGGGATGATACGGTGTGAAAACCCGCTATCGCGGCCGACGGGGTTTTACCCGCCTGCTACCGTACTTAGTGCAAATTTGGGAAACTTTCCCTCAAAGAGATGGCAGATGAATTGAACTGATATTCTGCATCGTTCTTCACTGTAGAGAATTCATTTAAATTAATATCATGATTCACTTTCTGACACAGGAAAAGATGAATTCTAAAGATGACACATGCACTTAGATTATTAACAGAATGCCAAGAAACAAATCACGTGTTCTTAATGAGTCCTTTGAGATGAAAATGTCATAGCTCTGATGGGTTCCTTCCCTTGGCTCTTTGAGGGTGAATGGAGGTTGAAAGTCTTTGGGGTTTTATACAACGTTGTGCCTGAGCTTCCGCATATGAACATACAGGTATACGAGTTATGAGCAGGAGTAGGCCACCCGGTGCTTTGAGCCTGCTCTGCCATTCAATTATTTGACTGGTCTGACTGTAACCTCCTGCCTAGCCCCGATAACCTTTCACCCCCTTGTTTATCTAGAATCCATCTACCTCTGTCTTGAAACTATTCAAAGACTCTGCTTCCACTGGCCTTTGAGGAAGGGAATTCCAAAGGCTCACTACTCTCTGAGAGAAAATTTTTTTTCTCATCTTTGTCTTCAATGGGTGGCCCCCTATTTTTTAAATAGTGACCCCTATTTCTGGATTCTCCCACAAGAGGAAACATCCCCTCCACATCCACCCTGTCAAGACCCCCCAGGATCTTTTACGTTTCAATCAAGTCGCCTCTTACTCTTCTAAACTCCAGTGGGTACAAAACTAACCTGTCCAATCTTTCCTCATAAGATGACCTGCCCATTCCTGGCATTAGTTTAGTGAGCCTTCTCTGAACTGCTTCTAATGTATTTATATCTTTCCTTAAGTAAGGAGACCAGTACTGTACACAATACTCCAGATGTGGTCTCACCGATACCCTGTATAACTGAAGCATAACCTCCATACTTTTATAATCAATTCCCCTCACAATAAACGATAACATCCTATTAGTTTTCTTAATTACTTGCTGTACCTGCATACTAACCTTTAGTGATTCATACACTAGGACATCCAAATCCCTCTGAATCTCAGAGCTTTACAATCCCCCACCATTTAGATAATATGCTTCTTTTTATTCTTCCTGCCAAAATAGATAATTTCACATTTTCTAACATTATACTCCATTTACCAAATCTTTGCCACTCGCTTAACCTATCTATGTCACTTTGTAGCCTCCTTATGTCCTCTTCACAACTTACTTTCCTCCCCAGCTTTGTATCAACAGAAATTTAGCAACCATATCTTCTGTCCCTTCATCCAAGTCTTTTATACAAATTGTAAAATGTTGAATCCCCAGCACTCATCCCTGTGACACACCACTTGTCACAACCTGCCAACCAGAAAAAGACCCATTTATGCCAACTCTCTGTTTCCTGTTTGCCAATCTTCTATCCATGCCAGTATGTTACCCCCTACACCATAAGCTTTTATTTTTCGCAATAACCTTTGATATGGCACCTTATCAAATGCCTTCTGAAAATCCAAGTACAGTACATTCATCAGTTCCCCTTTATCCACAGCACATGTGACTCCTTCAAAAAACTTCAGTAAATTGGTTAAGCATGATTTCCTTTTCACAAAACCATGTTGACTCTGCCTGTTTGCCTTGAATTTTTCTAAGTGCCCTGCTATAACATATTTAATAATAGCTTCTAACATTTTTCCTATAACAAGTGTTAAGCTAACTGGCCTGTAAGTTTCCTACTTTGCGTCTCCCTCTCTTTTTGAATAAAGGAGTCATATTAACTATTTTCCAATCTTATGGAACCTTCCCCGAATCTAGGAAATTTTGGAAAATTAAAACCAATGCATCAGCTATCTCACTAGCCCCTTCTTTTAAGACCCCAGGATGAAGTCCATGAGGACTCAGGGACTCGTCAAACTGCAGTTCCAACAATTTGCTAAGTACCACTTCCCTGGTGATTGTAATTTTCTGGAGTTCCTCCTTCCTTCCAGTTTCTGATTTACAGCCATTTCTGGGATGTTCCTTGTATCCTCTGTAGTGAAGACCGATGTAAAATATCTGTTCAATTCATCTGCCATCTCCTTATTTTCCATTATTAATTCCCCAGACTCACTTTCTATAGGACCAATGCTCACTTTGTTAACTCTTTGCTTATTTAAGTATCCATAGAAATTCTTACAACCTGTCTTTATGTTCCTTGCTAGCTTTCTTTCGTACTCTAATTTTTCTCTCCTTATTAATCTTTTTGTCATTCTTTGCTGTTTTTCATACTCTTTCCAATCTTCCGCCCTGCCACCCGTCTTTGCGTAACTATATGCTTTTTCTTTAAGTTTGATACTCTGTTTAATTTTTCTAATTAACCACGGATGGTGGGCCCTCCCCTTGGAATTTTTCTTTCTCATTGGAATTAATTTATTCTGTGTATTCTGAAATATCCCTTTTAATGTCTGTCACTGAACCTCTATTGACCTATCCCTTAACCTCATTTACCAGTTCACTTTCGCTAGCTCAGCTTTCATTCCCACATAATTGCCCTTATTTAAGTTTAAAATGCTAGTCTTGGACCCACTCATTTCTCCCTCAAACTGAATGTAAAATTCAATCATATTATGATCACTGCTACCTAGGGGTGCCTTCACTAGGAGGTTATCAATAAATCCTATCTCATTGCTCAATACCAGGTCTAGTATAGCCTGCTCTCTGCTTGGTGCCAGAACATGCTGCTCTAAGTAACTATCCTGGAAACATTCTATGAACTCATCTACGCTACCTTTGCCCGTCTGGTTTTTGCAGCCTATATGTAGATTAAAATACCCCATGATTATTGCAGTACCTTTCTGAAAAGCTCCCATTATCTCTTCATTTATACTGTTAGAATCATATCTTTCAGGACAATGTTTTATTTTGAAATATGGAAAGGCATTGCATTATCTGACCTGATTTTTTTAAACAAAGGTCAAAGGTTCACCTTTGGGCTCAGAGCAAGCATTCCTTTCCCAAGAAACCACCTGACCAGCATGGTACTTGAGGGGTTAGAACTGTTTGTTTGTTTACAGTGCAATTATTTTAATGGAGGGGGAAAAAACTGCTTTATAGGTAAAGGCTAGTGATTTACTGGAAGTCACATGACAGAGATGAGGTTTAGGTTTTGAACTTTTTTTGAATTGAGTTGGGACTGAACTAAGCAGGGGCAAGGCTGCCCAGCTCGCACTCTCTTTGCTTTGCCTGAAACGGTGTGATTTTCAGCATCCAGCTAATAACCCTCATCTCAGTGGAACTTGCCTGTATTCAGAAACCCAAAATGCTGAGATGAGAAGGATTGATCTGGCTCTATTTTCCTCCCTGCTGAAGCTCCATTGGTGAGAACCTCCGGCCTCTCCTGGGACTAATAACCTGTCTTCACATGAAGATGCTCCAGGCTGACAGCATCAAAACCCTGTCAACTTTACCCTTTTTTATATAAAGCCTACTCTTCAATTTCCCATCTCTGCAGAGACCCCTACTTGTTTGTCCTTTGTTTGTGTGTATGTGTATGTGTGCTGGATAATTTTAAAAGGGATTTGATAGTTATACTTCCAGATTATAATTGTGTGTTAACCAGTTCTTGCAGCTTGTTGTAAAAAGGAACTTATTGAAAGCAGCCTGGTTAAAGTCCCTTTTATTCTAGGCCTAACAGTAGCGAAGGTAAATAATTGGCCATTTAGGTGAGTGAATTAAACTTTTAAATTAATGGTGTGACCTGAGGTGTAGAGGGGCTAGATAAACTGTACACCCCACCCATCCCAGTTGTAAAAATACTCTATCACACCATATCGTTACAATTCAGGGGCCTGTATACCATTCCCCACAAGTGACTTCTTGCCGTTATCATTTCTCATCTCAACCCACACGGCTTCTGCATCCTAGTTTCCTGTAGGAAAGAGATATACCCTTGCAGATGGAAACAAGTTTGTCCCTCTCTTACTGCCTGAGGTGACTGTCTGTTTAGGTAGGGTCCTATTCTTCTTGCTAGGTGGTGGTCTCCTTTGTGTTGTTTGCTTGACCCTGGCTGGTCCATGAAATAATACGATGTATTATCTCAAGTCAGTTTTACTCCCGTGACCACAGAATCAATACTTTTATTACCCACACAGAGGAAACAATGTAACAAGCCATTGCTACACAATGGGGAATGAATGGTGGATGTTCATACCTGCTTGTGATAAGAACTCAGACATACCTAAAAATGAGGTGTCAACCTGGTAAACCTACAACACAGGACTATTTGCATGCCAAACAGCAGAAGCAGCAATTGATAGACAGAGCTAAGCAATCCCACAAACGGAGCAGATCTAAGCTCTGCAGTCCTACCGCATTCAGTCATGAACGGTGGGGGACAATTAAGCAACTAACTGGAGGAGGGGTTTCTACAAATATCCCCATCCGCAATGATGGGGGAGCCCAGCACATCAGTGCAAAGACAAGGTTGAAGCATTTGCAAAGATCTTCAGCCAAAAGTGCTGAGTGGATGATCCATCTCGGCCTCCTGAGGTCCCCAGAGTCACTGATGCCAATCTCCAGCCAATTTGATTCATTCCATGTGATATCAAGAAACGGCACTGGATACTGCAAAGGCTATGGGTCCTGACAATATTCCGGCAATAGTACTGAAGACTTGTGCTCCAGAACTTGCTGCACCCCTAGTCAAGCTGTTCCATTACAGCTACAACACTGACATCTACCCGGCAATGTGAAAAATTACCAAGGTATGTCCTGTACGCAAAAAGCAGGACAAGTCCAACCTGATCAATTACCGTCCCATCAGTCTACTCTCCATCATCAGTAAAGTGATGGAAGGGGTCATCGACAGTGCTATCAAGCGGCACTTTCACAGCAATAATCTGTCTACAGATGGTCAGTTTCATTCCAGCTTGGCACTCAGCTCCTGACCTCATTACAGCCTTGATTCAAACATGGACAAAAGAGCTGAACTACCGAGGTGAGATGAGAATGACTGACCTTGACATCAAGGTCGCATTTGACCGAGTGTGGTATCAAGGAGCCCGAGCAAAACAGGAGTCAATGGGAATCAGGGGGAAAACTCTTCGCTGGTTAAAGTCACACCTAGCACAAAGGGAGATGGTTGTGGTTGTTGGAGGTCAGTCATCTCAATTCCAGGATATCACTGCAGGAGTTCCTCAGAGGAGTGTCTCAGGCCCAACCATCTTTAGCTGCTTCATCAATGACCTTCCTTCCATCATAAGGTCAGAAGTGTTGATGTTGGCTGATGATTACATAATGTTCAGCACCATTAGCGACTCCTCAAATACTGAAGCAGACCATGTCCAAGTGCAACAAGTTCTGGACAATATCCAGGCTTGGGCTGACAAGTGACAAGTAACATTTACGCCACACAAGTGTCAGGCAACGACTATCTCCAACAAGAGAGAATCTAACCACCACCCCTTGATGTTCAATGGCATTATCATCACTGAATCCCCCACTATCAACACCCTGGGGGTTACCATTGACCATAAGCTGAACTGGACTAGCTGTACAAACACTGAGGTTACAAGAGCAGGTCAGAGGCTAAGAATAGAGCAATGAGTAACCCACCTCCTGACTCCCCAAAGCCTGTCCACCATCTACAAGACACAAGTCAGGAGTGTGATGGAATACTCCCCGCTTGCCTGGATGAGTGCAGCTCCCACAACACTCAAGAAGCTTGACACCATCCAGGACAAAGCTTGGCACCACATCCACAAACATTTACTTCCTCCACAACCAACGCACAGTAGCAGCAGTGTGTACCATCTACAAGATGCTCTGCAGCAACTCACCAAGGCTCCTTAAACAGCATTTTCCAAACCCACAACTGCTACCCCCCCACCCCCCCAAGGGGCAGAAGACACAAGGGCACCACTTACAAGATGTCCTCTGAGTCATGAAATATACAGATTTGACTTAAATCTGATCACAAATACTGTTCACCTTGCTGCATAATAAAGGCAGGCGATTGGTTCTTAGCAGCTGTCTCATCACTAACTGGTTGCTAGTCCCCCCTCTGAAAGATTCAAGTGTAAAACATGGGAACGACTCCGGCAGGTAGTCCTGCCCACAAGGATTCACTGAAAGCGTCATTTGCTCTATACATAACTTTGCATCTTGGGCTAGTGATGGTGGATAGTTGCTATGCTCACGATAAACATTTTGCTTACTTCCACTCTCCCTACAGTTGCTTACATGTGCACATGAAGGAAGGCAAGAGCTTGAAGGGCTGCATAGGCTGAGGAACTGAATTGGAAACAGATCAGTCTTTAACCAGGCTCTCAGGAGTCAGAGTCATGGTGAAGACTAAGGCAGATTACAAACCCAGTCATACACACTGAGTCAGGCTTATTTTGCAAAGGGAGGCGTACCCAAATTTGCGGTCATTTAAAAAAATATATTATTTCACTGGATGTAGGCATCGCTGGCTAGGCCAGCATTTATTGCCCAACCCTAATTGCCCTGGAGAAGGTGGTGGTGAGCTGCCTTCTTGAATCACTGCAGTCCATGTGGTGTAGGTATATTCACAGTGCTGTTAGGGAGGGAGTTCCAGGATTTTGACCCAGCGACAGTGAAGGAGACGTATTTCCAAGTCAGGATGGAGGGGATGGAGGGGATCTTCCAGGTGGTGGTGTTCTCAATTGTCTGCTGCCCTTGTCCTTTTGGGTGCAAAAATATTAGCCCTGACCTGACAGGCCTGGTGCTGATGGTCAAACTGAATGAATTTTTCAATGTTGTTGAAGTTACTCAAACTGGTTGAGCCACTGGAGTGCAGTTTGTGGTGGATAAACTGTTAGGAAGGCTCTTACCTAGGGTTAGCGAGTGCATATTAAGAACCTTTGCTTGTTACCTTCTCCCTTGTCAATGGAAGTTTAAGATTGGAAAATTCTTCCGAGTTTCCACTGAAAGTCAATCTCTTTGAACTTGTTCTGACCACTCTGATTTCTCCAGAGACCGAGCGAGATCCTGCTCATTGAGCCAAGAAATTATAACTAGTCGGCTGTCAGTTCTGAAGCAATCTGCTGCAAACAAATGAATGCTTAATTCAAGATGAAAAATGAATGATGCTTGATAGCTCAGTAGATTTTAATGTGGGACTTTCCCCTATACAGAAACAGAATAATACAGATCATGATTTGTGACCTTCCCTAGATACTGAGTTGGGGGGAGGGGGAGGGGGGAGGTGCCAGGAGATTGGGAAGCAATAAATGTTGAGCACCTTGTTTAAGTAAGGGTGTAAGGTTATTCTTAGCAACTACAGGCCTGTCTATTTAATATCAGTGGTGGATAAGGTTTTAGATGCAATAATCAGGGCAAGTGGGAGGCCCTTGTGGTGAAGTGGTAGTGTCCCTAGCTCTGGGTACAAGTCCCACATCAGGACTTGGTGGCCATGGGAGGTGCGTTCATAATGTGGTGAAACAGGTTGATCATCAGACTGTAAATCAGCCTGTTGCCTGGGGGGTAAGAGCAGGAGAGAGGCAAACCACGGCAGTACTTTGCCAAGCTTAAACATGGACCCATTCAATTGCTGCCAAAGCCCTCTCGGGGACTGGCACCTGGAGGAGGAGGAGGAGGAGTAGGGGCAATAAGGGAAACAAGCCAGCAAGGCACTTGGAGAGGTTTGAGTTAAGGTCAGCCAGCACTGAGGTGTAAAAGGCTGACGGGGCTTGACTAATCCAATCACGTTTCTGATGAGGTGACAGCTCAGGTTGATTACAGGCACACGGTGAATGTTGTCCACGTGGATTTTAAGCAAGTGTTTGACATAATATCACATAAAAGTGTCAGTTTGGATAGAGGCTGAATTAAGAACAGGAACCAGCAGGGCGTGGCCAGTGGTTAGTTTTCAGACTGAAGGAGGTGGGGCAGTGAGAATGTTACCAGTTGGCTGCAATGGGACATAGGCAGGTTAGCAGAATGGGCAGACAAGTGGATTTAATACAGGGAAGGCTGAAGGGATGCATTTTGGCAGATGGGTTAAGAAGTCCGAGAGTCATTTACAGTGCAAAAGAAGGCCATTCAGCCCATTGAGGCTATGCCAGCTCTCTGCGGAACCATCCAGTCAGTCTCATTCCCTCGCTTTATTCCCATAGCCCTGGAAGTTTATATACTTGATTTTGCTATCCAATTTCCTTTCAAAACCATTGCCCCATCACTCTTGTGGGCAGTGAATTCCAGCCACTGCCACTCAGTGCGTGAAAATATTCTTCCTCACATCCCGCCTGCATCTCCCACTCAAAACCTTAAACCTGTGTCCCCTAGACATTGTGCAGTCGGCCAATTCTGTCTCTAACCTGCCCAAACCTGCCATAGTCTTGCACACCTCAATCAGATCGCCCCTCTGCTTCCTTTGTGGGGGTGGGGGTGGGGGAATGTCGGCTGGGGGTAACAGCCCCGTTTTCGGGGGTTGGGTGGGGGAGGTTTCTGTATTTGAAGTGCAGGAGTTAAAGGTCAAGTTCACGGGAGCTGCTGCCAACCCAATGAGCTCCCTTCAAGGCGTTCAGCCAATGTACAAGGCCGCACCAGCTTTGAACTTCCGCACCTGATGAGACATCACTATGTCCCCTGCCGATGTAAGATGACTGCCCATACCGCCTGTGTGTGCGCAGAAAACCAATGACATCACGCCCCGGCGGCCAGCCAGAGCTGCCGTGTTTTGCGCTGAATGAGCGGGTAATGGAAATCAAAGCAGTGTAAACTGCAGCCAGCATTTCGAATTGTCAATGGCTTGACCTTGAGTTCGGATGCAGTGAGGGAAAGGGGGCCCTGGGGAGGAGGATCAGCCAGAGCACCTGTCGCTCAGAGTGAGGGAGGGAGGTGGGTTTCCGGGGAGGGGGCCTTGGTGGGCTCGGACCTCAGTTTGGGCTGAGTGGAAGGCGAATTTTGCAAACAGGACGACAGTGAAGGTTGCTAAAGTAAACAGGAGATGCAGGGATGTTGTTGAGGCAGTGAAATGATCTCTCGGTCGGTATAGACTAAACAGACGCTGACTGTTACACATTCTGTCGCTCACAAAGATGGATCGCAGTTAGACATTCGGTGCGAAATCGTCCCAAATTCGCTCTGTGCGACAGCGGGCGGGTAAGACAGCCATCATGGTGGCTTTTCAGGCCGTTTTTGTCCCAAACCCGCCACATGAGTTATGCATTCCCGGGAAACAAGCCATTTCCATGGTGGGTGGGCTCTCATTCACCCACCATGCCATCACCTCACTGCTTCATCACGCCAGGCGCCACGTTTAAATACGAGCCGCACGCGCGCACACACACACACACACACACACACACACACATCTCAGTGCTTCCCACCCACCACTGCTGCAAGGAAGATGTTGATGAGAGGAGCAAAGACCGCAGCCCCCAGGTTTAGCAACGTGTCACTGGAACGCCTCTCGGTGCTGTGGAGTCCCGCCATGATGTCCTCTACCCCCGTTCGGGCCACAGGAGGAGCAGCAGCATCACTAAACTCACATGGGAGGTGGTGGCAGCGCTGGTCAGCGCCAATGCCCTGCCAAAGAGGACAGCCACCCAGTGCTGCTACAGGATGATGGTCTTAACCATTCCCCCAGGGTAAGTCACTCTTCTCATCACTCTCAACTCACTCTCAACCCATCTCACATCCACAGGGATCTCACAACTCAAGGGACAACACCACTAACTCTCACGCACACCCTCACATCTCCATCAGGCTCATATCCTCTTGAGCTTGCATCCTCATCCTGTCTATGGCTCCACTCACCACACAAACATTCCACACAGCACCATGTGCCCTGCTCACACTCTCTCCATCTGTTTTCATGCAGGAGAAGCTGGCTCATAACAGCAGGGAGAGGTCCCAGACCGGGGGTGGAGTGGCCCACATTAGGCCCCTCACTCACGTTGAGGAGTGAGCCATCGCGCTGACTGGTGAGGATGTGGACCCTGCCTGTGGCGACAGTGAAGCCTGTGACAAACATCCACATGAAGCTCCTACACCACATCCTCCCTCTCTCAATGCAGCTGTGAGTGCTCTCACTCCTGCTTTTGACTCTGCTGCCATGCACTAATTATCTCTACTTTAGTTCACACGGAGCTCTGCCAAGTGACCGATACCCTCAGCCAGCCAGTCCCTCAGCTCCCTCCACTTCCTCACCTCCAGTCAAGAGGACAGCTCCTCCATTGAAGAGCTGGAAATAAGCAGCCTGGAAGACCCATCACAGTGCTTACCCACACCCTCCACTAGTGCAGAGACACACACCTCAGTGGGACCTAGATCTAGAGCAGGCTCGGGTTCACAATCTGGTGGTCACCGCACAGACACATGTCTGCGGCAGGAGGAGGCAGGTTCAGCCGAGCTCCCCGGCACTCGGAGGGCTGCTGGGGAAGGGGCATCTGTGAGGCTCGAGTCAGATGATGAGCCTCTGGATTCAGCTTTCCCACTCATTGTGGAGAGTCAGCAGAAGGCGGAGGAGCATCATGCAGAGCTGTTGGAAACCCTCAACAGAGTGGCTCGTGAGTCAGAGGAGTGTGACCACCTGCTCTCTGATGAAGTGGTGCCCACATGTGCGAGTATGGAGGTCTCCATGGGGAGGATGGTGGGTGCCATGGAGACCCTGGTTCAGCAGAATGTGGAGATATGTGCTGACCTGCACTCCAAGATGAGAGCCATGGGTAAGTTGCTGTAGTGGCAACGTGAGAGGGAAACAGGGCACCTCGATGTCCCTCCAGGTGTCCCTTCCCCTCAAGGAGTCAGGCCGGGGTCCCCAGGCACCTGAAGGGAGGAAGAGCGGCAGCTGGACACCCCTGGGTCATCCACTCAGGAATCTCAGAGACTGTCCTCTCCCTCCGAGTCCCCTTTGCCTGTGACCCCCTCAACCTCATCCTCTGTCAGCGCAGAGGGAACAGCTAGCCAATGAGTGATTCTGGAGGGAGAAGTGTGTGTGTGTGTGTGTGTGTGTATGTGTGTGTGTGTGTGCGCGTGCGTGTGTGTGTGTGCGTGCGTGTGTGTGTGTGTGTGTGTGCGCGTGCGTGTGTGTGTGTGCGTGTGTGTGTGTGTGTGCGTGTGTGCGTGTGCGTGTGTGCGTGTGTGTGTGCGTGCGTGTGTGTGTGCGTGTGCATGCGTGCGTGTGTGTGCGTGTGTGTGTGTGTGTGCATGCATGTGTGTGTGCATGCGTGTGTGTGTGTGTGTGCGTGCGTGCGTGCGTGCGTGTGTGTGTGTGTGTGTGCGCGTGGGGCAGAGCCTTGCGAAGCCTTGTGCAAGCACACTCCCCTCCCACGCACGCAGATCCTTCACGTATCACACTCACCTCATTGTCCTGAACATTTTCATTGCTGCCTGCTGCGGTTTCAGTTGTCCATCTGAGCTGACCTACATCTCCACCCACCCACTGACCACACTCCCATGCAGCACCTGTTACACCCCCCACCACGACTGTAGTTTCACTTTCGATTTAGCAAGCACGAACTGGTTTCACTGCACTCCCCCGTCCTTTCCCCTCCCCCATTCACCCATTTCCTTTCCCCCATCACTGTTGATCCCACTGTCATCACCTTGCACCTCCCCTGCGGGACTTACCAACCAGAACAAGGAGGAAAAGGAACCCTTTTCCCTCGGGAATGTCCAGGTGAACATGCACGTTTCTTTCCTTCCTGTAAATCCCACCCATATTAACCTCCCCAATCTCCTCCTTCCTACCCCCAGGGTCCGTGCCTGCCTCTGGGTCCTGACCAACCACCCTCGCTGTCCCTTCAATCCCTTCTCTCAAACGCTCACACACCCACCCTACCACCTCACTCTGCCCTCGGTCATTCTCACCATTCCCCCATACCACACTCAATCTCAGTTCCCAATCATGGATCCATCAGACCCCTCCCCTTCACAGTCAGCTGCACTTCTCCCACTCTGCACCTCTTCCCCACTCCACATCCCTTCCCAACTCCAAACCGATACCCCCAATCCACACCCCATACCCCTTCCGCAGCCCTTCCTGCAATTCACACCCCTTCCCACAATACACACCCCTTCCCCCAATCCACACCCCTTCCCGCAATACACACTCCTTCCCCCAATCCACAACCCTTCCCCCAATCACGCCCCTTCCCCAATCCACACCCCTTCCCTACTCCACACCCCTTCCCACAATCAACACCCCTTCCCCAAATCCAGACCCCTTCCCCCAACCACACCCCTTCCCCCAATCCACACCCCTTCCCGCAATACACACTCCTTCCCCCAATCCACAACCCTTCCCCCAATCACGCCCCTTCCCCAATCCACACCCCTTCCCTACTCCACACCCCTTCCCACAATCAACACCCCTTCCCCAAATCCAGACCCCTTCCCCCAACCACACCCCTTCCCCCAATCCACGCCCCTTCCCACAATACACACCCCTTCCCTCATCCACACCCCTTCCCCAAATCCACACCCCTTCCCCACTCCACACCCCTTCCTCACTCCAAACACTTTCCCCATTCCACACTCATTCCCCAACTCCACAACCCTTCCCCACTCCACACCCCTTCTCCAGTCCACACCCCTTCCCCACTCCACATCCCTTCCTCAACTCCACACCTCTTCCCCACTCCACACCCCTTTCCCATTCCACACCCCTTCCCCCAATCCAAACCCCTTCCGCCAATCCAAACCCATTCCCCCAATCCACATCTGTTCCCCCACTCCACACCCCTTCCCCCAATCCGCACCCCTTCTCCCAATCCACACCCGTTCCTCCGATTCACACCCTTTTTCCCACTCCACAACCCTTCACACTCCGTACCCCTTCCCCCAATCCACAGCCCCTCCCCACTCCACAGCCCTTCCCCCAATCCACACCCCTTCCCCCACTCCACACTCATTCCCCAATCCACACCCCTTCCCCAGTCCACAGCCCTTCCCCACTGCACACCCCTTCCCCCACTCCATACCCCTTTCCACAATCAACACCCTTTCCCCAAATCCAGACCACTTCTCCCAACCACACCCCTTTCCCCAAACCACGCCCCTTCCCACAATACACTCCCCTTACCCCAACCACACCACTTCCCCACTCCACACCCCTTCCTCACACCAAACCCCTTTCCCATTCAACACTCATTCCCCAACTCCACAACCCTTCCCCACTCCACGCCCCTTCTCCAATCCACACCCCTTACACCATCCACACACCTTCCCCATTCCACACTCATTCCCCAACTCTACAACCCTTCCCCACTCCACATCCCTTCCCCATTCCACACCCCTTCTCCCAATCTAAACCCCTTCCCCCAATCCAAACCCCTTCTGCCAATCCAAAACCCTTCCCCCAATCCACACATGTTCCCCCACTCCACAGCCCTTCCACCAATCTACGCCCCTTCCAACAAGAAACTCCCCTTACCCCATCCAGACCCCTTCCCCACTCCACACCCCTTCTTCACTACAAACGCCTTCCCCATTCCACACTCATTCCCCAACTCCACAACCCTTCCCCACTCCACACCCCTTCTCCAGTCCACACTCCTTCCCCACTCCACGTCCCTTCCTCAACTCCACACCTCTTCCCCACTCCACACCCCTTTCCCATTCCACGCCCCTTCCCCCAATCCAATCCCCTTCCGCCAATCCAAACCCATTCCCCCAATCCGCATCTGTTCCCCCACTCCACACTCCTTCCCCCAATCCGCACCCCTTCCCCATTACACAACCCTACCCCGCTCCACACCCCTTCCCCCAATTCAAACCCCATCCCCACTGCACACGCCTTCCCCAAATCCACCCCTTTCCCCCACTCCACAACACTTCCCCACTCCACATCCCTTCCCCAAATTCACATCCCTTCCCCCACTCCACACCCCTTCCCCCAATCCACACCACTTCCCCCAATCCACACCACTTCCCCACTCCACACCCCTTCTCCAGTCCACACTCCTTCCCCACTCCACGTCCCTTCCTCAACTCCACACCTCTTCCCCACTCCACACCCCTTTCCCATTCCACACCCCTTCCCCAGTCCACACCCCTTCCCCCAATCTACACCGCATTCCCCACTGCACACCACTTCCCCACTCCACACCCCTTCCCCCACTCCAGACCACTTCCCCACTCCACACACCTTCCCCCAATCCACACCCCTTCCCCCACTCCACACCCCTTTCCCCACTCCACACCCCTTCCCCACTCCACAACCCTTCCCCAGTCCACAACCCTTCCCCCAATTCAAACCCCATCCCCACTGCACACACCTTCCCCCAATCCACCCCTTACCCCCAATCCACACCACTTCCCCACTCCACATCCCTTCCCCAAATTCACATCCCTTCCCCCACTCCACACCCCTTCCCCAGTCCACACCCCTTCCCTCACTCCACACCCCTTTCCCCACTCCACACCCCTTCCCCACTCCACAACCCTTCCCCAGTCCACAACCCTTCCCCCAATTCAAACCCCATCCCCACTGCACACACCTTCCCCCAATCCACCCCTTACCCCCAATCCACAACACTTCCCCCAATCCGTGCCTCTTCCCCCTACACACCCCTTCCACCAATCCACACCACTTCCCCACTCCACACCCCTTCCCCTGTCCACACCCCTTCCCCCACTCCACAACCCTTCCCCCAATTCAAACCCCATCCCCACTCCACACCCCTTTCCCAGTCCACACCCCTTCCCCACTCCACAACCCTTCCCCCAATTCAAACCCCATCCCCACTCCACACACCTTCCCCAATCCGTGCCTCTTCCCCCTACACACTTCTTCCACCAATCCACACACCTGCCCCCAATACACACCACTTCCCCACTCCACACCCCTTCCCCAGTCCACACCCCTTCCCCACTCCACATCCCTTCCCACACTACACACCACTTCCCCCAATCCACACCCCTTCCCCCAATCCACACCCCTTCCCCCACTTCACACCCCTTCCCCACTCCACACCCCTTCCCCAATCCACACCCCTTCCCCATTCCACACCCCTTCCCCATTCCACACCCCTTCTACTCTCCACACAACTTTCCCCCTCCGCACATATTCCCCGACTCTACAGCCCCTTCCCAATACATACCCTTTCCTCCACTCCACATCCGTTCCCCCAATCCACACCCCTTCCCCACTCCACACCCATTCCCCAGTACACACCCCTTCCCCCACTCCACACCCCTTCCCCACTCCAAACCCATTCCCCACTCCACACCCCTTCACCCAATCCACACCCCTTCACCCACTCCACACCCCTTCCCCACTCCAAACCCATTCCCCCAATCCACACCCCTTCACCCAATCCACACCCCTTCACCCACTCCACACCCCTTCCCCAATCCAAACCCATTCCCCACTCCACACCCCTTCCCACACTACACACCACTTCCCCCAATCCACACCCCTTCCCCCAATCCACACCCCTTCACCCACTCCACACCCCTTCCCCACTCCACACCCCTTCCCCACTCCACACCCATTTCCCACTCCACACCCATTTCCCACTCTACACACCACTTCCCCCACTCAACAACCCTTCCCCCAGTTCACACCCCTTCCCCCAATCCATACCCCTTCCCCCACTCCGCACCCCTTCACCCAATCCACACCTGTTCCCCACTCCACACACCTTCCCCACTCCACACCCCTTCCCACACTACACACCACTTCCCCACTCCACATCTCTTCACCCAATCCACACCCCTTCCCCCACTCCACACCCCTTCCCCACTCCACACCCATTTCCCACTCCACACCCATTTCCCACTCCACACCCATTTCCCACTCCACACCCCTTCCCACACTACACACCACTTCCCCCAATGCACACCCCTTCCCCCACTCCACACCCCTTCCCCCACTCCGCACCCCTTCACCCAATCCACACCTGTTCCCCACTCCACACCCCTTCCCCTGTCCACACCCCTTCCCCACTCCACACACCTTCCCCACTCCACACCCCTTCCCACACTACACACCACTTCCCCCAATGCACACCTCTTCACCCAATCCACACCCCTTCCCCCACTCCACACCCCTTCCTCACTCCACACCCATTTCCCACTCCACACCCCTTCCCACTCTACACACCACTTCCCCCACTCAACAACCCTTCCCCTAGTTCACACCCCTTCCCCCAATCCACACTCCTTCCCCCACTCCACACTCATTCCCCACTCCACACCCCTTCCCACTCCACACCACTTCCCCCACTCAACAACCCTTCCCCCAGTTCACACCCCTTCCCCCAATCCATACCTCTTGCCCCACTCCGCATCCCTTCACCCAATCCACACCTCTTCCCCACTCCACACCCCTTCCCCCACTTCACACCCATTCCCTATACCAAATTCGTTCCCCAGTCCACACCACTTCCCCACTGCACACCCCTTCCCCATTCCACACCCCTTCCCCAAATCCAGACACCTTCCCCCAACCACACCCCTTCCCCCAATCCATACCTCTTGCCCCACTCCGCATCCCTTCACCCAATCCACACCTGTTCCCCACTCCACACACCTTCCCCAGTCCACACCCCTTCTGTAGTCCACACCCCTTCCCCACTACACACTTTTCCCCCAGTCCACACCCCTTCCCCCAATCCATACCCCTTCCCCCACTCCACACCCCTTCCCCAGTCGACACCCCTTCCCCCACTCCACACCCCTTCCCCAGTCAACACGCCTTCCCCACACCACACCCCTACCCCCAATCCACACCCCTTCCCAACTCCAAACCCCTTCCCCACTCCACACCTCTTCCCCACTCCACACTCATTCCCCAATCCACACCCCTTCCCCCACTTCACACCCGTTCCCTATACCAAATTCGTTCCCCAATCCACACCACTTCCCCACTGCACACCCCTTCCCCATTCCACACCCCTTCCCCAAATCCAGACCCCTTCCCCCAACCACACCCCTTCCCCCAATCCACACCCCTTCCCACAATACACACCCCTTCCCCAAATCCAGACCCCTTCCCCAACCACACCCCTTCCCCCAATCCACACCCCTTCCCCACTCCACACCCCTTCCCACAATCAACACCCCTTCCCCAAATCCAGACCCCTTCCCCCAACCACACCCCTTCCCCCAATGCACACCCCTTCCCACAATACACACCCCTTCCCCAATCCACAACCCTTCCCCATTCCACACCCCTTCTCCTTTCCACACAACTTCCCCCCTCCGCACCCCTTCCCCGACTCTACACCCCCTCCCCAATCCATACCCTTTCCTCCAATCCACATCTGTTCCCCCAATCCACACCCCTTCCCCACACCACACCCCTTCCCCCAATCCACACCCCTTCCCCCAATCCACACCCCTTCCCCCAATCCACACCCCTTCCCCCACTCCACACCCCTTCCCCCAATCCACACCCCTTCCCCCAATCCACACCCCTTCCCCCACTCCACACCCCTTCCCCTGTCCACACCCCTTCCCCCAATCTACACCCCTTCCCCCACTCCACACCCATTCCCCAGTCCACACCCCTTCCCCACTCCACACCCATTTCTCACTCCACACCCCTTCCCACTCTACACACCACTTCCCCCACTCAACAACCCTTCCCCCAGTTCACACCCCTTCTCCCAATCCATACCCCTTCCCCCACTCTGCACCCCTTCACCCAATCCACACCTGTTCCCCACTCCACACCACTTCCCTAGTCCACACCCCTTCCCCACTACACACTTTTCCCCCAATCCACACCCCTTCCCCCAATCCACACCCCTTCCCCCACTCCACACCCCTTCCCCAGTCCACACCCCTTCCCCAGTCCACACCCCTTCCCCAGTCCACACCCCTTCCCCCACTCCACACCCCTTCCCCAGTCCACACCCCTTCCCCACTCCACACCCCTTCCCCATTCAACAACCCTTCCCCACACCACACCCCTACCCCCAATCCATACCGCTTCTCAACTCCAAACCCCTTCTCCCACTCCACACCCCTTCCCCACTCCATGCCCCTTCCCCATTACACACCGCATCCCCCTACCCACACCAATTCTTCACTCCACGCCCCTTCCCCAATTCACACCGCATCCCCCTACCCACACCCGTTCCTCACTCCACGCCCCTTCCCCAATTCACACCCCGTCTCCAATCCACACACCTTCCCCCAATCCACACACCTTCCCCCAATCCACACCCCTTCCCCACTCCAAACCCCTTACCCCACTCCGCACCCCTCCCCGACTCCAACAACTTCTCCCATTCCACACCCCTTCCCCACTCCAAACCCCTTCCCCAATCCACACCCCTACCCCACTACAAACCCCTTCCCCAAATCCACACCCCTTCCCCCAATCCACACCACTCCCCCACTACAAACCCCTTCCCCAAATCCACACCCCTACCCCACTACAAACCTCTTCCTCACTCGGCACCCCTCCCCCACTCCAAACCTCTTCCTCACTCGGCACCCCTCCCCCACTCCAAACACCTTCCCCCAATCCATACCCCTCCCCCACTCCAACCGCATTCCCCATTCCCGACCCCTTCCCCACTCCAAATCCCTTCCCCAACTCCGCAACCCTCCCCCACTCCAAACTCCTTCCCCAATCCACACACCTTCGCCACTCCAAACCCCTTCCCCAATCCACACCCCTAGCCCACTCCACACACCTTCCGCAATCCACACCCCTACTCCACTCCAAACCCCTTCCCCAATATACACCCCTAGCCCACTCCACACCCCTTCCCCCAATCCACACCCCTTCCCCTGTCCACACCCCTTCCCCCAATCTACACCCCTTCCCCCACTCCACACCCCTTCCCCAGTCCACACCCCTTCCCCACTCCACACCCATTTCTCACTCCACACCCCTTCCCACTCTACACACCACTTCCCCCACTCAACAACCCTTCCCCCAGTTCACACCCCTTCCCCCAATCCATACCCCTTCCCCCACTCTGCACCCCTTCACCCAATCCACACCTGTTCCCCACTCCACACCACTTCCCTAGTCCACACCCCTTCCCCACTACACACTTTTCCCCCAATCCACACCCCTTCCCCCAATCCACACCCCTTCCCCCACTCCACACCCCTTCCCCAGTCCACACCCCTTCCCCCACTCCACACCCCTTCCCCATTCCACACCCCTTCCCCACACCACACCCCTTCCCCATTCAACAACCCTTCCCCACACCACACCCCTACCCCCAATCCATACCGCTTCTCAACTCCAAACCCCTTCTCCCACTCCACACCCCTTCCCCACTCCATGCCCCTTCCCCATTACACACCGCATCCCCCTACCCACACCAATTCTTCACTCCACGCCCCTTCCCCAATTCACACCGCATCCCCCTACCCACACCCGTTCCTCACTCCACGCCCCTTCCCCAATTCACACCCCGTCTCCAATCCACACACCTTCCCCCAATCCACACCCCTTCCCCACTCCACACCCCTTACCCCACTCCGCACCCCTCCCCGACTCCAACAACTTCTCCCATTCCACACCCCTTCCCCACTCCACACCCCTTCCCCACTCCACACCCCTTCCCCACTCCAAACCCCTTCCCCAAATCCACACCCCTTCCCCCAATCCACACCACTCCCCCACTCCAAACCCCTTCCCCAATCCACACCCCTACCCCACTACAAACCCCTTCCCCAAATCCACACCACTCCCCCACTCCAAACCCCTTCCCCAATCCACACCCCTACCCCACTACAAACCCCTTCCCCCAATCCACACCCCTACCCCACTACAAACCCCTTCCCCCAATCCACACCCCTACCCCACTACAAACCCCTTCCCCACTCCACACCCATTTCCCACTCCACACCCCTTCCCCACTCCGCACCCCTCCCCGACTCCAACAACTTCTCCCATTCCACACCCCTTCCCCACTCCAAACCCCTTCCCCACTCCACACCCCTACCCCACTACAAACCCCTTCCCCAAATCCACACCCCTTCCCCACTCCACACCCCTTCCCCACTCCACACCCCTTCCCCATTCCACACCCCTTCCCCACTCCAAACCCCTTCCCCACTCCACACCCCTTCCCCATTCCACACCCCTTCCCCACTCCAAACCCCTTCCCCACTCCACACCCATTCCCCACTCCACACCCCTTCCCCACTCCACACCCATTTCCCACTCCACACCCCTTCCCCACTCCACACCCCTTCCCCACTCCACACCCCTTCCCCACTCCACACCCCTTCCCCAATCCACACCCCTACCCCACTCCACACCCATTTCCCACTCCACACCCCTACCCCACTCCACACCCATTTCCCACTCCACACCCCTTCCCCACTCCACACCCATTTCCCACTCCACACCCCTTCCCCAATCCACACCCCTACCCCACTACAAACCCCTTCCCCAAATCCATACCACTCCCCCACTCCAAACCTCTTCCTCACTCGGCACCCCTCCCCCACTCCAAACACCTTCCCCCAATCCATACCCCTCCCCCACTCCAACCGCATTCCCCATTCCCGACCCCTTCCCCACTCCAAATCCCTTCCCCAACTCCGCAACCCTCCCCCACTCCAAACTCCTTCCCCAATCCACACACCTTCGCCACTCCAAACCCCTTCCCCAATACACACCCCTAGCCCACTCCACACACCTTCCGCAATCCACACCCCTACTCCACTCCAAACCCCTTCCCCAATATACACCCCTAGCCCACTCCACACCCCTTCCCCCAATCCACACCCCTTCCCCCACTCCACACCCCTTCCCCTGTCCACACCCCTTCCCCCAATCTACACCCCTTCCCCCACTCCACACCCCTAGCCCACTCCACACACCTTCCGCAATCCACACCCCTACTCCACTTCAAACCCCTTCCCCAAATCCACACCCATTTCCCACTCCACACCCCTTCCCCACTCCACACCCATTTCCCACTCCACACCCCTTCCCCAATCCACACCCCTACCCCACTACAAACCCCTTCCCCAAATCCATACCACTCCCCCACTCCAAACCTCTTCCTCACTCGGCACCCCTCCCCCACTCCAAACACCTTCCCCCAATCCATACCCCTCCCCCACTCCAACCGCATTCCCCATTCCCGACCCCTTCCCCACTCCAAATCCCTTCCCCAACTCCGCAACCCTCCCCCACTCCAAACTCCTTCCCCAATCCACACACCTTCGCCACTCCAAACCCCTTCCCCAATACACACCCCTACCCCACTACAAACCCCTTCCCCAATACACACCCCTAGCCCACTCCACACACCTTCCGCAATCCACACCCCTACTCCACTCCAAACCCCTTCCCCAAATCCACACCACTCCCCCACTCAAAAACTCTTCCCCACTCGGCACCCCTCCCCCACTCCAAACACCTTCCCCCAATCCGCATCCCTACCCCACTCCAAATCCATTCCCCATTCCAGACCCCTTCCCCAAATCCAAACAACTCCCCCACTCCAAACCCTTCCTCAAATCCAAACAACTCCCCCACTCCAAACCCCTTCCCCCAATCCATACCTCTTCCCCACTCCATACATCTTCCCCACTCCACTTCCCTTCCCTCACTCCACTTCCCTTCCCCCACTCCAAACCCTTTCCGCACTCCAAACCTCTTCCCCAATCCACACCCCTTCCCCCAATCCAAAACACTTGCCCCAATCCACACCCCTTCCTCACTCCACACCCCTTCCCACAATCAACGCCCCTTCCCCAAATCCAGACCCCTTCCCCCAACCACACCCCTTCCCCCAATCAACACCCCTTCCCACAATACACACCCCTTCCCCAATCCACAACCCTTCCCCATTCCACACCCCTTCTCCTCTCCACACATCTTCCCCCCCTCCGCACCCCTTCCCCGACTCTACACCCCCTCCCCAATCCATACCCTTTCCTCCAATCCACATCTGTTCCCCCAATCCACAGCCCTTCCCCACACCGCACCACTTCCCCCAATCCACACCCCTTCCCAACTCCACACCTCTTCCCCACTCCACACTCATTCCCTAATCCATACCCCTTCCCCCACTTCACACCCGTTCCCCCACTCCACACCCCTTCCCCACTCCACACCCCCTCCCCCACTCCACACCCCTTCCCCCACTCCACACCCCCTCCCCCACTCCACACCCCTTCCCCCACTCCACACCCCCTCCCCCACTCCACACCCCTTCCCCCACTCCACACCCCTTCCCCCAATCCACACCCCTTCCCAACTCCACACCTCTTCCCCACTCCACACTCATTCCCTAATCCATACCCCTTCCCCCACTTCACACCCGTTCCCTATACCAAATTCGTTCCCCAATCCACACCCCTTCCCCACTCCACACCTCTTCCCCACCACAAACCCCATCCCCACTCCACACCCCTTCCCCCACTCCACACCCCCTCCCCCACTCCACACCCCTTCCCCCAATCCACACCCCTTCCCCCACTCCACACCCCCTCCCCCACTCCACACCCCTTCCCCCAATCCACACCCCTTCCCCCACTCCACACCCCTTCCCCCACTCCACACCCCTTCCCCCACTCCACACCTCTTCCCCATTCCACACCCCTTCCCCACTCCACACCTCTTCCCCACCACAAACCCCATCCCCACTCCACACCCCTTCCCCACTCCATGCCCCTTCCCCACTACACACCGCATCCCCCTACCCACACCCCTTCCTCACTCCACACCCCTTTCCCCAATTCACACCCCTTCTCCACTCCACGCCCCTTCCCCACTCCACACCCCTTCCCTACTACACACCCCATTCCCACACCGCGCCCCTTCCCCACTCCAATCAACTTCCCCCATTCTACACTCCTTCCCCACTCCAAATCCCTTCCTCACTCCGCACCTCTCCCCCACTCCAAACCCCTACCCCGAATCCGCACACCTCGCCCACTCCAAACCCCTTCTCCTCTCCACACCCCTTCCCCACTCCACTTCCCTTCCCCACTCCAAACCCCTTCCCCACTGCACACCCCTTCCCCATTCCACACCCCTTCCCCCAATCCACACCCCTTCCCCCATCCAGACCCCTTCCCCAATCCACACCCCTTCCCCCATCCAGACCCCTTCCCCAATCCACACCCCTTCCCCCATCCAGACCCCTTCCCCCAATCCACACCCCTTCCTCCAATCCACACCCCTTCCCCCAATCCACACCCCTTCCCCCATCCAGACCCCTTCCCCAATCCACACCCCTTCCCCCATCCAGACCCCTTCCCCAATCCACACCCCTTCCCCCACTCCACACCCCTTCCCCCATCCAGACCCCTTCCCCAATCCACACCCCTTCCCCCACTCCACACCCCTTCCCCCAATCCACACCCCTTCCCACAACCCGCATCCCTTCCCCCAACCCACACCCCTTCCCACAACTCGCATCCCTTCCCCACTCCACACCCCTTCCCCCAAACCACACCCCTTCCCCACTGCACATCCTTCCCCACTCCACATCCCTTCCCCCAATCCACACTCCTTCACCACTCCGCACCCTTCCCCCCTTCATATCCCTTCCCCTGTCCACACCCCTTCCCCACTCCACACCCCCTCCCCCACTCCACACCCCTTCCCCAGTCCACACCCCTTCCCCCACTCCACACCCCCTCCCCCACTCCACACCCCTTCCCCCACTCCACACCCCCTCCCCCACTCCACACCCCTTCCCCCACTCCACACCCCTTCCCCAGTCCACACCCCTTCCCCCACTCCACACCCCTTCCCACAACTCGCATCCCTTCCCCCAACCCACACTCCTTCCCCACTGCACATCCTTCCCCACTCCACACCCCTTCCCCCACTCCACACCCCTTCCCACCCGGAATTCCTTCCCCAACTCCCCCACCCCCTCCGGACTCCCCCACCACTTATTCCCTTCCCCTTTCTGATCCCCTTCTCCACTCTTACTTTTTCACCCACCCTTATTCCCTTCCCTCTCAGCCTCCTTTCCTCCCAGCTCCCAGACACCTTCCCCTCTCAGCAATTCTCCTCCCACCCACCCCCCAAGCCCACCGCTGTCCACGGTCCTTCCGTTACACCTTCCACTCCTCCCTTGTACCTAACTCCCAGTTGCCATCTTCTCCCCCGTTACACCCCCTCCCCCATTCTTCCTCCCCTCCCCCAACTCCACCCCCCCCACCGACACCTCTTCCTCTCCCAATTGATGCCAGACCTCCCTCTCCCACCCCACCACCCCGTCCATCATCCCTTGTGAGCATCAATGATGACTTTCCAACTCCTGTGAGCTGTTCCACCGTGGACGTGCCTCCAGTGTGCCGTTGTTGTGGGGATCCAGCATCCTCTGCTCCTCGGGCCTCCACAATGTGAGCAAGGCCCTGGCTCTAAGTCCTGACTTCTGCACGTCCCATTTGTCCAGACGTGCTCGGCACCGACGGACAATCACGTCAACGTGGGCAGACGATCCAGCGGAGGGTGGGGGTGGGAGGAGGGGGGTGGATTCCGGAGGGCAGGATTAATAACGATACGCTGACGTATTACAGTGAGGCTCCCGAGGTCTGATGGGAAGGATGATCACAAACTGGTTTCGCGCCGCCGTGAAACTGATTGCGCCATATTGTTCGCTCACACCACCGTACACACCCGCTGCCGGCGGGCACGGTAAATCCTAGCTCTCGCACTTCCATGCCATTGGCAGACGCTGCTAGGCTGCTGGTTAATGACTGACCCACGTGATCTGCCATGTCCCCCGAAAGGTCTCCGTGGTCACCCCAGGCGAATAAATCCTGGAGTGAATTCCCTGTAACCTGGTCAGCAAAGTCAGCAGGAAATGACTCTTGACCCTTTGAACCATGACAGCTTCAACCTGATGGACTCACACTGCACGCATGTTCTTACCGGACCTCCTCTGGCATTGCTCCTGGTGCAAGGGAGCGCAATTCCTAACAATGGCAGGGGGCAGGGGGTACGTGAAGGGAAACGTGTGAGGGGAAAGTTAAAAGGAGGTTAAGGGAGATGAACAGGAATTGTGCCATGCACAGGTCTACTGATATATTAGAAAGAAAGAGTTGCATCTTTCACAACCTCCCAAGACATGTGCTAGCCAATGAAGTAGATTTTCACTGCAGGCACCGAATAGTTTAAATTTAAGAAACTTAAAGCAAATGCCTTGAACTGTTAAAGAGCATTTCAAGTAATACCAGCAGAAGGATGCAAAAGGATTAAATATTGGGACAAGTGAAGCCATTGGTCCACAGTCCATGTCCGTTCCTTTGCTACTGATTGCATCCTTCTCCCTCAGGAAGCCTGAGATAAATCCAGGCTGTCCATGATCTTGTCTGATCCTGAGATGAGCTTTCAACCTCATATTCATTTCAAAATATTCTTTCATGGGTGTCACTGGCTAGGCGGAGATGGGGAGGTGGTTAGATTCTCTCTTGTTGAAGATGGTCATTGCCTGACACTTATTTGGCACGAGTGTTACTTGCCACTTGTCAGCCCAAGCCTGGATATTGTCTATGTCTCGCTACATTTGGACATGGACTGTTTCAGTATCTGAGGAGTCATGAATAGTGCTGAACATTGTGCAATCATCAGCAAGATTCCCACTTCTGACCTTATGATGGAAGGAAGGTCATTGATGAAGCAGCTGAAGATGGTTGGGCCGAGGACACTACCCTGAGGAACTCCTGCAGTGATGTCCTGGAGCTGAGATGACTGACCTCCAATAACCACAACCATCTTCCTTTGTGCTAGATATAACTCCAAACAGTGGAGAGTTTACCTCCTGATTCCCATTGACTCCAGTTTTGCTTGGGCTCCTTGATGCCGCACTCAGTCAAATGCGGCCTTGATGTCTACGACAGTCACTCTCTCCTCACCTCGAGAGTTCAGCTCCACTGTCCATGTCTGAACCAAGGCTGTAATGAGGTCAGGAGCTGAGTGGTCCTGGTGGAACCCAAACTGGGCACCAGTGAGCAGATTATTGCTAAGCAAGTGCCGCTTGATAGCACTGTTGTTGACCCCTTCCATTACTTTACTGATGATTGAGAGTATACTGATGGGGCGGGAATTGATCAGGTTGGATTTGTCCTGCTTTTTGTGTACAGGACATACCTGGGCAATTTTCCACATAGTTGGGTAGATGCCAGTGTTGTAGCTGTGCTGGAACAGCTTGACTAGGGGTGCGGCAAGTTCTGGAGCACAAGTCTTCAGTACTATTGCTGAAATATTGTCAGGGCCCATAGCCTTTGCAGTATCCAGTGCCTTCAGCTGTTTCTTGATATCACATGGAGTAAATCAAATTGGCTGAAGACTGGTATCTGTGATGCTGGGGACCTCCGGAGGAGGCCAAGATGGATCATCCACTTGGCACTTCTGGCTGAAGATTGTAGCAAATGCTTCAGCCTTATCGTTTGCACTGATGTGCTGGTCTCCTCCATCACTGAGGGTGAGGAGAACAAAAAATAAAAAATAGCTGGAAAAACTCAGCAGGTCTAGTAGCATTGGCGGAGAAGAGTACAGCTGACGTTTCGAGTCCTCGTGGATATTTGTGGAGCCTCCTCCTCCAGTGAGTGGTTGAATTGTTCACCAACATTCATGACTTAATGTCAGGGCTACAGATCTTAGGTTGCGCATTTTAAATTTCTCACTCTTGTTTTCAAACCTCTCGATGGCTCTGCCCTCTTCCTATCTCTGGAATCTGCTCCATCTCCACAACCCTGCTGAGATATCCACACTTCTCTAATTCTGGCCTCTTGAGCATTCCTGATTGAAATCTCTCCATCATTGCCGGCCTTCAGTTGTACTGGCCTAAACTCTGCAATTCGCTCCCATTAAGTGTTTCATTGTGTTAAAGGTGCTACGTGAATATAAGTTGTTGTTGAAGTGATTATTCACATCCTTGGCTTCCCTTCCGGGCTGAGCTTTGTTGAATGCCTTGTGTCCTGGCGCCACCGTGAGGTAGCGTCTGATTGTTGCACTTGGGCTGAATGACCAGGAGAAGTAACATTGCTCCATCCGGTGGTGGGATGCTGGAAGTGCGGTGGTCCGTCACTCATCACACCTCCAGCAGGACAACAGGGTCCTGAGGGCAGAATTTTCCGTGCCCGCTGACGTTGGGCGTGTTTGGCCGCATGAGTGGACAATATGGCAAGAAGGCCAAAAATTGGCTTCACGATATTGTGAAACCAGTTTGCAATCGTCCACTCTGCCCGGCGGGTCGTGTTTCTCACTGCCTGACTTCGGGAACATCATTGTAACATAGCAGCATATCATCCTAAACCCAGCTCGCCAGAATCATCCACCCCCCACTGGATCATCCATCAGGCTGATGTGTTTCACAACAGCATATAAAAGACGTCCACTTGGCGGGCTGCACTTTGAGGGGAACCATAAGACATGAGAGCAGAAGTAGGCCATTCAGCCCATCGAGTCTGCTCCGCCATTCAATGGGATCATGGCTGATCTGATAATCCTCAACTCCACTTTCCTGCCTTTTCCCCATAACCCTTGATTCCCTCACTGATTAAAAATCTGTCTATCTCAGCCTTGAATATACTTAATGACCCAGCCTCTATATAAAGAATTCCACAGATTGACCACCCTCTGAGAGAAGAAATTCCTCCTCATCTCTTACTCTCAGATTATGCCCTCTGGTTCTAGACTCTCCCACAAGGGGAAACAACCCCTTAGCATCAACCCTGTCAAGCCTCATTTGAATCTTATATGTTTCGATAAGGTTGCCTCTCATTGTTCTAAACTCCAGAGAGCACAGGCCCAACCAACTCAACTTCTCCTCATAAGAAAATCCCTCCATTCCCGGGATCAACCTAGTGAACCTTCTCTGGGCTGCCTCCAATGCCACTGAATCTTTCCTTAGATAAGGGGACCAAAACTATTCACAGTATTCTAGGTGTGGCCTAACTGGTGCCTTGTATAGTTTTAGCAAGACTTCCCTATTTTTATACTCCATTCCCTTTGAAATAAAAGCCAACATTCCATTTGCCTTCTCTATTACCTGTTGAACTTGTATGTTAGCTTTTTGGGATTCATGCACGAGGACCTCCAAATCCCCCTGTGCTGCAGCTTTTTGCAGTCTTTCTCCATAATAAATAATATTCAGCTCCTCCATTCTTCCTGCCAAAGTGCATAACCTCACACTTTCCCACATTATATTCCATCTGCCACATTTTTGCTCACTCACTTAACCTGTCTGTATCCCTCTGTAGACTCTTTGTGTCATCCTCACCACTTGCCTTCCCAATTATTTTTGTGTCATCCGCAAACTTGGCGATAGTACATTCATTTCCCTCGTCCAAGTCATTAATATATATTGTAAATAATTGTGGCCCCAGCAGTGATCCCTGTGGCACTCCACTAGTTACAAGCTGCCATCCTGAAAATGCCCCCTGTATCCCAACTCTCTGTCTTCTATTAGCCAGTCCTCTATCCATGCTAATATTCTACCCCCAACACCATGGGCTCTTATCTTATTAAGTAGCCTTATATATGGCACCTTATCGATCACCTTTTGGAAAGCCAAATATATTACATCTACTGGTTCCCCTTTGTCTATCTTGCTTGTTACCTCAAGGAATTCTAATAAATTTGTCAGGCATGATTTCCCCTTCATGAAGCCATACCGACTCTGCTTGATTAGATTATGCATTTCTAAATGCTCTGCTACTACATCCTTTATAATTGACTCCAACATTTTCCCAATGACAGATGTTAAGTTAACTGGCCTATAGTTACATGTTTTTTGTTTCCCTCCCTTTTTGAATAAGGGTGTTACATTGCCAGTTTTCCAATGCTCTGGGACTTCTCCAGAATCTAAGGACTCTTGCAAGATTATTACCAGTGCATCCACTATCTCTGCAGCTATTTCCTTTAATATCCTAGGATGCAACCCATCAGGTCCAGGTGACTTATTGGCCTTTAGACCTATTAGTTTTCTGAATATTTTTTCTCTAATGATAGTTATTGTATTTATTTCTTCCCCCCTCACCTTTGCCCCTTATTTAGAATTATTTAGTATTTTTGGAATGATATTAGTGTCTTCTACCGTGAAGCCTGATGCAAAATATTATTCAACTCCTCTGCCATTTCCTGGTTCCCCCTTATTATTTCCCCAGCCTCATTCTCTAAGGGGCCAATGTTCACTTTGGCCCCTCTCTTCCTTTTTATATATTTAAATAAGTTCTTCCTGTCCATTTTTATGTTACTTGCTAGTTTACCCTCAAAGTTTATTTTCTCACTATTATTTTTTTGGTCATCTTCTGTTGGTTTTTAAAACTTTCCCAACTCTCTGGCTTACCACTAATCTTTGCCACATTGTATGTTTTTTCTTTCACTTTGATACCATCCCTAATTTTCTTGGTTAACCATGGTTGGTTTATCCCCTTCCTACAATCCTTCTTCCTCGCTGGGATATATCTTTGTTGAGAGTCATGAACTATTTTCTTAAATGTCTGCTATTGTTCATCAACCGTCCTTTCTGCTAAACTCTTTTCCCAGTCCACTCCAGACAACGCTCTCTTCATAGTTTTTAAAGTTTGATGCCATCTTTCTAAAGCTCCTTGCGACTCCAGATGATAAGCTGTTGACTTAAACTGTTTTATCCCCGAACTGTTCATTACTGCCTGAAACAGCTGTGACATGAAATTTGACCCCTGATCTGATTGTATTTCTTTAGGTAAACCATATCTTGTAAAAAATTTGATTAACTCCTCCACAATCTTCTCAGTTGTAATATTTCTTAAAGGTATCACTTCAGGAAACTGGTAGACAAATCCATTATTGTCGATAAATACTGATTTCCACTTTTAGTCTTAGGGAGGGGTCCTACACAATCAATCATGACCCTGGTAAAAGGTTCTTCAAATGCTGATATTGGGATTAAAGGTGCTGGCTTAATCACTGCTTGTGATTTTCCTGTTGCTTGACATATATGACAACTTCTACAGAATTTGGCTACATCCCTATACAACCCTGGCCAAAAAAAATACCTCTGCATCTTTTCCAGTGTTATCCTAATTCCTAAATGTCCCTCCATTGGATTTTCATCAGCAATCTTTAGAATCTCATTCCTATACCCTAATGGGTTAACAATCTCATGCACCTCCCTCCAGCTTTCATTTGCTCAGATAAGATCCAACCGCCACTTTCTCAATAAAATATTCCCTCGAAGATAATAACAGACTGGAATGCATTTTGCTTTGGTTTCTAAATAAGCTTTCTGATATAACTGTTTTACTTGAAAATCATTTTTCTGTAACTCCACTAACCTTGAGTTAAACACTTCAGCTGAACTGTCCTATATTCTTTCCTCCTGAACAATGTTATCAAACATAGTGCCAGCTAGTTGGCTTTCGACACCTTCTTCTTGCCTTTGAGCTGCCTGCCCCCCCTTTTTTATCTTGTTCTCCCCAATGAACCTTTGATCTCATGACCACACAATCTGGAAACAATCCAGGATGCTCCTTCTGTAACGCCTCTGTTGAAAACACTTCTACAGGCTGCTCAATTACCCTAGGCATCACATTTGTGATCCAGCTATATTGTTACCCAGAATAAATTGAACCCCATGTAATGGGCAACTTTTCCACTACACCAACAATAACTTCATCTGCCCTCCACTTGTTCTTTAATTTTACCTTCCAAAATAGAATAGATTTAGCATCTCCATGAGCCCCACTTACTATCACCTGTTCCTGCAACACTCCCCCTGAACAACAAATGTCACTATTCCACAGCATTAAGGATTGACTAACCCCTGTATCTCTTAAAATTTTAACAATTTTACGTACTCCACCTTGTACACTTGGAAAGACTTTCCCTTCACACACAAAGTCTTTAAACATTTCTGCAACCTGCTCCCCAGAATTCTCTTGAGTAAACTGTGAACGCATTCTCACTTCTTCACCTATCACTGATTCTCCCTGTTTCACCTGTAAACAAACCTGTACTGGTTTCTCCTGTGCCTGAACCTCAGAACCCACAGTCCTTTTATTTCCAGAGTGTTTCTGTACCCCAATAATTCCAACAGATTTTTCCTGCAATTTCCAACACACTTACTTTGTGTGCCCCGCTTTATTACAATGAAAACACCTCAATTTTCGAATGTCACTTCTACCTTCAGCACCTTGCTTTTTATTCTGAGAAATCACTTCCTGGGAACTTCCAGCTACTCCTTCTCTTCCCTGACTACCTGCCTTCCTTTCACCTTCCCACTTATTGTCCTTTTCCAATATGAAAGTGTGACAAAAAATGTTTTCGCTCTATGAACTAACTCATAATCATCAGCAGTCTCTGCTGCGTGTCTTACAGAATCAACCCTCTGTTCCTCCATATGAGTTCTCACTACCAAAGGGATTGAGTCTTTAAATTCTTCCAAAAGAACTACTTCCCTAAGAGCTGCATACATTGTCTCTATTTTTAATGCCGTACTCATCATTCAAAATTACTTTGTTTTACTCTCTCAAACTCAATATAAGTTTGCCCAGGCTGTTTTATCATATTCCTAAATTTCTGCCTCAGGAACCAACTCATATGCACTCAAAATAGCCTTTTCCACCACATCAAAATTCATCGATGCCTCTTCAGATAGCAAAGCATATACCTCATGTGCTCTATCCAGCAACTAAGACTGTAATAGTAATGTCCAGTACTCCCGTGACCATTTCATCTGCTTAGCTATCTTCGCAGATGAAATAAAGAACACTTCAACATCTTTTTCCTCAAACTTTAGAAGCATTTGCTCAAATTTAAACATCTCACTGGGTTTTATGTTAAATGCTTTTTCATCATCAGAGCTCTCTTCAGAATCTGAGGTCTCTTTTTTAATTTCCAGCCTTTTAAACAGGTATTGCTTTTCCCTCTCTTACCTGAAATTCCAGTTCCAGCTTCCTTTCCTTCTCCTGCCTTTCTGCTTGCTCCCTGTTAAAATCCATTTCTCTTTCCTTTGCTTCTAATTCAAGCTTTTTCAGTTCCTTTGATTGTTCAAATTCAAGCTTCTTCATTTCAAACTGAAGTCTCACTACCTCCAGCTGTGACTCACTAGTGCCAGGTTTCACTTCCAACTGTCGATACTGTGCTATACTTTTAACTATATCTGATTTCCTAGCCCAGCAGGTAACCCCAATTTTAACTTATCTGCCAACTCTGTTCACTTACTTTTAGTGACTTTTTCCAACCCAATCAGAGTTATCTCTTCTACTCCCAGACAAGTCTTAGCAGTTGCCAAAGCCATCTTACAGTCTCACCACTTCTAAAATACCTCACCAACTGCTGAATTTATAGTGCTTCTCGTACTCGTAACCTTAAGATTCACCAATTCCAAACCAATCAAGGAATTACAAATATTATCCTGTCAAGAGTCCCTAATTGTTATGACACAGCAGTTGGTAAAGGCCGAGTTATTTAAAATCTCAGAGGGAAACTTTAAACAATTGTCATAACCTATATTTTCAATTGGTGTAATTGAGATGCAACTCTGAATTCAGAAATGAAACCACCAAGCCTCCAGAGAGTTTTTTTATAAATTGAATCAAACATTTATTAATTTTACAAGGTATTAAACACATACACATGTCTACAAATTACTACCATAACTATTAAACAAATCCCCAAATTAATCACTCCCAGGTAATCTTCCCCAAGACAACAATAACCCATAGATTTAAACAGACACCAGGCAAAACACATTTTATCTTACAAATTCAAAATAAGGTTCCTTTCAGTTTGGTTCCCTCACACTGTTGTAGGGTTACAGGCAGCTTAGATCTCACATGCCTCTGACTTCCACGCACAAAAATCTTCTTTATATACCTAGCTTTCCCTTTGAATGTAAATTCTCATTGTATCACCAGGCCCTTTGAACTCCATCTCTTCTAACAATAAAACCCCTTTCATAGTACCAATTTTATTAGTAATATCAACATATTGCTTGGTGCCTCCTAGCTATGTGCAAGATTTCACCCCCCCAGTCTTTGCATGCTTTATTCAACAAAATGTAAATGCACCCTCTACTTATTGTTTCACATCTCAAAGCCATTATACATCAAAGCACCCAGGCTCACAGCCAAAGACACAAACCCTACCACAAGTCCAATTTAAAATAATTTCCAATAACATTATACACATTAATATCGCTTCATGACATGATCCAAGGTCATTTCTTGCTATTGTACTTATTCTACCTTGTATTAACAAAGCTACCCTTTCCTCCCTGTCTGTCCTTTCGAAAAGTCACATACCCCTGAATATTTAGTTCCCAGCTTTGATCTCCTTGTAACCATGTCTCCGTAATGGCTATAAGATCATACCCATTAACCTCTTTTTATGCCATTAATTCATTTATTTTGTTCCAAATACTACGTGCATTTAAGTAAAGAGGCATTAATTTTGCCTTTTTATCATTTTTTTCCCCCATTGACCCTATTTGCTGCTTTTTTTAAATGTTTGTACGCTCTATCCCTTCCTGTCACACTCTGGGTATCATTATACAAATGCTGCCATATCCTTTAGCTTTGTAAGCCTACATATCCCCTCTCCAGAACCCTACCCCCCCCCCCCCGCCACCTATTTAGTTTAAAGTCCTCTCGAATAGTTATTCAATTCACCAGGACACTGGTCCCAGGATGGTTCAAGTGAAGCTTGTCCCACTGGAACAACTCCCTTCTCCCCCAGTACTGGTGCCAGTGCCCCATGAACTGAAACTCGTTCCTCCCACACCAATCTTTGAGCCACACATTTAACTCCTTGACTTTATTTGCCCTATGCCAGTTTGCCTGTGGCTCAAGTAGCAATCCCGAGATTATTACTCAGAGGTTCTGCTTTTTAATTTAGCTCCTAACTGTTCAAATTCTTTCAGCAGAACCTCCTTTCTAGTCCTATCAATGTTGTTGGTACCAACGTGGACGACAACTGGATCCCTCCTCTCCCACTCCAAGTTCCTCTCCAGCCCTGAGGAGGTGTCCTTAACCCTGGCACCGGGCAATCAACACAGCCTTCGGGACTCTCATTCACGGCTGCAGAAAACAGTATCTATCCCCCTAATTATACTGTCCCCTACCACGACTACATTCCTATTTCCTCCCACAAATTAAATGGCTCCCTGTACCACGGTGCCATGGTCAGTTCGCTCATCCTCCCTGCAGTCCCCACTCTCGTCCACACAGCTTGCAAGAACCTTGTAACTGTTGGACAGTTGCAGGGCCTGAGCTACCTACATAATGGACTCACTGCTGATGCATGGAGCCACTGAACAATATGTTTAGCACTGGCTGCATGCAACAGTCATTATAAGGAGCAGACATCACACAGTCGGCGTGCTGCCTGCTTTACACTGAATGGGGGCAGGCTAGTCAAGCATCGCCAGCCCCATGCCCATTTTTGGGAGCTTTCCAAATTAACCCCCAGTATGTCGACATTTCAACTGTTATCATTCTGTCAAGGTGTGAAATTTGTACTGTGCAGACTGGTACTATATTCTTCATAGGTACACACATTGCAGTGAGGATGGGATTTGTTTAGTGTGGCATTGCCATCGATTAAGGAAGTACATGAACAATAAAGACCACATGAAAATATGACCGGGTTGATAGCCTGACTTCCAGTAATTCCTTGGCACTCTGTGCTGGCACCTTGCTTTAGATGGTTAGTAGCTTGCAGGTCCCAATGGATAGCCTACTTGAAAGTATATAAAGGCAAAACTTGCTTCTACTTTCTCTTAATATTAATGAAACCAACAAATTGATTTATCTCTGGCATACAAACCAATATCATTTGGGTTAATCATCTGATGTGACAAAGTGTACTGATTTGCTCCTAACCACCAGTACAATCTGAGTAAAGCACTCTGATCCAGGAACATCATTGGTTTGTCACTGAGCCAAACCCTTTCCTTCTCACTAGACCTCACTGCCTCTTCAACCAAACTTAATAATACTCGAAACAGAAGTGGAAACTTTAACCACATGTGGCTTGCTTTAGGCTCAGGTGATGCTAGCAGCATTCTGCTGTCTGACCATTGCCTCACTTGGAGCTGGGGACTGAGCGATCCCTTAATCTCAGTGCTTCTCCATGCTCAGTCCCCCCACTCTAACATTTTGGCAGATATTGCAATGTCTGTGTGTGTGTGTGTGTGTGTGTGTATGGAGTGGGGGGGGAGGGGGGTTGGGGGGGGGGCTGCGGGACAGGGGTTGCTGGGGGTGGAGGGTGGGGTTGGGGTCTCACCACTGGAACCTAATACAAATGTTGAGTCTGCCATAGACACCTATTTGAGTTCAATGGCATTGGTTGCTGGTGTAAATGTATTACATGTCCCTTATGTTCTGGAGTTCACCCATACTGTCAAATATGTATTATTACCAACCCAGCTGATGTTAATACTGGACAAGTCAGATCCCAGAGGTGAAACCTGGTTTCATGGATCCTAACTTTATTTTTTAGAAACTGCGGAGGAAAGTTACTGAACAAATTCATAGGAGTCTGATGATGAACTTTTAGCACAAAGAATAAAATATTTATTAAACAAGAAACATTACAAAATATTACACCAGACAACAAAAAGTTGGAAAGGTCTCAATACAAACATAAGACATTTCAAATTCTCACTATTCCTTTACCCCAGCAATACCCTTACTGGCACATGGACCAGTGAAGGATTATAACTAGCTTGGGACTGGCACAGTGGCAAATTGTTTTCTTCCAGTGATTTCCTGGACAGCCACTCGAAGGTTTCCACCCAACTTGTATCTCTCCCGAGACACCCAACTCTAAAAAAACCACACTCTAAACTCACTGGGGTGGGATTTCCTAGCCCTGCCTGCTGTCAGGATGGTCTGGTCCTGCTGAAAGTCAATGGAGTTTTGGCTGGGCTGCCAGATCTCCTGCAGGGATCACGCAGCAACCGGGCCGGAAAATCCTGGCCGCTGTTTCTTCAACTGCGGAGCAAGCAAATGAGTTCCCTAAACTCAGTCTTCCGGTAGCGCCTCTGCTAAACTGATCACTTATCTGAGTTCTCTAGCTGACTATTCAGTCAACTTCTATCCCCAGTAGCCTTGTAGTCTTCCTTAACTGAGAGCGTAGAATTCCTGTCCTCTCTCTCTGACACACACACTGAACTATCCCCCTTGTCTTTTCTCTCTGTCTGTGTCACTTGGCCATTGTTGCTAGGCAACAGTAAAGTTTTATTCTACTTTGTGTTTTTCTCCCCACAATCACTAAACTTTTAAGCCCTTTTAATTCATATCTTTATCTTCAGGGATTGTAAAATCTCATTAAAAGTGCATATATTCAAACAACACCAAAAGACCTGACCTATAGTCAGGAGTCTAACCAGACTCCGAGGCACCAAGGCATACAAACAATCTAAATGAAACAGAAACCATTTGACCTTTCTTAACACATATATATTATATTCAATGTAAAATTTATACATTATTCATCACAGTATTTATGTGGTGGATTGTAACAGTGCAGAAAAGCTTGAAGGATTATGGAGAAAGGCTGGGGGAATAAAGCTAATTTGATAGCCCTTTCAAAGAGTTGACCCAGGGTCAAGGGTAGAATAGCCTCTCTTTGTTGTTCTAAGCTTTGGTTTGGAGTTGTAATCTCTTTGAACTTCAGAGTCAAAGGCATCGAAGTGAGGCAAGGTAACACAACAGGATATGACATAGATACAGTCACACTTTATTCAAAGTGTTCCTGCAACATCCGAGGAGTCACCAAAGATGAGATTGGACCTGATAAGGTGGATAAAAGAGCTGAATCCATTTTTCTTTTTGGAGGCTGAGTTTGTCACCTTCTAGGTCATCGGTGACCTGAGGAAACCGCTGGGTTTTTAACCAGGCTCCCTGACTGCAGAAAGGCTCAACCAATAGGCTGGCATCGAGGTGAGAACAAAATGGGTGGAACAGTTGGACTGGCTGATGCCACATGCCCGTCATTGGTGCATGAACAGCAGCTGCTGAGAATGGAAGCACAGGACCCATTTGACACAAACCCCACCACTTCAACATTCACTCCCTGTACAAAAAGAACTGTGCCCTCACTCCATTCAAAAACCCCATTCTCCAAGCTCATTAGTGGTGCTCCTGGGCTACTCTGTATTACAATAGCGTATTCCACTGTGTGCCTAACATGGTAATTAGCAGGGTGAGAACACGTCATTTGCCTAAGGATAATTAAAACTTCCTAATTACCAGCATCTTATTCATACTCTGATTAATCTTTCATTTGCCAAACACGTGAATTACACCTTATTGTTGAATTGGATAAGAAGCTTAATTAGATTTCCCATAACCCAATCTCCGCGTATTAATTAAAGGGATAATGGAATACAAAACCCCTCTAACATGCTGTGGGCTTGCAGTGTCATTCAGTCCCATCTAGATCAGACTGCAGGGAGCCAACAATGTAGGATGGAGGATGAATTGTAAACAGTGTCAATTAAAGCTTTATGGCACTGCATTCAGGCACATTTCCCTTTAATTCATAAGCTGCCAGTGAAATAAGCCTGCAGTGCAAAGAAGTTGCTTTTAATTAAATGCTTTTAATTGTGGAGATATAAGCCACAGTGCAATCATCTGCCATGTACGCCCCTTGCTCCCAAATAGGTTTTGGCTGATGACATTGTGAATACACGCCAACATGGCCCTGTTGGGCTGAATGGCCTGTATGTTTACTGCCAATTCTATACAATCCTACCTCCCTCTGAAATACATCGATGCTACTCGCCTCAACCACTCTGTGTGGTAGTGAGTTCCACATTCTCGCCAGGCTAAGAGTCAAATTGGGAAGCCCCCTCAGAAATCGAACAGGTATTGTGTAGCAATATTAAAATTGAATAGCCTCCAGTGCAGGAAATGTATGTTCAGAGATCTTAGTTGTTCAATCTTTGCAATGGTAAAACGTTTTAACTAACTGGCAATACAACCGAGGTTGTGCTCCAGCATTGACACGGGCACGATGGGTCAAATGGCTAATTTCTGTGCTGTAACCATTCCCTGATTCTATTTTATGCCAAGCCAACTGATACCAGAAAGAGTGGTTGGCAGTGATGCTCTCTATAGTTCAATAGGCTAGCCAATAGGCTCACCACAGTAAGAATGTCCACTTTCAACTCCAGTTTTCTGCCCGCTTCCCATAATCACTTAATTCCCCAAGGGATTAGAAATCTTGTCTATCCCAACGATGGAGCATCCACAACCCTCTGGGTTAGAGAACTCCAGAGATTCACAACCCTTTGAGTGAAGAGATTTCTCCCCATCTCAGTCCTAAATGATCGGCCCCTTATTCTGAGGCTGTTTTAGACTCCCCAACCAGTGGAAACAATCTCTCAGCATCCACCTTCAGAATCTTGTAGGTTTCAATGAGATCATCTCTCATTCTCCTAAACTCCAGAGATTATAGACCCAATTTACTCAGTCCCTCATCATAGGACAACCCCCTCATCTCAGGGATCAATTTAGTGAACCATCGCTGTACTGCCTCCAATGCTAGTATATCCTTTCTTAAATGTGGAGAACAAAACTGTTCACAGTATTCCAGATGTGATCTCACCAACGCCTTGTACAATTGCAGCAAGGCTCCTTCATTCCTGTACTCCAACCCCTTTGCAATAAAGGCTAACATGCCATTTGCCTTCTTAATTGTTTGCTGTAGCTGCATGCTAACTTTGTGTTCCTTGCACCAGCACACCCAAGTTTCTTTGAACTAATATTGACAACTTTTAAAAAATATTCTGCTTTCCTATTCTCATGACCAAAGTGAATAATTTCTAATTTTCCTACATCATACTGCATCTGCCATCTTGTTACCCACTCTCTTAACCTGTCTATATCTCTTTGCAACCTCTGTGTCCTCCTCACAGCTTACCTTTCCATCTAGCTTTGTATCATCAGCAAATTTAGATATATTACTCTCTGTCTCTTCATATAAGTCATTAATGTAGAGTGCAGATAGCTGAGGCCTGAGCACTGATCTTTGTGGCACCCACTGTTCACTTCCCACCAACTGTTTATGCCCACTCTCTGCTTCCTGTCCATTAACCAATCCTCTATCCATATTACCCCTAATTCCATGAGCCTTTATTAATAACTTGGTGGAGCAGCAGGTTTGGTGAAGAAAAGGCTAAACTTTATTTAGGAGACATGTAGAGGTGCTTGTACGCTAGATGCGATCTCTCTGTTGGATGTTCTGCCCACAGGATTACCCACGTAATAAGCTTATTGGTCAAAGTACCCATAATTGCATCACATGATGAGTGATTGACAGGGGGGGAGGGACAATACATCTAGCTACCACACCTTATGTTGCCTATTAACCTTTTGTGCAGCACCTTATCAAATGCCTTTTGGAAATCCAGGTATACTACATCTACTGGTTTCCCTTTATCTACCCAACTAGTTACATTCTCAAAAAACTCTAATAAATTGACACACAGGATTTCCATTTTGTACAACCATGTTGACTTGTTCTAATCATATAATACTTTCCTAAGTGGATTGTTAAGGCTTCCTGAATAATAGATTCCAGGAGCTTCCCAATGACAGATGTTAGACTAACTGGCCTGTCTTTGCCCATTTTCTCTCTCCCTCCTTTCTTGAGAAGCAGTGTTACAGTTACTAAATTCCAATCGATGGGACCATTCCCAAAACTAAGGAATTTTGGAATTCCCACTGATAACAATAGGATGGTGACCAGGTGATCTGTTTTTGGTATTGTTTTGAGGGATAACTGTTGGCCTGGACACTGGGGAGGATGCCCCTGTTTTGTTTTGAAGAATTCCATGGAATATTTTACATCCACCCTTGGAGCATAACCAAAAGGTGGCACCTCTGCCAGTGCAGCACTCCCTCAGTGCTGAACAGTGTGTCAACCTAGATTATGCCTTTGGATTGGGCTTGAACCAGCAACCTCCTGACTCAGAGGTGAGAGTGAGCCACAGCCCTCACTTAAATGGCCAGCTAATTTTGTGTGGTGATGTTGGCTGATGGATGAATAATGGTCAGTGTACCAGGGGAACTCAATGCTCTTCTCTGAATAGCACCATGGAGTTTTCACATCTATATCAATAGACATACCATAGCTGCTGACCCTAATGGAAAGCACCACCACAACCAGCCCCCATCTGCCCCCACCCCCAGCACCCCCATCACCAAAACCCCTTGCCAACAGCTAGTGTTGAGGAAAGTTCTTAATTTTGGACTGTCACCTCCCTCTTTAAACACAGTGTGCCTCAGCTACAGTGGTAGCACACTACTTGAAATAGTGTTTCTCAGAGGAGGAGTGGTGAGGTTGTGAGTCTTGGTTATTCCATGTTTAAAGCACCCTTCAAACAATGTGTACAAAATCAGATGCACTCTCGCTTTCTTTGGTGGAGAGGCCAACGGTTTTCATTCTCCTTTGGAGCCAGCTAACGGGGAGCTGCACAATGCGTGTGGCCCTGGAGGATTGCCTTCAGTCCCATATAGGCCCACATTCTATGCGTTGCTCAAGCACGTTGGGATCAGCCTCATTGTGCTAGGGTTTTAAGGATGTAGATTGGACAGAGGCCTTGTCTGAAGTCAGAAACCTCCGCTGAGGATATTCAGAACCAAACTTGCGTGAGTTTATGATGACATATCCCTGAATATACCTCTAAACCCTCCCTGCTCCTCTCCAAACCTTCCTAGTAAAATCAGACATTAACATTTCAGTGCCTAATATCCTAAGCTGAGATCCATAACCTAGACTGGCTACACTCAAGGCCCCGCAAGGATCTCACAACTATAGTGATATAATTATAAGTAATTTTCCAGTTGTGTGACTGCTTTATGTGACAATCTCTTCAAGCAGTCTAGGAACTCCCCCAGTTGTTGCTTGTCTTGTTTTCCTATATTAGGATGTCCCCAGCCTAACCATTCCCATTTTTCCCAGAATGATCATTCCAATTTCTCCAGCCTAACTATTCCCATTTTTCCCAGAATGACCATTCCAATTTCTCCAGCATAACCATTCCCATTTTCCCCAGAGTGACCATTCCTATTTCTCCAGCCTAACTATTCCCATTTTTCCCAGAGCGACCATTCCTATTTCTCCAGCATAACCATTCCCATTTTTCCCAAAGTGACCATTCTCATTTCTCTAGCATAACCATTCCCATTTTTCACAGAGTGACCATTCCCATTTCTCCAGCCTAACCATTCCCATTTTTCCCAGAGCAACCATTTCCATTTCTCCAGCCTAATCATTCCCATTTTTCCCAGAGCGACCATTCCCATTTCTCCAGCCTAATCATTCCCATTTTTCCCAGAGCGACCATTCCCATTTCTCCAGCCTAACTATTCCCATTTTTCCCAGTGCGACCATTCCCATTTCTCTAGCATAACCATTCCCATTTTTCCCAGAGTGACCATTCCCATTTCTCCAGCCTAATTATTCCCGTTTTTCCCAGAGTGACCATTCCCATTTCTCTAGCATAACCATTCCCATTTTTCCCAGAGCAACCATTCCCATTTCTCTAGCATAACCATTCCCATTTTTCCCAGAGTGACCATTCCCATTTCTCCAGCATAACCATTCCCATTTTTCCCAGAGTGATCATTCCCATTTCTCCAGCCTAACCATTCCCATTTTTCCCAGAGTGATCACTCCCATTTCTCCAGCATAACCATCACTTTATCTCCAGCCTAACAAGTCCTACATCTCCAGAGTAACCATGAAAGCATACTAAAGCTCCTGTTCTTATATCTTATTCCTGTCTTGCCCACGGCCCCTCTATAATAGGGGTACTGCCAAAGTGACTCCCTCTATAATAGGGGTCTTGTCAGTGAGACTCTCTCTATAATAGGGGTCCTGTCAGTGAAACTCCCTCTATGATAGGGGTCTTGTCAGTGAGACTCTCTCTATAATAGGGGTCCTGTCAGTGAAACTCCCTCTATAATAGGGGTCCTGTAAGTGAGATTCCTCTATAATAGGGGTCCTGTCAGTGAGACTCTCTCTCTTTTTGGGATGGGAGGAAAGGGTTTATTGCTACACCCTATTAAAGCAGCAGTGCATAGGAAGTATAAGAGTGCATAAGACTCAGAGGTATAAAACAATGGACATGAATCCCTCACACGAGCAAGCTTCATGAAATGACAGAGAATCTGAGCTGTGTGGTGGAGCCTCTATACTCTGTCTATGGAGTGAGTGCAACATACCATTCCCTGTACTTGGACAGACTGTCCGCATGTTGGAGAAGGAGTGTGAACTGCTGCTTGCTCCTGTGAATCATTTCAGCTCTGTAACTGCTCCCTCATACCTGCCGCCGCTCCAGTACAGGAGGTTCAGCTGGCTGGATGGCTGGCGTGGATCATGTTGGTGCCAACAGCACGGGGTTCAATCCTAGTTTGGGCTGGGGCTGGGTTAGATTTGGGAGTTGCCTCCTTGCCCTACCCATGGTGGGGATTGTGGTGCTATGGGTACAGTTCCAGTCAGCACATTACAGGAAAGACATAATTTCTCTGGAGAGAGTGCAGGGAAGATTTACTAGAATGTTGCCAGGGCTGGAAAATTGCAGCTATGAGGAAACATTGGATAGGCTGGGGTTGTTTTCCTTAGAACAGAGGAGGCTGAGGGGTGACCTGATTGAGGTGCACAAAATGATGAGGGGCCTAGATAGGGTAGACAGGAAAGACCTGTTTCCCCTAGTTAAGGGGTTACTTACCAGGGGGCATTGATTAAGGTGAAGAATTAGAGGGGACATGAGGAAAAATGTTTTCACCCAGAGGCTGGTGGGTGTCTGGAATTCGCTCCCTGGTTTGGTGGTTGAGGCTGAAACACTTGATTCATTTAAAAGGAACCTGGACCTGGACCTGAAGTGCTGGAACCTGCAAAGCTACGGACCAGGTGCTGGAAAGTGGGAATAAAATGAGCGACTAGTTTCTTTTTTTTTCTCTTCAGACATGATGGGCTGAATGGCCTCTTTCTGCGCTGTAACTTTTCGATAGTTCTCTAGAATAGTGGGCCTGTAAAACAGGTTGTGGTCTAATGCAATATAGGGAGCTGATTCATGGAATTCTTTGATATGGATGTTGAATCTGTTTCTGGCTGGGACAATGTCATCTTGTACAATCCTGTAATATAAGTGTAGCAACTAAATGTGTTGTCCCTCCTTCCTGTCAATCACTCATCATGTGATGCGATTACAAGGGCTTCGACCAATAAGCTTATTGCGTGGGTAATCCTGTGGGCGGGGCTTCTGACGGAGCGATCGTGTCCAGCGTGCAAGCACCTCTACATGTCTCCTAAATAAAGCTTAGCCTTTTCTTCACCAAACCTGCTGCTCTATCCAATTATTATACTTGGCGACGAGGGTAAAACTGACTTCTGTTGTGTTCTTTAGCCTGGTTGATGTGAGTAAAACAAAGTTGGACAATGCTTACCAGTCATGCCACTGTTTGAGAGAATCGATCATATGATGCTAACATTGAAGACTGGAGTTAGTATGTTGAGCAACTTGGGTAATATTTTGTTGCAAACGAGATTACTGCTGAACATAAGAAATAGGAGCAGGAGTAGGCCATTTGGCCCCTCAAGCCTGCCTCGCCTTTCAATAAGATCGTGGCTGATCTGCCCCAAGCCTCAACCCCTCTTTTGTGCCAGCTCGTCATAACCCTCAACTCCACGACATTTCAAAAATCTATCTACCTCCTCTTTAAATACTCCCAGTGATCTAGCCACCACAACTCTCTGGGGTAGAGAATTCCAGACATTCACTACTCTCTGAGAGAAGAAATTCCTTTGCATCTCCATTTTAAATGAGTGCCCCCTTATTCTGTAACTATGTCCCCTAGTTCGAGATTCCCCCACTTAGTGGAAACATCTTCTCAACAACTACCCTCTCAAGCCCCCTCAAAATCTTGTAAGTTTCAATAAGATCACCCCTCATTCGTCTAAACTCTAATGAATAAAGGCCTAACCTGTTTAGCCATTCTTGATAAGTCAACCCCTTCATCCCAGGAATCAGCCTAGTGAATCTCTCTTGAACTGCCTCCAATGCCAGTATATCCTTTCTTAAAAACAGGGACCAAAACTGTACACAGTACTCCAGGTGCAGCCTCAACAACACCCTGTGCAGTTGTAACAAGACTTCCCTATTTTTAAGCTCCAACCCCCTAGCAATACAGGCCAAAATCCCATTTGCTTCCTTATTACTTGCTGCACCTGCGTGCTAGCTTTGTGTTTCATGCACAAGAACACCCAGATCCCTCTGTGCTGCACTTTTTTGGAGTCTCTCTCCATTTAAGCAATAGTCTGCCTTTTGATTCTTCCTACCAAGGTGCTTGACCTCACACTTTCCTACATTAAACTCCATCTGCCAAGTTGTTGCCCACTCACTCAACCTGTCTATACCCCCTTGCAGATTCTTTATGTCCTCATCATAACATGCCCTCCCACCTATTTTTGTATTATCAGCAAATTTGGATACATTACACTTTGCCCCCTTTTCCAAGTCATTAATATAGACAGTAAATAATTGAGGCCCTAGGACTGATTCTTGTGACACCTTTCCAACCTGAAAAAGACCCATTAACCTTGACTCTTTGTCTTCTGTGTGTTAACTAATCCTCAATCCATGTTAATACACTACCCCCAAAACTGTGAGCTCCTATCTTGTGCAATAACCTTTTATGTGGCACTTTATCGAATGGCTTCTGGAAATCCAAATACACTACATCTATCAGTTCCCCTTTATCAACTCTGCTTGTTATATCCTCAAAGAACCCTAGCGAATTTGTCAAACATGATTTCCCTTCAGAAAACCAAGTAGACTATGTTTGGTTGTGTTAAGCTTTTCTAAGTGTCCTGGCTATTTCTTCCTTAATAATGGACTCTAGCATTTTCCCAATGACAGATGTGAGGCTGACTAGCCTATAGTTTCCTACTTTCTGTCTTCCTCCCTTCTTGAACAGGGGCGTCACATTAGCGGCTTTCCAATCTGCAGGGACCACAAGACCATAAGACATAGGAGCAGAAATGAGGCCATTCGGCCCATCAAGTCTGCCCCACCATTCAATCATGGCTGATAAGTTTCTCAACCCCATTCTCCTGCCTTCTCACCGTAACCTTTGATCCCCTTACCAATCAAGAACCTATCTATCTTCGTCTTAAAAACACTCAATGACCTGGCCTCCACAGCCTTCTGTGGCAATGAATTCCATAGATTCACCATTCTCTGGCTAAAGAAGTTTCTCCTCATCTCTGTTCTAAAAGGTCTTCCCTTTACTCTGAGGCTGTGCCCTCGGGTCCTAGTCTCTCCTACTAATGGAAACATCTTCCCCACGTCCACTCTATCCGGGCCTTTCAGTATTCTGTAAGTTTCAATCAGATCCCCCCTCATCCTTCTAAACTCCATCGAGTATAGATCCAGAGTCCTCAAATGTTCCTTATATGTTAAGCCTTTCATCCCTGGGATCGTTCTCGTAAACCTCCTCTGGACCCTCTCCAGGGCCAGCACATCCTTCCTGAGATACGGGGCCCAAAGTTGCTCACAATATTCTAAATGTGGTCTGACCAGAGCCTTATAAAGCCTCAGCAGCACATCCCTGCTTTTATATTCTAGTCCTCTCGAAATAAATGCAAATATTGCATTTGCCTTCCTAACTACCAACTCAACTTGTAAGTTAACCTTAAGAGAATCCTGGACTAGGACTCACAATTCCCTTTGCACTCCAGATTTCTGAATTCTTTCCCCATTTAGAAAATAGTCTATGCCTCTATTCTTCCTACCAAAGTGCATGACCTCACACTTCCCCACGTTGTATTCCATCTGCCACTTCTTTGTCCATTCTCCTAAGCTGTGCAAATCCTTCTGCAGCCTCCCTGCCTCCTCAATACTACCTGTCCCTCCACCTATCTTTGTATCATCTGCAAACTTAGCCAGGATGCCCTCAGTTCCTTCATCTAGATCATTAATGTATAAATTCATAATAATGTATAAACACCCAGAATCCAGTGAGGTCTGGAATATTTCAACCAATGCCTCCACTATCTCTGCAGCCCCTTCCTTTAAAACCCTTGAATGCAGGCCATCAGGTTCTGGTGACCTGTCTGCCTTTAGTCCCTTTAGTTTGTCAAATACTTTGTCCCTCGTGATAGAGACTGTTAGAAGGTTTTTACTGTCATTAGCTCCTTGCTTATCTGATATCTTTGGAATGTCCTCCACCATGAAGGCTGATGAAAATATTGGTTTAAATTATGTGTCATTTCCCTGTTCCCCATTATCGGTTCTCCAGTCGCATCCTCCAAGGGTTCCACGCTCACCTTAGCTACTCTCTTTTTATATGCCTGTAGAAGCTCTTGCTGTTTGTTTTTATATTTCTTGCCAATTTACTTTCATAATCAATTTTCTCCTGCTTTATTAACTTTTTAGTCATCCACCGCTGGTTCCTAAAAAAAAATTCCCAATCCTCTGGCCTACCACTAGTTTTCACCGCTTTGTATGCCTTAGTTTTTGTTTCGTTACTCTCCTTGATCGTCTTTGTTAACCATGGGTCGTTCGCTCTTCTCATCGAGTCCTTCTTTTTGACCGGGATAAATTTTTGCTGAGCATTATGAAATATCTGTTTAAATGTCTGCCACTGCTCATCCGCTGACCTTCCCCTTAGTCTATTTTCCCAGTCTGCTTTAGACAACTCTTTCTTCATATCTCTGTAATTGCCCTTATTTAAGTTGAGAACACTGGTTTGGTTTCTTAAACTTCCCTTAGCTGAACCCTCCCCCCAATTAATTTGTTTAAAGTCCTATCTACAGCCTCAGTTATATGATTCGCCAGGACATTGGTCCCAGCATGGTTCAAATGAAGCCCGTCCCAGTGACAGCTCCCTCCTTCCCCAGCACTGGTGCCAGTGCCCCATGAATGGAGAGAAAAACGTAAAGCTATCCTACTGAGTGCATGTGGAAGCAAAACGCATAACCTGCTTCAAAACCTGACAGCCTCGAACGCGCCCAGTTCTCAGTCGTACAGTGAGTTATGGGAACCTGTGAAATTGCACCTTCGTCCCAAGCCGTCTACGATCATTCAGCGCTTTAATTTTAATTTGAGAGTTCATGCCCTGGGAGAGTCCACTGTGGCGAATCTGAAACAATTTACCGAACGCTGCGAGTTTGGGGATTCCTGGAATGAGATGCTGCAGGAGGCGCTTGTTTGTGGAGTCAAGGATGATGCCATCCAGCGCCGCTTGCTAGCCGATTTTAAGCACGCCCTGGAACTTTCTCTCGCTATGAAGAGTGCCCGTGAAAGACTTGCAGGCTTTGCAGCAAGTGGATAATGGTGCCGGACTCCAGGAAATAGCTGCTGAGCTGCAAAGCCTGCGAGTCTGCAGTAGGATAGCTTTATGTTTTTCTCTCCATTCATGGGTCACTGGCACCAGTGCGGGGGAAGGAGAGAGCTGTTCCACTGGGACGGGCTTCATTTGAAACATACTGGGACCAGTGTCCTGGGAATCGTATAACTAGGCTTGTAGATAGGACAGAACAGCAGATTTTAAATGTGATTCTATGCCCACTACATGAAGACATAGGAAGCCTAATGGTAACACGTCAGCTAATGAGATACGCATTTGCTGCAGATGTGGAGGAAATCATGGAGCAGATGTTTGTAGATTCAAAGAGGCAGAATGCAATTGTTGCCACAGGAAAGGACACCTGGTTAGACAGTGCAGAACAAAGGATAGGCAAACAACAAAATAACAAATGGATCTGATTGAGCTAACTGATGCAGCACAGGCTGAGGCCACTATTGCTGATATATACTCTCTGTATCATGTGTCTGCTGTTAAATCTGAGCCCATCACAGTGACAAAGCAAGTGAATGACAAGCAACTGCAGATGGAGGTGGATACTGGTGCTTCAACTGTTGTTGTTGGGGAGCACACGATCAAGTACCTCAGTGACATTGACATTGGAGCAGGTGCCCGCCAAGCTGAGAACTTACACTGGAGAATCCATTCAGGTGTAAGGCATTACTGCTGTCCCAGTCTGTTACAAACAACAGGCGGCCCAACTGCCTGTGATCATCGTAAAGGGGGAGGGACCCAGTCTTTTTGGTCGAGACTGGTTAGAAATATTCTGTTTGATGTCCTATGGAATTCCAGAGTTCTTGAAGAAATATAGCACTGATTTTCAAGAGGAATTGGGGAAAATGAAGGGTATGCAAGCGAAAATGCACGTCGAACCCCAGGCAACACCACGTTTCCCCAAGGCCAGACCCGTGCCTTACTCATTAAAAGAAAAAGCGGAAGCAGAGCTGTGCAGGTTGGAAAACCTGGGAGTAATTCAGCCTGTCCAGTTTTCTGAGTGGACCGCTTCCATAGTCCCAGTTGCCAAGCCAGACCAGACTATACATATATGAGGTGACTACAAACTGACAGTCAGCAAAGCAGCAAAGCTAGACAACCTCTCCATTCCTAGAATCGATGACTTGTACGCCAAGTTAGCAGGAGGCAAATTATATACAAAACTAGATATGGGTCATGCCTATCAACAATTGGAATTGGATAGCACGTCAAGAGGATACATGACAATTAACACCCATAAAGGCCTTTACCTGTACACCCGATTACCTTTAAGAGTTTCATCAGCTGTATTTCAGCGAACCATGGAGAGTCTCCTGCAGGGCCATCCACATATGGTTGTATAGTTAGATGATGTTCTCATCACTGGACCGACTGAAGCTGAACAGCTAAGCAGACCTTGAGGAAATGCTGAGAAGATTTATGGAAGCAGGTGTGCGTTTGAAGTGAGAAAAATGCACATTTCAAGCATTGAAGGTAACTTACCTGGGGCACGGAGTGGACGCTATGGGGTTGCACCCTGTTGAAGACAAGGTCCAAGCAACTAAAGATGCACCATCGCCCTCTAATGTGACAGAGTTTAAATCTTTCCTCGGTATGATTAATTACTATTGCTGTTTTTTACCCAATCTACCCACTGTACTGGCACCACTACATTTGTTGCTGATGAAGAACCACCGCTGGTCATAGGGTTCACAGTAAGAAGAAGCCTTTGTAACAGCAAAGAAACTGCTTCATCCATCATGCTTGCTGGTACATTATGACCCATCTAAAGAGCTAATGTTAATGTGTGATGCTTCTCCTTAAGGTGTAGGAGCCATTCTATCACATCAAATGGAGGACAGATCAGAAAGACCCACTGGCTACATTTCAAGAACACTTTCCCAGGCTGAAAAGGGCTACTCCCAGTTGCAAAAAGAGGGATTATTGGTTGTATTTGGTGTCAAGAAGTTTCGCTAATACCTACATGGGCGACATTTTACAACTGTGTCTGACCATAAGCCACTGACAGGCTTGTTCAGCGAAGGCAAAGCTAAACCACCTATAATTTCTGCGAGAATTCAACATTGGGATTTGACGCTATCAGTTTACGAGTACACATTCACATACCACCTTAGCTCGTATAAAGCCAATGCAGATGCACTTAGTCATCTTCCGTTACCGGGTCAATACACCCAATCCACAAGAATTAGTGTTATTGTTAAATTTCCTGGATTCATCACTTGTATTTGCCAAAGAGATCAAGAATTGGATGAACAGGGACCCAGTATTGTCAAAAGTCAAAGACTTTGTTTTACAAGGATGGCCCAGAATATTTCTGTCTGATGACTTATGGCCATTTTATTCTAGCAACACAACTGAGTTGTCAAGACGGAATTTTGCTGTGACGTTCAAGAGTTGGGTCCCATCACAGAGTAGAGATTCACTCTTGGCAGAGCTCCACAGTGCACAGCCAGGCATATCGAAGATGAAGATACTGGCATGTAGCTACGCCTGGTGGTCAGGAATAGACAGTGACATTGAGAGCATGGTTAAACATTGTTCCCTTGGCCAGTAACACCAGAAGCTACCTGTTTCAGCTCCTCTTCACCCATGGGAATGGCCTGGTCGACCTTGGGTTAGATTACATATTGACTATGTGGGACCATTTGTAGGCACCATGTTCCTGTTAATCATTGATGCACATTCAAAATGGCTTGATGTCTATGAAGTAACAACACTAACTGCAGCCGCAACTATTGAAAAGCTGTGTCATTCCTTCAGTATACATGGTTTACCTGAGGTTATTGCTTTTGGTAATGGAACAGCTTTCACCAGTGTGGAATTCCAGAGATTCACGGACATGAACGGTATCCAGCACATAAAAACCGTTCTCTGGCATCCTTCACCCAATGGTCTCGCCGAAAGAGCTGTCCAGACCTTTAAAGCTGGTATGAAGAAGTTATCTGGAGGTACCCCGGAGTCTCGCCTTTCCAGATTTCTCCTAAGTGACCACACAATGGCACATACCACTACAGGCTCGACACCATCAGAGTCACTGATGAAAAGCCGTTTGTGTACGCGTTTACTCTTGGTGTTTCCAACTGTAGAGGGGAAGGTGACACAGAGCCAGAATAATCAAAAATTGAACCACGAGCAAGGCTTGTACGTTCCATGTAGTTGACCCTGTGTATGTGCGTAATTTGCAAGTGGACCCTGTTGGACTCCAGGAGCCGTCTTCACAGAGGCTGGTCCATTATCTTTTCAAGTGCAAGTCGAGGATAGAATTGTAGGTAAACACGTAGATCATATTGAGGCTAGAGAAACATCCCAACGAATACAAATTATGATTGATGTTTTGCTGCCAACTTCTGAGGTGTGTGATCGTCCCAGAGCTGATATTCCAGACGTAGCTAATAAGTTGCCAAATACAGAACTACCCAGTTCCAACGATGTATCTCCCAGTGCAGCTCCAGATCCCATTAATCCTGTTCAGGAACCTCCTTAGGTAGAGCTACACTACTCTAACCGTCCCTGCCGAACTCCTCAGAGACTGGATTTGTAATCACCAGAAACTGTACAAATGTTTGCTGGTTTTTCTCACTTTTTTTAATTGCAAACATAAAAAAGTTAAAGGGGAGGAAGTGTGTAGCTAGAAGTATTGTCCCTCCCTCCTGTCAATCACTCATCGTGTGATGCGATTACGGGGGCTTCGACCAATAAGTTTATTGCGTGAGTAACCTTGTGGGAGGGGCTTCCTCCAGAGAGATTGTGTCTCGTGTGCAAACACCTCTACATGTCTCTGAAATAAAGTTTAGCCTTTTCTTCACCAAACCTGCTGCTCCATTAGGTTATTACCATAAATCGGGGCCAACGTGATCATCTGCACTCGTTCCGAAGGCCTAAAGCAATCAGAGAGGAATTTCACAGATCTTTGCCCATTAATTTCTGCTGCATGGAAAATCATGTTGAAGTAAGTCGATTGAGTTGTTTGGTGAAGTAATAGAGAGGAATGAGAAAAGAGAGCGTGGTTGGTGCTGCACACATGGACTTTCACAATGTTATGAATATGTAATATCATAATTTAGATGTTGTAGGGATATAAGTTTTTGTTGGGAATTGAATTTTGATGTGTAAGGTAAGTGGGAAAAGAACCTGGTGAGAGGCCAGTAAAACAAAGCCGAAAGTAATTGCAAATGAAAGAGTGGCCTGTGTTTATTGAATAAGGCAGAGTTAGGAGTGGGCAGACACTGAACAATGGGTAACCCCTTTTCTCTGTCTCAGTAAAGATGAGATGTCTACAGTTCACAGAACCACAGAATTGTTACAGCACAGGAAGAGGCCATTCAGCCCGTCGTGCCTGTACCAGCTCCCTGAATGAGCAATTCACTTCATACCCTCCTCCCACCTTTTCCCCACAACCCTGCACGTTCTTCATTTTCAGATAACGGTCTAATTCCTTCTTGAATGCTTCGAATGAATCTGCCTCTGCCGCACTCTCAGGCAGTACATTCGGGACCCTAACCACTTGCGGCCTCAAAAGGTTTCTCTCATATCGCTTTCGTCAATTATTTTAAATCTTTGCCCTCTCGTTCTTGATCGAGTGGGAACAGTTCCTCCCGATCTACTCTCCCCAGGCCCCCCATGATTTTGAATTCCTCAATCATTTCTCCTCTCAATCTTCTCTTCTCCAAGGAAAACAGCCGCAACTTCTCCAATCTATTCTCATCCCTGGAACCATTCTCATGAATCTTTTCTGCACCCTCTCTAATCCCTTCACATCCTTCCTAAAGTGTGGCACCCAGAACAGGATGCAATACTCCAGCTGAGGTCGAGTGAATGTCTTATACAAGTAGGAACATAGAAACATAGAAACTAGAAGCAGGGATAGGCCATTCGGCCCTTCGAGCCTGCTCCGCCATTCAATATGATCATGGCTGATCCTCTTATCTCAATGCCGTACTCCTGCTTTCTCCCCATACCCCTTGATGCCCCTAATATCCAAAACCTTATCAATTTCTTTCTTGAATATACTCAGTGACCTGGCCTCCATATAACCTCCTTGTTCTTGTACTCTATGCCCCTATTAATAAAGCCCAGTGTACTGTATGTATATGAACTGGTCCCTCAACCTGTCCAACCACATTCATTGACTGATGCACAAATGCACCCAGGTCCCTCTGCTGCTGAACACCCTTTAGAATTGTAACCCTGATTTTATATTGTCTCTCCATGTTCTTCCTGCCAGAATGAATCACTTCACATTTCACCACATTGAACTTTATCTGCAACCCTCTGCTTATTCCAGCTGTCTTCATAAGGGGTATAAATTATTCATGTGGATCCCAGATAAAAGAAAGGTTTGAAAGCAAAGGGTAAACAAGGGAATGTCTTAAAGTAGCCATATGCCTTTCAGATCAAAGGACAGGTTTAAAATGGGAAACAATTAGTTTCAATCTCTATCTGGGTGTGCCATTGCCGTGGGGATAGATTGCAGAGTGGGTTCTATTGTTCTGTGTATTTTTCTCACAGAAAAGTTAGTCAACTTGGAAGACAATGAGAAGGCAGTTCAGCAGGCAGAACAAGGGGTATATAGACCATTGGGAACCAGGGCTGTTCTTGATCTGGAGTCACTAAGCAAGAATTACAAGTGGGGCCCATGCTTGGAATGTAAGGTCCAAATGCATGAGGTGTTAAAACTGTCAGATCTGACAGGTAAAGCTAAAGGAAGAGGTCAGCAGAGAGAGAAAGAGAAGTCTGAGAGAAGTCTAGGTGCCAGACTGGGAAACTGAGGAGCGTCAAAGTGAATTATTGAGAGCTGTGGTACATCTTGGTTTGGACTGAGGAGAAGTGAAAGAAAATTCTTGGTTGGAAGCAAAATAGAACAGGAAGTGTTGGTTTTAAATAATAAGGGGAGCTTACAATTTTTTAAAAATCCTATCAATCGGATGTGTGTGTCACAGGCCAGGCCATTTTTTCCCCACCCACTAATTGCTCTTGGCTAACTAGGGCCATCTCAGGATCAACCACACTGTTGTGGGTCTGGAGTCACATGTAGATCAGACCAAGCAAGAGCAGCAGATTTCCTTCCTGACAATAACTTTATAGTCACTGCTACTGAGACTAGCTTTCAATTCCAGAGTAATAGTTGAATTTAAATTCCAGTGCTGTGGTGGGATTTGAACCCATGTCCCCAAAGGATCAGCCTGGGCTGCTGGGTTACTAGCACCAATGACATTGCCACTACACCACCACATCCCCTACAATGGTAGCAAGTTGTACTTGCTCTATTTAATTCTTGAACAGTAAGAGCTTTTATTTAAAATGTGAAATCTTGCGGCATAATTTCTTTCAGTTAATAACTAGGGGTTCAAGTTTCTTTTTAAAAGTTAATAGTCTCCTTTGAGATCATAACAAGAAAGTACTGGATAAAGCACTACATAATGGACCTGCCAGTAAATATGAACTCCATGGAAAAGTGGCAGCATAGGTAGGAAATTAGCAAAGTGACAGAAAGCTGCAGGTAGCGGTGAATAGTTGCACTTTAGACGTGAGGGAAGCACACGGTGGTGATCCAGGGGTTGATATTAGAACCACTGCTCTTCTTCCGAAATATTAAGTCTCAGGATAAGGGGCTGATTATTTAGAATTGAAATAAGCAGACATTTTTTTTCACCCAAAGGGTTATGAATCTCTGGAATTCTCTACCCCAGAGGGTTGTGGATGCTCCATCGTTGAATACAGTTAAGGCTGGGATTGACAGATTTTTGGTCTCTCAGTGAATTAAGGGATATGGGGGAGTGGGCGGGAAAATAGAGTTGAAGTCATTGAAGTCAGCCGTGATTATATTGAATGGTGGAGCAGGCTTGAGGGGCTGAATGGTCTACTCCTGCTCCTATCTCTCATGTTCACATATTCTAAATGATCTATTAAGGGTATAAGTTCAAAGTTCAGGGAAGTTCAGAAATGCAGTAAACTGTGAGGAGGTTAGTAACAAAATTCAAGGAGGATGTAGACAGACTTGGAAAATGGGCAGACACACAGCAGATGAAGTTTAACACAGAGTGTGAAGCGATAGGTTTAGGGAGGGAGAACAAGGGACAGGGAAACCTGGAGGTGTAACCTGGATATGGCACCCGATCCTGAGCTTTATAAAAAGCAGCATCGAGTACAAAAGCAAGGAAACTATGTCAAGTTATACCAAATTCCTCAACTGAAGTATTCTGTTCAATTCTGGACACCAGCCTTTTGGAATGAGAGAGTACAGAAGCTGGGATTAGAGCAGAAAAGGTTAAGGGGAGATTTAATAGAGATGTTCAGAATTCTGAGTGCTTTTGACAGAGTGGCTAGGTGAAACTATTCCTTCGTGTTCATCCTTTGAGGTAAAGATGACCATGTTCATCATCTGGGGTTTTTTAGTTGGGTTCCAGTGGGTGTGTAGGTACTGCTGAGGCTGATCTGCACCTGGAAAGTTCTGCTGTAAACAGGACAGGATACCACAGACGGCTGAGCTTTGGACAAGTTGCTGTCTCGGGATTTCCTCTCCTTGTGTTTTCTCTCTATCTCTGATATACACTTGCTTTCGAAGGAGGCCGCACTGTTTATTATTTGTTTGCTCCAGGTGCAATGATCCTGGGTGAGCTTCTCCCAGGACTTGAAGTCAAAGTCAAAAATCTGAAGTGAAGCTTTCAGAATCTCCTCGTAGCACTTCCTCAGGCCTCCACGAGAGCGCACCCCAGACACAAGCTCCCTACAGAAGATTCACTTTGGTGAGCGAGTGTCAGGAATTCTGGCTCCATCACCAGCCCAGCTCAGTTGTGACTGTCTCAATACGATGTGGATGTTTGAGCTGTCAGCTCGAGTGAGCACCTCAGCGCCTGGTATTCTCTCCTGCTGTCCGACCTTCAGAAGCTTCTGGAGGCGGCTCAGGCGAAAGTGGTTGAGCTTCTTGGCATGACATTGGTACACAGTCCAAATCTCACACACGTTGAGCATTGAGAGTGGGCAGGTTTATTGCTCTGTAGACTCTCAGTTTGGTGGTCAGACTTACTCACCTTCATTCCCAGACTGATGTTCAAAGTCTTCCAGAGGCTACACTTGCTTTACCAATCCTTGCATGTGTCTCATCATTGATAGAAACAGACTGAGAGAGTGTGCTGTCAAGGTAAGTGATCTTATCCACTGCTGGCAGGTTCTGGTCATGGACTGAAACCTTGGACCCGAGATAGGGCTCTCCTGGAGCAGGCAGCTACATTATTTCAGGTTACTTTGTGCGGATCGTAAGGCTGAAGTTGTTGTATGTATTAAAGAACAAGCCCACGCTACATTGCATGTCCAGCTCTGAACCAGCAGCTAGTGCACAGTCAATGGAAAATAGGAAATCGCAAAGTATGACCTTGGAGACCTTGGTCTTTGCCGGAGTTGTCTCAGATTGAGCAGCTTCCCCTCCACGTGATATCTGATTCGATGCCAGGACCACCATCATGGAAGGTATCGGAGAGCAGGTCAGAGAAAAACAAACTGAAGAGGGTCAGTGCGAGCACGCAGCCCTGTTTAACTCCATTAGTAACTGGGAATGGGTCAGGAAGACTCACCATCACCCAGGACAGGTGGGAGCATGTCGTCATGGAGCTGTCGAACATTGTGATGAATTTCTCAGGGCAGCCAGATTCCTCCATTACCTTCCAAAGGCCCTCACGGTCGACTGTGTCAAAGAGCTTGGTCAAGTTAACAAACGTGGTGTAGAGGCCCATGTTCTATTGTTGGCATTTCCCCTGGAGCTGTCTAACTGAAAACACCATATCATTGGTTCCTCAACCTTTCCTGAAACCACACTGACTCCCTGGCAGCACATCCTGGTTGAGATTTTGTGAAACTGTTCCTACAGACAGGGTCAGTGACCGGAGAGCACAAACTGAAGATATTTGACAAAAGAGCGAGAGGGGTAAATGAGGAATTTGTTTAATGCAGCAAGAGATTATAATTTAGAATGCACTACCTGAAAAGATGGTGGAAGTGGCTACTTCAAAAGTGAATTGGATATAAATACTTCAAAAGGAAAGATTTGCACAGCTTTGGGGAAAGGGAAAGGGGATTGGGACTATGGGTTGCTTTTCCCAAGAACCAGTACAAGCCTGATGGGCTGAATGGCCTCCTTCTGTGCTGCATCATTCTATCATTTGGGCAAAAGAGTGCGGCTGAGGAAACTGAGTGTAGACTTGGAATTTGGTGAGCGGGGGAGTTAAAAGTGTTAACTTTGTTATTAGATTTTGCTCTTGAAATCAAATCTAGTCTGTAATTAGCAGCAGCTGGAAAGTACTGTGGAAGCAGGCTAAGTCCTTTTTTTCTTGGAGCGTAGGCAGGGTAAACTCACTCTCTGCTGTGAGAGCTGAGTAGTTAAGTAGATAACTGGTTGAATCTGGTTGCTTTAGCCCTAGTTCAGTTGGCTATAAATACAGGCCTCTTTACTCCAGCCTTGGCAAATGGAGTACAGTTGAGGAACTGATGGCACATTTGGAGTTTGGTGAGCTGGGGAGTTTGGTGAAGTGGGGGGAAGCAGGTGTTTGATTCCTTTTTCTATCTTTCTCACCCTGTAGGACTTGGTTCTTCCTCTACCACGGGGAAATGATCGAGTATCTGATGAGTGGCTTACATCTATTCTATTTCTAAGGTTTAAAATAATACAGTAAAGCCTCACTGTTTGCGACTTCCTGGTTTGTGTTTTCACTTACCTGCGTTTTGTATTGTGTATACAGAATCACGCATCATGTGAGCAGTGTTCGCTCATCCGCAGTTTCCTCTCCCTCTCTCTTTCCTCGGGGAGACAACAGCCACCAGCAGAGACTGGAATGGTTGCAATTGTAGTGCAGCCGAAGGAAGGGTTAACATGGCAACATGTGAATCTCGCTGCAGCAATAGCTGTGTTCATTTTGAAAGCCGGTGTATTGCTCAGGGGCTCCCCCATCTGTTGGACACAGATACCGCACCACAAGTTCGAGTAGAGTAAGTTCCTCACATGGCTGGAACCTGTCTAATTCAGTCCCGTGGAAAAGCATGTTCAATGTTTGCGATTTTGCCATTTGCGAGGTTTTGTGCGAATGGCGGGACTTTACCGTATACAAATTGGGGGTAAAGTTAATAAAATATATCAAAAAGCAACATAAATAAGTGATTAATATAACAAAGTAATTATTTAAAACACATTAAGGATGGCAGGACAGGTGATGTGTCAAGGCTTCAGCATGTGGGAGCTCCTGAGTAACATTGTGATCCAGGGCAAATATGTTTGCAGTAAGTGTTTGCGGCTTGAAGAAATTCGGCTCAGAGTCATGGAGCTGGAGGCTGAGCTGCAGACTCTGTGACACATCAGGAAGGAGAAAGTTACCTGGATGCTTTGTACCAGGAGGCAGTCACACTATTTAGGATGGGGTCTTCTGATTTGGTCAGTGGTCAGGGACAGGAGGGTACAACTATGAGTGAGACAGGTAAGGGGACCCTGAGGGCAGGAGTGACAGCCTCTGTAATTGTCCAACAGGTTTGAGGTTCTCTCAGCTTGTTTAGTTCAGAGCGGTGGCTGAGCAAACTGATCACGGCACCGTGGTACTGGAAGCCTTCAAGTAGGGGGAGTGAAAATTAGTGTAGTGGTAGTAGAGAAGAGTATAGTGAGGGGAGGAGAGGAGGACCCTGGGACAGGCAGCCAGCAGCATCTAGAGGAGAGTGTGAGAGGAGGACACTGGGACAGGCAGCCAGCAGCATCTAGAGGAGAGTGTGAGAGGAGGACACTGGGACATGCAGTCAGCAGCATCTAGAGGAGAGTGTGAGAGGAGGACACTGGGACAGGCTATATCAAAGGGTATTGCGGAAAATAAAATCTCATATTAGCCTGGATAGAGGATTGGCTGGCTGGTAGGAAACAGAGAGTATGCATAAATGGGTCTTTATCTGATTGGCAGGATGTAACTAATGGAGTCCCACAGGGGTCTGTACTGGACCCTCAACTTTTTACAATTTACATCAATGACTTAGATGAGGCGAGCAAAGGCATGATAGCTAAATTTGCAGGCAACACAAAGATAGGTAGGAAAGTATGTTGTGAAGAAGATATAAGGACTTTACAGATGGATATAGATAAGTGAGTGAGTGGGCAAAAAATCTAGCAGATGGAGTATAATATATGAAACTGTGAAACTATTCACTTTAGCAGGAAGAATAAAAAAGCAAAGTATTACATAAACGGAGAATGACTTCAGAATTCCGAGGTGTAGAGGGATCTAGGTGTCCTTGTGCATGAGTCACAAGAAGTTGGTATGCAGGTACAGCAAGTAATTAAGAAGCCTATTATAATCTTGTCCTTCATTACGAAAGGAATGGAACATAAAAGCAAGGATATTATGCTTCAGTTATGCAGGGCATTGCTGAGACCACATCTCGAATACTGTGTGCAGTTTTGGTCTCCTTATTTAAGGAAGGATGTAAATGCATTGGAGGCGGTTCACAGGAGGTTTACTAGATTGATACCTGGAATGAGTGGGTTGTCTTATGAGGAAAGGTTGACCTGGGCTTGTTTCCACTGGAGTTTAGAAGTCTGAGGGATGACTTGATTGAAGTAGACAAGATCCTGAATGGTCTTGACAAGGTGGACGTGGAAAGGATGTTTCCTGTTGTGGGTGAGTCTAGAACTAGGGGGCACTGTTTTAAAATTAGGGGTCACCCTTTTAGGACAGAGATGAGGAGAATTTTCTTCTCTCAGAGGGTTGTGTGACTTTGGAATTCTCTGCCTCAGAAGGTGGTGGAGGTGGGGTCATTGAATATTTTTAAGCCAGAGGTGGATAGATTCTTGTTAGGCAAGGGAATCAGGGGTAGATGGGAATCTGGAACTCGAAACACAAGGCAATCAGCCATGATCTTATTGAATGGTGGAGCAGGCTTGAGGGGCTGAATGGCCTACACCTGCCCTTTTTCATATGTTCGTATGTATGTTCATATGATTCTATTAATGGCTTGTGTTTGCAATTAGTTTTTCATCTCTCCCAACAGATTTCATGGTTCTGGGTGGGTAGCAAGTGTTAGCAGTGTGAACCATAAGCAGACTCAGGACAAGTTGGATGGGCCAGTGGGAAAGGGAAGTTTGGGAAAGGGCAGGAGGGGGATTGGGTATGAGGGACAGAGACTGTCAACTAATATAAGCAGTCTTGAATGTTGGCAACAGGCGAATGAGAGGCTTTAAATAATGTGTGCAAAAGGTAGAGAGAAAGGGACAGAGAGGATGTCTGAGCTGTGTGGAATACATTCTCAGCTCGCACAATGATATTGGCACCTTTGGAGTGGAAGTAAAGGAACAAAGCTTACAACTCAGACCATCTGTGTAATGCTGTGCTAGATGGGTAACTACAGTTAACCTCTCCATCTCACTGTAGTGGAATTCACTTTCCAACTTGGAATTAACTGGATATTCTCTGAATATTTTAATATAATGGAAATAGGTGGGAAAAAGAAAAATCTATATAATTTATTGGAAAAAAACAAAAGGAAGGGGGAAGAAACAGAAAGGGGGTGGGGATGGAGGGGGGAGGTCAAGACCCAAAGTTGTTGAATTCAATATTCAGTCCGGAAGGCTGTAAAGTGCCTAGTCGGAAGATGAGGTGTTGTTCCTCCAGTTTGCTTTGGGCTTCACTGGAACAGTGCAGAAAGCCAAGGACAGACATGTGGGCAAGAGAGCAGGATGGAGTGTTGAAATGGCAAGCGACAGGAAGGTTTGGGTCATTCTTGCGGACAGACCACAGGTGTTCTGCAAAGGGGTCGCCCAGTTTACGTTTGGTCTCTCCAATGTAGAGGAGACCGCATTGGGAGCAACGAATGCAGTAGACTAAGTTGGGGGAAATGCAAGTGAAATGCTGCTTCACTTGAAAGGAGTGTTTGGGCCCTTGGATGGTGAGGAGAGTGGAAGTGAAGGGGCAGGTGTTACATCTTGTGCGTGGGCATGGGGTGGTGCCATAGGTGGGGGTTGGGGAGTAGGGGGTGATGGAGGAGTGGACCAGGGTGTCCCGGAGGGAACGATCCCTACGGAATGCCGACAGTGGGGGTGAAGGGAAGATGTGTTTGGTAGTGGCATCATGCTGGAGTTGGCGGAAATGGCGGAGGATGATCCTTTGAATGCGGAGGCTGGTGGGGTGATCAGTGATGACAAGGGGGACCCTATCATGTTTCTGGGAGGGAGGAGAAGGCGTGAGGGCGGATGCGCGGAAGATGGGCCGGACACGGTTGAGGGCCCTGTCAACGACCGTGGGTGGAAAACCTCGGTTAAGGAAGAAGGAGGACATGTCAGAGGAACTGTTTTTGAAGGTAGCATCATCGGAACAGATGCGACGGAGGCGAAGGAACTGAGAGAATGGGATGGAGTCCTTACAGGAAGCGGGGTGTGAGGAGATGTAGTCAAGGTAGCTGTGGGAGTCGGTAGGCTTGTAATGGATATTGGTGGACAGTCTATCACCAGAGATTGAGACAGTGAGGTCAAGGAAGGGAAGGGAAATGTCAGAGATGGACCACGTGAAAATGATGGAGGGGTGGAGATTGGAAGCAAAATTAATAAATTTTTCCAGGTCCCGATGAAAGCATGAAGCAGCACCGAAGTAATCATCGATGTACCGGAGAAAGAGTTGTGGAAGGGGATCAGAGTAGGACTGGAACAAGGAATATTCCACATACCCCATAAAGAGACAGGCATAGCTGGGGCCCATGCGGGTACCCATAGCCACACCTTTTATTTGGAGGAAATGAGAGGAGTTGAAGGAGAAATTGTTCAGCGTGAGAACAAGTTCAGCCAGACGGAGGAGAGTAGTGGTAGATGGGGATTGTTCGGGCCTCTGTTCAAGGAAGAAGCTAAGGGCCCTCAGACCATCCTGGTGGGGGATGGAGGTGTAGAGGGATTGGACGTCCATGGTGAAGAGGAAGCGGTTGGAGCCAGGGAACTGGAAATTGTTGATGTGACGTAAGGTGTCAGAGGAATCATGGATGTAGGTGGGGAGGGACTGGACATGGGGAGAGAGAAGGGAGTCAAGATAATGAGAAATGAGTTCCTTGGGGCAGGAGCAAGCTGACACGGTCGGTCTACCGGGACAGTTCTGTTTGTGGATTTTGGGTAGGAGGTAGAAGCGGGCCGTCCGAGGTTGGGTGACTATCAGGTTGGAAGCTGTGGGAGGAAGATCCCCAGAGGAGATGAGGTCAGTGACAGTCTTGGAAACAATGGCTTGATGTTCAGTGGTGGGGTCATGGTCCAGGGAGTGGTAGGAGGAAGTGTCTGTGAGTTGATGCTCAGCCTCCGCGAGGTAGAGGTCAGTGCGCCAGACAACAACAGCACCACCCTTGTCAGCGGGTTTGATGACGATGTCAGGGTTGGACCTGAGAGAATGGACTGCAGTAAGTTCAGCGAGAGAGAGATTAGAATGGGTGAGAGGAGCAGAGAAATTGAGACGACTAATGTCGCGCCGACAGTTCTCAATGAAAAGATCAAGAGAAAGTAAGAATCCAGAGGGAGGGGTCCAGGTGGAGGGAGAATATTGGAGGTGGGTGAAAGGGTCCATTGAACAGGGAGAGGACTCCTGCCCAATAAATTATATAGATTTTTCTTTTTCCCACCTATTTCCATTATTTTAAAATATTTTTAAATCTTTTATGCTCCCCCCACCCCCACTAGAGCTATACCTTGAGTGCCCTACCATCCATTCTTAATTAGCACATTCATTTAGATAATATCACCAACTTCAACACCTATGTGTTCTTTTGTTCTGCTGTCTGTGACATCTTTTGATGATCTGCTTCTATCACTGCTTGTTTGTCCCTACAACCACACCACCCCCCTCCACTTCTCTCCCCCCACCCAAACACTCCCCCCCCCACAACACACCTTAAACCAGCTTATATTTCACCCCTTCCTGGGATTTTCCTAGTTCTGTCGAAGGGTCATGAGGACTCGAAACGTCAACTCTTTTCTTCTCCGCCGATGCTGCCAGACCTGCTGAGTTTTTCCAGGTAATTCTGTTTTTGTTTTTATTTACAAATTCAGTTTCACTGGAGGCTTCTTCAAACATGTCGAAAGCCATCGTTCTACGACTTCAGATGGTTTATCCAAGGTCTCCCTCTCTGGAGTCATCTGTCCACTAGGCTCTTCGACTCTCAGGCTCAATGGATCCTACAGGCACTTCCAAACCAAGTGGGGTTCCTTCAACATGTGGTGTAGACTCCAACAGAAATGCTTTCACCCTCTTTCGGGCCCAATCACATGCACTACAGCTGCCCCTCCCCTCAAGTTCAATAATATGAAGGTTAACTGTCAGGAAGGTTCTCAAAACCAGGTTGTTGGGCAAGGTTAAATTCAACACGATCTGATCAGCTTCTTATTGTGTAAAAAAAATTTCAGGGCCTTGTCAGTAATTCCGCTTTTTCTTCCTACACGTCTCTTTTGATGGGTTTTTTTCTTGGCAGCACTGACTTTAATCTCGGCTACTTTTCAATTTCCCTATTGGCCAGACTAGGCTCAGGTATGAGCTCAACTTGAGTGAACTCAGTGGTTGAGTCTTCCAGCATTTCCTCATCTGTCAGCTCCTTTGAAAACTCAGGGGTCTCTATTTTTAAAGCTTCTTGGCTTCCATTTAGCAGGTTCTTCAGCACTTCCGTTTCTTTTTTATATTTGTTAGTTGTTTCCTGGAGAATTAAGCATTGTTGTATTTTCTCAGCTAATTTATTCATCTCAGCCAGAGATATGCTGAAGTCTTTCTGTTCTTTCTCATATCTTTTTAATGGTACAAATTGGGATCTGAGGGAATCTTGCAATATGTGAAAGTCCTTCAGCAGGTTGTCTTTTTCTTTTTGGAGGTTACTGGCTTCAACTTGAACTCTGTCCTGAAATGTCACCTGTACAAGTTCCTTTTGTTGAGTCCGTTTTCCAAACAGTAACATTTCCTGCTCCCGATTGAGATCTCAGTCGTCTCTCAGGATTAATCTCTCTTAACCAGTTCCTCCCAAGGAGACTCAGTCCTCTGCCTGCGATCACTATTAGGGATAGATTAACAGGCTGATCTCCATACTGTACTGGAACCTTGCATTTACCTCTCACTCATATGGTCTTCACCAATATACATGTTTAACTTAACATCTGAATTTTCCATATTTAGTGAGCGGTCTCCTCTATTCAGGTATTTGAACGTACGTCCCCCTATAAGTGTTGTAGATGCCCCTTGTATCCACCTCCATTCGGATGGGTTTCCCATTGACTTCCACTGTCACATAGATTGGCTCTATTTTACCAATTTTTAAGTTGTTCAGTGAGTAATTATCTGACTCTGTTTCTTCTGGTTCCTCTATTATGTGGATTTCACGATTTCTACCTTTTTGCTTAAAGTTTTGTCTTAATCTGTCTTTACAACATCACATAATGTGTCCATTACGATGGCAGTAGAAACACTCGATTCTTTCAAATTGTCATTTGTTTGCAGGCTGTCTGGTTCCATTTCTGCTGTTATTATTGTGGCTTTTCTCTGTTAAACCATTGGCCTTTGCTGGTCTGTTAATGGTGGCAGTTTCCTGCCTGTCCGCAGAGCCCAGCGCTTCCGCGCCATTTCTAACCGGTGCCTCCATCCCAACGTGAAGGATGGAGCCATTTTGTGCTCCCTTGATTGCTTCTAAACCCCTGACTGTGCTTTCCATTGCGAGCACCAACTCCAGCACCTTGCTGAAGCCTAAATTCATTTCTGACAGCAACCCTTTTTGAATGGCGTCTTTGTTAATCCCACAAACTAATCGGTCTCTTAACATGTAATTAATTGATGTTCCAAATTCACAGTGTTCTGTCAATTGTTTTAACTGCTGCTACATAGCAAGCAACTGTCTCTCCAGGGCCATGACATCTCGAATTAAATTTAAAACATTGCGTTGTTACCGAGGGTTTTGGCTGAAAATGGCTTTTCACAAGATTTACCAACTCATGGAATCTGGGGCATTGGGTGCCGTTAGACTACAAATTAGGCTGCATGTTTACTGCCACACGTTGATAAGAGGATTGCTCGCCTCTTCTCCTCCCCCAATATGTCATTGGTCAAAATGAAGAAGTTCAGTATAATGTGACCAGTTACTGGTGGGCAGATCAAACAGTACGATACGGCCAAACTGTGACATACTGTAGGGAGATAACTCTGCGACTATGATGAAAGCTGTACTTAGAATCACCTTGCAAAGTACAGCTGATTTACTTTGTTTAACTCCTGCAGTTTTCCTTAGTGTCATCGACTGGTCATGTTTTGCCTCATCACCAGTTGTTATGTTCCTTCTGTCGGGTCACTTTGCTCAGGGAACATGATTGCATGCCTATCTACTGGTGAATGAGTTGGTAAACAATATACTGCAGATGCAGAGACCAATGTAAGATGAAGCATGTGCTGTTTATTAACACAAGTAAAAGAGCACTAACACGTGTGCTTCTCCAACCAGACCCTATGCTAAACTATTGATTAACATTGTAGCCCACGATACACAGCAATTGGGTAATACAATCACGTGGTCAATCTGTTCACATTCTCTTAAAGGTGTATTGCACCTCAGATTACCACAGGAATTGTGTCATTTGGGGAAGTTAGGAATAATATGGTCATTCCAATTTCCAGAAGGGGAAGCACTCATAGTCCCTGTGCTAAAACCTGACCAAACCATTCTGATTTTCGGGAATTATAAATTAACAGTAAACAGGGCTGTGAAATTAGACAAATAGCCAATCCCAAAGATTGAAGATCTGTAAGCTAAATTTACAGGAGGAAGATCCTACACTAAACTGGATATGAGTCATTTTTATCAACAGCTCGAGCTGGACAACACATCTAGAAGTTATAAACACGCACAAGGGCCTGAACAACTGTACACCCTGCCCTTCAGTGTGTCATCTGGCTGGGCGATTTTACAAAGAACAATGGAAAGCTCACTACAAGGACTTCCCTGAGTTATAGTGTACCTGGACGACATCCTAATCACAGGATCCACAGAAGCAGAACATGAGGCAAACCTGGAGGAGGTTCAGAAGAGATTCTTGGAGGCTGGCGTTTGTTTAAAAAAAGAAAATTGCACGTTCCAGGCAAAGGAAGTTGTGTATCTGGGTCATCGAGTGGATGCCCAGGGGTTGCACCCATTAGAGGAGAAAGTCAGGGGCATCAAGAGAGAAATGTCTCCTAGCAACGTCATGGGGCTTGAGGCCAGGGTTTTACAGGCCCTCCTGCCTGGTGGGATATTACGGTCCTGCCAAACTGAATGGAGATTTAAATGGCTCATCGCTTTTCCGCCGGGGGAGACACACCGCGTGGGGGGGGGGCATAAAATCCTGGCTCAAGTCTTTTTTGGGCGTGGTAAATTATTGTGGTCAATTCTTGTCTAATTTATCTACAGTGTTGGCCCCTTTACACTTATTTTTGAAGGAGAACCACAGATGGTCCTGGAAGGCACAGCAAGAGGAAGCCTTCACAAGAGTCAAGAAACTTTTACACTCGTCATGTCTGCTAGTGCACTGTGACCCATCTAAGGAACTGATATTCATTTGTGATGCATCTCCCTACGGAGTGGGAGCAGTATTGTCACAAAAGATGGAGGATGGATCTGAAAGACCAATAGGGTATGTATCCAGAACCCTGACTGCAGCCGAGAAAGGTTACTCACAGATTGAAAAAGAGAACTTATCCATCGTATTTGGAGTAAAGAAGTTCCATCAATATTCACACAGTCGACACTTCACCAAAGTGTCAGATCACAAACCACTGTTAGGATTGTTTATTGAAGATAAGGCAATCCCACCGATAGCCTCTGCTCGAATTTAAAGATGGGCTTTGATTTTGTCGGCATACGAGTACACTTTTACACATTGACTGGGTGTGAATATAGCAAATGCAGATGCCCTCAGTCATCTCCCTTTGCCAGATAGTATTGCACATGTACCAGTACCTCAAGAGGTAGTACTTATGTTGAATTTCCTGGACTACTCACCATTCTGCGTGAGACAGATAAAGAATTGGACAAATTGGAATCCAATTTTAGCAAGAGTCCGTGAACAAGTATTCCAAGGATGGTCAAATGCACAAGTCCCTGAAGATTTGAAACCATTCTTTGTACATGGATCTGAACTGAGTTGTCAGGATGGTAGCTTATTATGGGGAACAAGAGTCGTTATCTCTGTCCAAGGAAGAGAACCATTATTGAAAGAACATCGTAGTCGCATCCTGATATTTCGAAAATGAAGATGCTCACATCTGGTGGCTGGGTATAGATAGTGATATAGAGAAAATGGTGAAGCACTGTCTCCAGTGTCAGCAACAGCAGAACTTGCCTGTTTCAGCTCCACTGCATCCGTGGGAGTGGCCTGGTTGACCCTGGATTAGACTACATATAGACTATTTAGGTCCATTTCTAGATACCATGTTTCTGATGATTATCGACACACATTCTAAACAGATGGAACAGGTGTTTGAAGTGAAGATAAGGCAATCCCACCGATTGCCTTATCTTCACTTCGTCCATTGGAAACCATTGAAAAACTGCACCAGAGTTTCAGTGTTCATGATTTACCTGAAGTTATTGTGTCAGACAATGGTACAGCTTTCACTAGCACTGGATTCCAAAGATTTGTGAACCTAAATGGGATTAAACCCATCAGAACAGCATCGTATCATCCCTCATCCAATGGGTTAGCGGGAAGAGCCATACAAACCTTTAAAACCGGCGTGAAGAAACTATCAGAAGGGACATTAGAAACCCAAATTTCAAAATTCCTGTTCAGCTATTGCACAACTCCTCATGCAACCACTGGTTTAACACTTTCAGAATTGTTAATGACTTCATACAGGATTGAGTCCAGTATTCCCTAAGTTAGAGGGGAAGGTGGAGAGAAACCAGGGGAGTCAGAAAGTGAATCATGATGTTCACAGTAAAGGTCAAGAGTTCACTGTGGGAGAGACAGTTTATGTATGAAAGTTTGCAACTGGGTCGAGATGGGTGCCTGGTCCAAACATCTCTGAAACAGGACCTTCATCTTATCAAGTCAAAGTGGAAAACAGGGTTGTTAGGAAACACGTGGATCATCTCAGAAACCGAGAAACCCTCCAACAACCACCTGAAATCAAAGTTGAACCTATGATCCCCGAGGTATCAGATCAACAAAGAATAGACATACCCAATGTCTCTGTTGGAGTAAATAATTCTGAACTGCCATTGGCTAAGGATGTCCCTGAAGCTGCAGTTCCTGATCATGTTGATCCAAATGAAGAACCTCCAGTTGTAGAGTTACATCACTCTGCCCAAATCCGAAAACCTCCTCAAAGACTAAATTTATAATGGCATGAATTGTGTATATTATGAGTTAAGATGTTTTTGTAAATAAGAGGGTAAAACAAAATTAAAGGGGGAGGCATGTAGTATTTCTAAGTTAAACCATGTATTACTGCTTTGGGTATCATGTGACTCTACAGACCAATCAGCCCTAAGACAGGGAATCTTAGGGGGCGGAGTGTTTTAGTCTTGGTCTGGGAACAAGCATGTAGCTTCATCTGGAGTCTCTAAATAAAGTTTACTGTTTCTTACAAGAAACCAGCCCTGCACTCCAAGTTTATTACACTCTTCCAAAAAGATAGCACCTCAGGCTCTGTGTGTTCCTTCAGTACTGTACTGAGAATGTTGGCCTAAATGTTGTGCTCAGGTTCCTGGTTGGGACTTCAGTCCATAATTCTGACACAGAGGGTGCTACCCCTTAGCTGCAGCCTTCCCATTTCTCGGAGTGGGTCTGGTGCAATGAAACAGGCCCTGAGGCCTCAATGTTAAGAGAAATGATGGGCGGACTTGTCCCACATCTGCATAAAGTGCAGTGGTGGACAGGAAAGAAGAAGTTGTTTTACCGGCCGGCTGTAATGGTGGGTTGTTGTGCCGTATCGTCCCATTCCTGCCTCATTAATTATGCAGCCATAGGAAACACGCCATCTCGATGGCGGGCGGCCTCTGATTTGCCGCCACGCCGTTACCTCACCGACTCCTTACGCAGGGCACCATGTTTAAACTACAGCCGCGCACACACTTCTCAATGTTTGCAGCCCAGGGCTGCTCCAGTGAAGATATAGCCCCAAGAACCAAGGAGAGAGCAGCTCCCCCCGATTCAGTGATACATCCCTGGGACACTGTGGAAGCCCAACCCCCAGTCTGGCCGCAGGAGGCCCATCAATCTCACCCCTCTGGCTTGGGTGATGGTGGCAGAGGTGGTCAGTGCCAATGCTGCACACAAGAGGTTGGCCATCCAGTGCAGAAAGAGGATGAATGATCTCATCCGTGCCACCAGGGTAAGTCAACCATCTCATCACTCTAAACTCACACACTCACAAGCCCATCACACATTCACTGGCGTCTTACTCACTGCCAGCTCAAGGGACATCACCACTCACTCTCTTGCACAGAGCCTCACATCTCCATCTGGCCTCATCTCCTCTGGAGGTTGCCTCCTCAGCCTCACCATCTTGAGGTCACTTGCACAGGTCAACATGTTCCCCTACACACACCCTGGGATACCACCCCCTTCCCCAGTACAGCCCTCACCCTGCAACCTCTTCCCCTGCCTAAGGCCACTTCTCCCCCTTCCCCAAGCAAGGCTTAGCCCTGCAGCCATACAAAGCTGCCCCCGCCTTAAGGCTGGTCTGGTAGGTAGAGGGTTTCCCATTAGCCCCCCTAACAGTGCTGCGGTGCTGCCTGTGAAGCCTGGCGCTGATGACTGCGAGTGATGCCCGAAGCAAGGTGAGCAAACAAACCTCGAAGTCCCGAGGTTAGTGCAGCTCAACAGGCGCACGTTGTACATGTACAGTCGTGAAGCACGTTGGTATGCCCAGATGATCCAGCATGGAGGGATGATTCCGGATGTATTAAAATGACGTTCCTGACGTGCAGCAGTGGGAAACGCAGCCCGCCATTGATGGGTGGAGAGAATGGATCACAAATAGCGTGAAACCGGTTTTTGGCTTTCTCGCTATATCGTGTTCTCCCCCTCCCCCCAATGCCATGATGCCCAACACCAGTGGGGCCGGAAAATTCCGACCGATGTGAAAAATATCTGCAGATTTAATTCACTCATGTTTTGACCACTGACATCCAGCAGGGGGCAATACTGACCACACAATGCCAATAGGACAGCCTCCAACCCTTACAATGATTGACTCCAGTTCCTGAATCTCAGCAAGGAAGCACAACAATACCTGCCTTAGTTTATACCTATTCTTGGGATGTGGACATCCTTGGCAAGGCTGGCATTGATTGCTCTTCACCAAAGACACAACGGGAGTATCTTCGCCTGCCACTTTGGAATACGGTTAAAAGTCAGTCACGTTAGCATGGGAATGGAGTCACATATAGGCCAGACCAGGTAAATATGAGATTCTCTTCAAAAAAGGACATTAGCAAGCCACTGGTGTTTTTTAACGGAAATCTGGCAGCTTCATGGTCGATTTTACTGATACCGGCTTTTTAAAAACTGAATTCACCAATGCTCCTTCGACAGCACCTTCCAAACCCATGACCACTACCATCTAGAAGGATAAGGGCAGCAGACACATGGGAACACCACCACCTGGAAGTTCCTCTCCAAGTCACTCACCATCCTGACTTGGAAATATATCGCTGTTCCTTCACTGTCGCTGGGTCAAAATCCTGGAACTCCCTCCCTAACAGTGCTGTGGGTGTACCTACACCACATGGACTGCAGCGGTTCAAGAAGGCAGCTCACCACCACCTTCTCAAGGGCAACTAGGGATGGGCAATAAATGCTGGCCTAGTCAGCGATGCCCACATCCCATGAAAGAATTTTAAAAATCTCAATTTCACAAATTGACCTGGGGCTGGATTTATGGCCACCACCACAACCCACCAGCATATTTGAAGGTGGGGAGGGGCTCGTAAAATAAAATGGGTGGTCAACCTGCCACCTTCCCACCCACTCCGAACCGTCCCCCCATGTTATCATGTATGTAGTTATGTAATTGGCTTTGTTGAGATTTGTGATCTTTGCTTTGGACTTAACTAAATCACCTTCAAACTCAGCATAAAATTCTATTATGATCACTATTCCTCAAAGGCTCCTTTACAACACAGTTATTAATTAACTCTACCTCACTGCACAAGACAAGATCTAAAATAGCCTGTTTCCTCGTTGGTCCCTCTACAAACTGACATAGAAAGCTGCCTCATATACGAACCATGAACTTGTCGTTCACATCTATTACTCCATAGCTGTTTTGCCTAGTTAATATGAAGATTAGAGTCTCCCAGGATTACTGTATTACCCTTCCACGTGCCTCTAATTTCCTAATTTATTCTCTGCCTGACACTAGACCCACTGTTAGCAGGTCGGAAACTGTTGTGTGTTGGCTAGTCTAGCTTCGGAATGGCTACTGGGACATGGGTATGTTCAAACACGACTGGTTTATTTTACACAACTGAACGATGTACAGCTATCCAAGTCTAGCCCAGAAAACCTCTCCCTTTCAATTCACTTTTGAAAGTCACCATTGAATCTGTTTGCACCATCCTGTCACTCAGCGCATTCCAGATCACACCAACTGGCGTGTGTAAAAACAAAACATTCTCCTCAATTCCCACCCTCTGGCTCTTTTGCCCAATTATCTTCAATCTGTGTCCCTCTGATTACCAACCCCCCTGCCAATGGAAACAGTTTCTCCCTATTGACTCAAAACCAAATGTGCTAAATGCAGGCCTTTTGTCCTTTATTCTTTTATTGGATGTGGACGTCTCTGGTAAGGCCAGTGTTTGCTGCCCATCCCTAATTGCCCTTGAACTGAGTGGCTTGCTAGGCCATTGCAGAGGGCAGTTAAGAGTCAAGCACATTACTGTGGGTCTGGAGTCACATGTAGGCCAGACCGGGTAAGGATGGCAGATTTCCTTCCCTGAAGGGCAATAGTGAACCAGATGGGTTTTTACAACAAAAACAGAAAATGCTGGAAAAACTCAGCAGGTCTGACAGCATCTGTAGAGGGAAAAACAGTTAACATTTCAAGTCCGTGTGACTCTTCAGGGCTAAAGAGAAGTAGAAATGTAATGAAATTTATAATGTTTAAGGGGGTGGAGCAGGTCAAGCTGGATAGAAGGCCAGCGATAGGTAGGGACAAAAGAGAGATTGACAAAGATGTCATGAGCAAAAGGACAAAGAGGTTGTTAATGAAAGTGATACCGGCTAAAGGAGGTGCTGATGGTGGCGTTAAGGTCAGAAAGCAGAACGTGATAATAGCAGGACAAGGGTAAGCACTCTGGAAAGAACAACATGAACAAGTGATAGTAGGGGTGGGGTGGGGGTAAGAGGATGGTGTTGGGGAAAAAGATCGAAAATAAGATAAAAGGTGGGGATAAAACAATAAATAAATTAATAAAAATGAAAATAAATGAAAATAAAAATAAGTGGATAAAATTTTTTTTTTAAATATTGAAAAAATATGATAAAAAAGGGGTGAGGATAGAGGGGAGAGTTCATGGTCTGAAGTTGTTGAACTCAATGTTGAGTCCGGAAGGTTGTAAAGTGCCTAGTCAGAAGATGAGGTGATGTTCCTCCAGTTTGCATTGAGCTTCACTGGAACATTGCAGCAGGGCAAGGACGGACACATGGGCATGAGAGCAGGGTGGAGTGTTGAAATGGCAAGCGACAGGAAGGCCTGGGTTATGCTTGCGGACAGACCGGTGTTCCGTAAAGCGGTCACCCAGTCTGCGTTTGGTTTCTCCAATGTAGAGGAAACCGCATTGGGAGCAGTGAATACAGTAGACTGAATTGAAGGAGGTGCAAGTGAAATGCCGCTTTATTTGAAAGGAGTGTTTGGGCCCTTGGATGGTGAGGAGGGAGGAGGTAAAGGGGCAGGTGTTGCACCTTCTGCGATTGCATGGGAAGGTGCCATGGGAGGGGAATGAGGTGTTAGGGGGTGATGGAGGGTGTTCAGGGTGTCCTGGAGGGAACGATCCCTGCGGAATGCCAATGGGGGGGGGGGGGGGGTGAAGGGAAGATGTGTTTGGTGGTGGCATCATGCTGGAGTTGGCGGAAATGGCGGAGGATGATCCTTTGAATGCGGAGCCTGGTGGGGTAATAAGTGAGGACAAGGGGGACCTTATCATGGTTCTGGGAGGGAGAGGAAGGTGTGAGGGCAGAGGTGCGGGAGATGGGCCAGACACAGTTGAGGGCCCTGTCAACCACCTTGTGTGGAAAACCTCGGTTAAGGAAGACAGAAGACATGACAGAGGAACTGTTTTTGAAAGTGGCATCATCAGAACAGATGCGACGGAGGCGAAGGAACTGAGAGAATGGGATGGAGTCCTTACAGGAAGCGGGGTGTGAGGAGCTGTAGCCAAGGTAGCTGTGGGAGTTGGTGGGCTTGTAATGAGTATTGGTGGACAGTCTATCATCAGAAATGGAGACAGAGAGGTCAAGGAAGGGAAGTGTCAGAGATATACCATGGACATCCAATCCCTCTACACCCCCATCCCCCACCGGGATGGTCTGAGGGCTCTCAGCTTCTTCCTCGAACAGAGGCCCGAACAATCCCCATCCACCACTAGTCTCCTCCGTCTGGCTGAATTTGTTCTCACACTGAACAATTTCTCCTTTAACTCCTCTCACTTCCTCCACAATCCTGTTTGTGGATTTTGAAGAGGAGGTAGAAGCAGGCTGTCCAGGGTAGGGAGAATATGAGGTTGGAAGCTGTGGAGAGAGGATCTCCAGAGGAGATGAGGTCAGTGACAGTCCCGGAAACTTGAAACTGTTGTGGTGGGGTCATGGTCCATGGTAGGAGGAAGTGTCTGCGAGTTAGATGTCAGTACACCAACACCACCCTTTGTCAGCAGGTTTGATAACAAAGTTGGACCCAAGTGCAGCAAGTTCAGAAGAATACAGGTTAGAAGAGAAGAGAAATTGAGATGAGTTCAAGAGTGGAGGTGAGTGAAATGCAAATACTGAGCCCAGAATTCATTGAGGGATAGAAGGCAGGATGGAGTCAGAAACAATCAGCAATGGTTTCATGGTTAGACCAGCTTTCAATTCCAGATTTTTTTTTAAATTAACTGAATTTAAATTCAGTAGTGGGATTTGAACCCGTGTCCCCAGAGTATTAATCTGGGCCTCTGGAGTGCTAGCAGCCCAGTGTTGGTGCCACTACGCCACCATCTCCTCCCCTCTATTGGTGACAGCAAGGACAGTGACCTGCCGAAGAGGCTTCTCCTCCGCTCCCCTGAACGGGCCGGCACACGAGCCTCTGGAAGGGAAACCCAGAGCTCAATCGCCTTGCCTTTCAGACAAGTGCAGGCTCCCACCTCGCAGCTTCCTGTCGGCCGGTGATTGCAACCCATCCATTCCAATCAGTTTCTTCCCCTGTCACCTCCCTCCTGCTGCTGCCACCCCCGTTGCCACGGTCTATAAACGTCGATTAATAAAACCTTATTCAGACCAGTCCTCCCTGACTCAACCCAAAGTGACAACAGATCTACACAGGGGTGGGGGGGCGGCTGATGTGCTATCTGCATGGCGTTGATGAGACAGTGAATAATGGCCGCAGCCGCTTATCCTTCTGACTTGGAGAAACAGAAAAGAGTGGTGGGGATTTAATTTAAATCCCCCTTCGCGCTGCTTGATGGCTGTGTTTAGCTTTCACCATCTATCTTTCAGATGGACACTGCAATTTTCTCATCCCCCTCTAGTGTTTCGGCCCAATCCTGATTTATTTAAAAATACCATTTCAAGCCTGAGTAAATTTAACTAGGTAGTTTTTGCGTGTGTTTGTGTGTGTCTCTCTCCCCCCCACCCCCCCTTCCCTTTGCTGGTTTGTGTGATTTGCGAGTCTGACAGATACATTTTTTTCTGATAAGGAAAGAGACGCTGGGAAAAGTTGCGCGCACAGTAGCAATCACTTGTCAAATTGAATCATTACAGCGCTCTGCTCTCCAGCACCATTGCATGTGTCTCCCGGTACAGCGATCAGACAGGCCTGACCCTCACTCCTCCTAAAGGGGAAGGCACACTGGGTGGGGTGCACACAAAGCCTCCTCCCTGCACGAACCGACACACAGCCCGAGCCCCCGTCCACCTGAACTCCCGGCTTCCTATTGGCCAGCTTGCACCGGCGATTGTAACCAGTCCATTCCTATCAGCTGTTTCCATGTTACTTTCCACCTCGCCATTGCCAACTCATGCCCGCACAGCCCTCGCTAGTGTTAAATAGCTCTTGGCCCCCATCCCCCCACCCCCCCCTCTCCACAACTCCTGCCCCTCCTCCACCGTTGACCCACATCGGGGCACTTGGACACCCCATACCCCCCCCCCCCCACAGCAGGCCCCCCCGCCCAACTTGTTGCATCCTTGGGAAAACTGGAGATTTGTGTCACTGGCAAATTGACCCCTCCACATTTTTTAACTTTATTCTTTCATAGCTTAGGGCGTTCTTGGCTGGACCAGCACTTATTGCCCATCCCTAGTTGCCATTGAGAAGGTGGTGGTGAGCTGCCTCCTTGAACCGCTGCAGCCCCTGTGGTGTAGGTACATCCACAGTGCTATTAGGGAGGGAGTTCCAGGATTTTGACCCAGCGACAGTGAAGGAACGGCGATATATTTCCAAGTCAGGATGGTGTGTGCCTTGGAGAGGAACCTCCAGGTGGTGGTGTTCCCATCTGTTTGCTGCCCTTGTCCTTCTAGGTGAGAGTGGTCATGGGTTTGGAAGGTGCTGTCTAAGAAGCCTTGGTGAATTCCTACATTGTGTCTTCTAGATGGTACACACTGCTGCTACTGTCCGTCAGTGGTGGAGGGAGTGAATGTTTGTGGATGTAGTGCCAATCAAGTGGGCTGCTTTGTCCTGGATGGTGTCTCGCTTCTTGAGTGCTGTGGGAGCTGCACTCATCCAGGCAAGTGGGGAGAATTCCATCACACTCCTGACTTGTGCCTTGTAGATGGTGGACAGGCTTTGGGGAATCAGGAGGATTCTTAGCTGCAGGATTCTTAGCCTCTGACCTGTTCTTGTAGCCACAGTATTTATATGGCTAGTCCAGTTCAGTTTCTGGTTAATGATAATCCCAGGATGTTGGTAGAGGGAGATTCAGCGATATTAATGCCGTTAAATGTCAAGGGGTGATGGTTGGGTTCTCTCTTGTTGGAGATGGTCATTGCCTGACACTTGTGTGCGCGATTGTTACTTATTCCTTATCAGCCCAAGCCTGGATATTGTCCAGGTCTTGCTGCATTTGGACGTGGACTGCTTTAATATGTCCTCACTCTCTCTAACCATCCGCTCCTGGCCTCAATCTCATGGACCACTCCACTCCTGGCCTCACTCTCCCAACCACTCTGCTCTTGGTCTTACTCTCTCTGACCACTCCACTCCTGGCCTCACTCTCTCTGACCACTCCATTCCCAGCCTCACTCTCTCTGACCACTCCACTCCCAGCCTCACTCTCTCTGATCACTCCACCCCCGGCCCCATTCTCAGACCACTCCACACACGCTCTCACTTTCTCTGACCACTCGACACTCACTCTCACTCTCTCTGAACATTCCATTCTTGGCTTCACCCTCTCTGACCACTCCACACACGCTCTCACTCTCTCTGACCACTCTACTCACACCCTCACTCTCTCAGACCATTCTGCTCGAGGCCTCACTTTCACTCAGCATTCCCTCACAACCACATTCTCTCTGGCCACTCTGTTCCTGGCCTCACCCTCTCTGACCACTCTGTTCCTGGGCTCACTCTGTCTGACCATCCTGCTCGAGCCCTCACTCCCTCTGACCTCTCCACTCTTGGCCTCATTCTCTCTGATCACTCCACTCCCACCCTTACTCACTCTGACCACTCCACTCACATACTCTGTCTCTCTGGCCACTCCACTCTCAACCTCACTCTCTCTCACCATTCCGTTCCCAACCTCACTCTCTCTAATCACTCTTCTCCCGGCCTCAATCTCTCCGACTACTGGACTGTCGGCCTCACTCTCTTACCACTCCGTTCCCACCGTCAGTCTCTCTGACCACTCTACTCCCGGGCTCACTCTCCTTGACCACTCCACTCACACCCTCACTCTCTCTGACCATTCTGCTCCTGGCCTCACTCTCTCTCACCACTCCACTCATGCCCATCAATCTTTCTGACCACTCTGATCCTGGCCTCAATCTCTGACCACTCCCCTCACGCCCTCACACTCTCTGACCACTTGACTCATGTCTTCACTCTCTCTTGATCACTCTGCTCTTGGCCTCACCCTCTCTGACCACTCCACTCCAGTTCACGCTGTCTCTGCCCAATCTGCTCCCAGCCTCACTCTTTCTGACCACTCCACTCCTACCCTTACTCTCTGTGACCACTCCACTCATACCCACTCTCTCTGACCACTGCACTCTCGGCCTCACTCTCTCTGACCGCTATGTTCCTACCCTCACTCTCTCTGACCAATCCGCACCCAGGCTCACTCTCTTTGACAACTCCGCTCCTGATCTCAGTCCCTCTGACCACTGAACTAACACTCTCACTCTCTCAGATCACTCCGCCGCCGGCCCCATTCTCAGACCACTCCACTCATGCCCACGCTCTCTCTGACCACTCACTCATGCCCTCACTCTCTCTGACCACTCCACTCATGCCTTTACTCACTCTCACTGCTCCATTCCCAGCTTCATTCTCTCTGACCAATCTGCTCCAGGTCTCGCTCACTCTGATTGCTCCAATTTTGGCCTCACTGTCTCTGACCATTGCACTCACATCCTCATTCTCTCTAACCACTCCACTCATGCCCTCACTCTCCCTGACCACTCCACACACCCTTCACTCTCTGACCACTCCTCTCCCGGCCTCACTCTCTCTGACCACGTCGCTTATGGCTTCACTCTCGTTGACCACTCTGATCTTGGCCTCAATCTCTCTGACCTGTCTGTTCATGGTCTCACTTTCTTTGACCACTCCACTCGCACCCTCACTCTCTCTGACCACTCCGTTCCCACCCTCTCTCTCTTTCTGTAACCAATCCACTCCCAGCCTCACTCTCTCTGACCACTCCACTCTCACTCTCTCTGACCACTCCACTCTAACTCTCACTCTCTCTGACCACTCCAATCCCAGCCTCACTCTCTTTGACCACTCCACTCGCACCCTCACTCTCTCTGACCACTGCGCTTCCACCCTCTCTCTCTAACCAATCCAATCCCAGTTTCACTCTCTTTGACCACTCGGCTCCTGGCCTCACTCTCTCTGACCACTCCACTCGCACCCTCACTCTCTCTGACCACTGCGCTCCCACCCTCACTTTTGCTGACAACTCTACTCACACTCTCACTCCCTATGACCATTCTGTTCCCACCCGCTCTCTCTCTCTCTGGCCTATCCACTCCCAGCCTCACTCTCTCCGACCATTCCACTCCCAGCCTCACTCTCTCTGACCAATCCACTCCCAGCCTCTCTCTCTCTCTGGCCTATCCACTCCCAGCCTCACTCTCTCTGACCAATCCACTCCCAGCCTCTCTCTCTCTCTGGCCTATCCACTCCCAGCCTCACTCTCTCTGACCAATCCACTCCCAGCCTCTCTCTCTCTCTGGCCAATCCATTTCCAGCCTCACTGTCTCTGACCAATCCGCTCCCGGCTTCACTCTGACCACTCCACTCACATCCTCACTCTCTCTGACCACTCCGCTCCCGGCTTCACTCTCTGTGACCACTCTATTCTCACCCTCACTCTCTCTGACCGCTCCACAGCTGGCCACATTCTCTCTAACCACTCCCCTCCCAGTCTCACTCTCTCTAGCTACTGTATTCACACGCTTACACTCTGACCACTCTGCTCCCAGCCTCATGCTCTCTGACCATTCCTTTCGTGGCCTTACCCCCTCTGACAACTCTGTTCATGGCATCACTCTGTCTGATCTCACCGCTCACAGCCTCGCTCTCGCTGACCCCTCTGCTCTTTGCCTCACTCTCTCTGACCACTCCGCTCGTTCCCTCACTCTCTCTGGCCATTCAGCTCATGCCTTCACATTCTCTAATCACTCCGCTCCCTGTCTCAATCTCTCTCAGCACTCCACTCACTCCCTCATGCTCTCTGACCACTCCACTCACACCCTCGCTCTCTCTGACATATCTGCTAATAGCCTCACTCTTGCTGACCACTCTGCTCCCAGTCACACACTCACCAATCTATTCGCACCCTTACTCTCTCTGACCACTCTACTCACGCCCTCACTCTCTTTGACCACTCCGCTCCTGGCCTCAGTCTTTCTGACCAGTCTGCTCACTGCCTCACTCTCGCTGACCACCCCACTCCTAGTCATACTCTCTCTCACCAATCCATTCGCACCCTCTCTCTGACTGCTCCGCTCCTGGACTCAGTATCTCTGACCACCCCACTTACACCCTCACTCTCTCTGACCACTTCACTCACACACATTCTCTCTGACCACTCCACTCCCAGCCTCACTCTCCCTGACCACTTTATGCTCACCCTTACTCTCTCTGACCACTCTGCTCCCAGCCTCACTCTCTCTGACCAGTTTGCTCCCAGCCTCACTCTATCTGAGCAATCTGCACATGGTCCCACTCTCTGTGACAGCTCTGCTCCTGTCCTAACTCTCTCTGACCACTCTGCACTTGGCATCGTTCTCTCTGACCACTCCAATCACACCCTCACTCTCTCTGATCACTCCGCTCCTGGCCTCATTCTCTCTGACCACTCCATTCACACTCTCACTCTCTCTGACCACTCTGCTCGGCCTCCCTCTCTCTGATCACACCGCTCTTGGCCTCTGTCTCTGACCACTCTCTTCCCGGCCTCACTCTCTCTGACCACTCTGCTCTTGGCCTCACTCTCTCTGACCACTCTGCTCTTGGCCTCACTCTCTCTGACCACTCTGCTCCCAGCCTCACTCTCTCTGACCACTCTTCTCTTGGCCTCACTGTTTTTAACTCTTTGAATTTAATGTTATTCACTTGGGGAACAAAATTGTGCTGAGACTTTTTTGAATGATGAGGCAAAATATTGCCATTCAGAGGGCATTTCTGAATCAGTTTCACAGAAACAAAACCTACAGCAACAGCAAGGGAGTAGGAAGCAAATGCGATGTTAGCCTTTCTAAAGAGAGTGGAGTGGGCGATGAAAGAAGTCTCACTGTAATTATACAAATTCAGTGGATATATTGATGATTGAGATAAATTTTTAGCCTCAGGTATGAAGGGATCCAGGCAAGGGGTGGTCATGCAGAGTTGAGGCAGGAGATCTGCCAAGATCATTCTGGAAAGCACACAGGCTCGAGGGGCCGAATGTTTTCGAGCACCTTGTGAAAGCAGGCTAGCACAACCATGTACCATTGTGGTCTCCCTACGCGGGGAAGGATATCTTTGTCTTAGATTGAGTGCGTTGTCAACTCAGGTTCATGGGGAGAGTGTATTGTCCCTCTGATGGGAGGCTCTACTCTCTAGAGTTCCGAAGGATGAGATGTGAACTCACTGCAAATTGTGCAATTCCTGAGGGGGTGAGAGGGTAGGCACCGGGAAGGGGTATACAAGGGTATATAAGGGGTATATATGCTGGCCACATGCAAACATGGAGTCACACATGTAGGATAATGGATGTCCATTTTGGATTTTACACAGGAGAAATTGATTCACTCAATGGGATCTGCTACAAATCAGTAGACAAACTCAGGGATCCCATGTTCATACAGACACACGCCCAGGGATCTCCTTCACATACAGCCACACATCCAGGGATCTCCTTCACACTTACAGACTCACCCAAGGATATCTTTCACTCATACGTACACGCACCCTGGGATCTCATTCACGTATACAGATGCACACTAGGAGATCAAGTTCACAGATACAGACACACACCCGGAGATCTACTTCACGCATACAGACACAAAACTAGGGATCTCTTTCACACATACAGACACACACCAGGAGATCTACTTCACACATACAGCCACACACCTAGGGATCCCCTTCAGACATACAGACACACACAGGGATCTCCTTCAGACATACAGACACACACAGGGATCTCCTTCACACATACACACACACAGTCACAGATCCCCTTCGCACACAGAGACACACAGCCACAGATCCCCTTCACACATGCAGATACACACCCGGGGATCTCCTTCAGACATACAGGCACAAACCAGGGGATCTACTTCACACACACACACACAGACACACACCCAGGGATCTCCTTCAGACATACAGACACACACAGGGATCTCTTTCAGACATACAGACACACAGCCACAGATCCCCTTCACACACAAAGACACACACCCAGGGATCTCCATCACACATACAGACACACAGCCAGAGATCTCCTTCAGACATACAGACACACCCAGGGATCTCCTTCACACATACAGACACACACCCAGGGATCTCCTTCACACATACAGACACACCCGGGGATCTCCTTCAGACATACAGACACACAGCCACAGATCCCCTTCACACATACAGACACACACGCAAGGATCTCCGTTACATATACAGACACACAACCAGGAATCTCGTTCACATATACAGATGCACACCAGGGGATCTACTTCACAGACACAGACAGACACTAGGAGATCTCCTTCACCCATACAGACACACACCCTGGGATCTCTGTTCCACAAACAGAACACACACAAGGATCTCTTTTACACATACGGACACACAACGGGGGATCTCCTTCACCCACAAACATGGATCTCCACACATCAAAACACAGAGCCAGAAATCCCCTACACAGCAAAAGATCTCATAAATACACCCCTGGATCCCTGATAAACAAATAGGGAGCTCGAAGACTCACACAGGATCCTCCCAGACACAGGCATGAATCTGCTGCTCGTACAGATACACCCACTTGCTGTCATACTCCTGGCTACCCTCTGAAAGCACTGACACACTCCCGGACAGCATCTGTAGATACTGACACATTCCTGGCTACCCTCTATAAGCATTGACATACTTCAGGACAGCCCCTGTAAACACTGACACACTCCCGGACAGCCCCTGTAAATACTGACACACTGCTGGGGAGCCCCCTGTAAATACTGACACACTCCCGGACAGCCCCTGTAAATACTGACACACTACGGGCAGCCCCTGTAAATACTGACACACTCCCGGACAGCCCCTGTAAGTACTGACACACTCCTGGGGATCCCCTGTAAATAGTGACACAGTCCCAGTGAATCCCTGTAAATACTGACACACTCCCGGAGAGTCCCTGTAAATACTGACACACCCCCGGACAGCCCCTGTAAATTCCGGCCCCCCCCCCTGACAGCCCCTGTAAATACTGACAAACTCCCAGACAGCCCCTGTAAATACTGACACACTCCCGGGGAGCCTCTTTAAATACTGACACACTCCCGGGGAGCCCCTGTAAATACTGACACACGCCTGGGGATCCCCTGTAAATACTGACACACTCCTGGAGAGCCCCTGTAAACACTGACACACTCCAGGACAGCCCCTGTAAACACTGACACACTGCCGGACAGCCCCTGTAAATACTGACACACTGCTGGGGAGCCCCCTGTAAATACTGACACACTCCCGGACAACCCCTGTAAACACTGACACACTCCCGGACAGCTCCTGTAAATACTGACACACTCCCGGAGAGCCCCTGTAGATACTGACACACTCCCGGACAGACCCTGTAAATACTGACACACTCCCGGACAGACCCTGTAAATACTGACACACTCCCGGACAGCCCCTGTAAATACTGACACACTCCGGGACAGACCCTGTAAATACTGACACACTCCCGGACAGCCCCTGTAGATACTGACACACTCCCGGACAGCCCCTGTAAATACTGACACACTCCCGGACAGCCCCTGTAAATACTGACACACTCCCGGAGAGCCCCTGTAAATACTGACACACTCCCGGACAGCCCCTGTAAATACTGACACACTCCCGGACAACCCCTGTAAATACTGACACACTCCTGGACAGCCCCTGTAAATACTGACACACTCCCGGAGAGCCCCTGTAAATACTGACACACTCCTGGAGAGCCCCTGTAAATACTGACACACTCCCGGACAACCCCTGTAAATACTGACACACTCCCGGACAACCCCTGTAAATACTGACACACTCCCCGGGGACTCCCTGTAAATACTGACAAACTCCCGGACAACCCCTGTAGATACTGACACACTCCCAGACAGCCCCTGTAAATATTGACACACTCCTGGACAGCCCCTGTAAATACTGACACACTCCCAGACAACCCCTGTAAATACTGACACACTCCTGGACAGCCCCTGTAAATACTGACACACTCCCGGAGAGCCTCTGTAAATACTGACACACTCCCGGACAGCTCCTGTAAACACTGACACACTCCTGGACAGCCCCTGTAAATACTGACACACTCCCGGAGAGCCCCTGTAAATACTGACACACTCCCAGAGAGCCCCTGTAAATACTGACACACTCCCGGACAACCCCTGTAAATACTGACACACTCCTGGACAGCCCCTGTAAATACTGACACACTCCCGGACAACCCCTGTAAACACTGACACACTCCCGGACAGACCCTGTAAATACTGACACACTCCGAGACAGCTCCTGTAAGTACTGACACATTCCCAGGGACCCTCTGTTGATACTGACACTCTCACTGTGGCCAGGCACCCTGTTAATCTTATGCCAAATCCGATTTAGTGGCATTTGTGCACACCTGGCGATAGTCTTGAAATGTCAGACTGGTTCATGCTCACTGCCCAGTATTGATCTTAATTGTTTTTTTTTGCTTGATGTGCAGGATTTTATTGAGTCTTGTGAATATATATTAGTCACTAAGAGTATAGATTAATCGCAGCACTGATATATCGCAATCAGTGACCTTAGTTGGGTCAGATGACCAGGCAGCAGAGGTACGAGGACAGTCTGGAAACCTGAGGCATTCTTATTTACCCCAAGAGTGGGTCAACTTTTGCCCTCTTGAGAGTTCAATCTGAATACACCCCAGGCGGATTGGATGAAAGTCTCCCCTGTCTGCTGCTTGTGGGTCTCCTGTAGGATACCAGTTTAGACAATCACTGTAGTCTTGACAGTGCTGTCCAGTGAGCCACAGTTACACGCAGCTTGTCCGGTTATTGTTCTGGCACATTGAGAGAAAACTGGGGGGCCGAGCAGGAGAGTGGGTTCAAATCTCTGGGCTCAATTGCTAAATCGGCCTGCTCTGTGGGTGCAGCGTTCTTCGAAACAGAGAGGAGGCTAAACATTTCCCAATTTGTAACATGTCAGGTGCCAGCAGGTGGCTAGCCGCCTGAGTTCTGGTGGCGAAAAAGCCCCCTTAAGCGATCTCTGCTGCACCGTTGATGATTGCAATCAGATAAATGGGAAGCCTTCACTGTGAAAGTTGCTTCTCTGTGTGAATGCAATAATTAAAATGAGTTGCTGTCAGGAGCTGGATGCGAGAAGAGTGCCCTGTATATTAAGTAGAATTCACCTGCAGTGCAGTAAATCAGAACATCCCAGGCTCACACCCCAGGCCCAGGTTTTCGCCATGACGTGTTGTGGCTAAAATGGTGGAAGTGCCCGAAAACTGTAAGTCCTGCACCACCACCCCCCCCGAACATGGTGCCTCCCATTTTTGCAGGGGCAGGAATGGGGTTTGCGTTTCCCGCAGCACAGTTTACAGAGGCGGCTCGGCCACTGAAATCACCAGCTGCCTCCACTGAAGTGGGGTTTTGGTAGGCCAGGAGTGTGCAGAGCAGGCCTGGGCCTAGATTTTTGTCCGCAAATCAGGCGCGCGGAGCTGGAAGAATTTGCGGCTCCGCAAACTCGACCTTTAAAAATAGCGGCCCGAGCTTCCGATTTTTGGTTTGGGGTCGTTGACAGTAGTGTGCTGGGGTGGGAGGTGGAGATTGGTGCGGATGATGGTGGGCTAGATTAGAAGTCAGAGCGACCCTGGAATGGATGGCCCATCATGGGCTTTCCCTCTGGGAGAATTGTCATTGTTGCTGCCGAATCAAAGTGTACTCTCCTGAAGCACTAAGTGGATTTACAAAGCACAGCCATGGAAATGCCGTTGTCTTGCCACCACAAACTGGCACAGATATTATGCAGTCCTGTTTGGGGAGAGCAAACAAAACTAGGGAATATTCAATAAACGGGAAGCTATTGAGAGGGGCTGAGGAAGTGAGAGACCTTGGAGTGCATGTTCACAGGCCCCTGAAGGTGGCAGGACAGGTGGATGAGGTGGTAAAGAAAACATATGGAATGTTTTCCTTTATTGGACGAGGTATTGAACCCAAAAGCAGGGATGTAATGCTGGAACTGTATAAAACGCAGGTTAGGCCACAGCTGGAATTTTGTGTCCAGCTCTGGTCACCACATTACAGGAAGGACATAATTACTTTGGAGAAAGTGCAGAGGAGGTTTACAAGAATGTTGCCAGGGCTGGAAAATTGCAGCTATGAGGAAAGATTGGATAGGCTGGGGTTGTTTTCCTTAGAACAGAGGAGGCTGAGGGGTGACCTGATTGAGGTGCACAAAATGAAGAGGGGCCTGGATAGGGTAGACGAGAAAGACCCGTTTCCCCTACCGGAGGGGTCAATTAGCAGAGGGTAGGTGATTGATGAACAGTTCCAGCTCATTATCCCATCCCCTTGACCTCTTGCCACCCATGCATCAGGATGAACCACACTGTTGACCCTTGACCAGGTGCCTCACAGCTGCACACTTGTAACCTGAATTGCTCATGACCCTTTTCACCTGACATTTTAATTCATTGAATGTCACAAGAGAAGACACAGGGAAGGGATGGGTCTCTCTGCCCGGTATTTCTGTGACCAGGACCTTAAGGTATGCAGAGGAGTATACCAGTTCTCTATCCTGCTGACCATCACAATCCACCTGCCAGAACCAAGAAGGTCTGGATGCAAATTGTGGCTGTGGCAAGCACAGCAGGAGAGCATCAGATCCATGGATTCAGTGCAGGAAAAGGTTCAATGACCTGCTGTGTTCCGGCAAGGTGAGCAGCTTGGCTCATCCACACCGAGCTCCAAGGGAAGTGTGATATCTGCATGCTGCAGCTATGGTGCGAGATATGGCACATACCTCTGCTTCAGCGGTGAGGCTTGTATGTGTACACAACGCATGTAGGTGTGCACAGAATGCATGTGAATGAACACTGTGACACACAGGCACAGTGAAGAGCTATATCCCTCCATGCACTATATATCAGGCTAATATAAACTCATATTATTGTTGCAGACCAATAGGGTAAAGAAAGCCATGGAGATGGCCCAGGGTTGGGCGGGGGGAGGGTTCAGCCTGGCTGAGACCTATCCATCTGGTGGAACAGATGTCCACGGAGATTTGCCAGAGTGCCTGAACAGTTGGCTGTTGGTGATGGTGAATCGCCATTAGCAGGTGATAAAGGCGGTGTTGAAATCACTTTGGAACATGGTGCTAATGGTGGTCCCCCACACGAGCATACAGGGCATTGGTCACAGCATTATTGCAGCAGAGTGCTGCTGACCGGGATATAGGTCTCCCGACGATCCCTGGAAAGAATCTGAGGCAAAGGCATTGACAGCCACAGTTACCTGCACAGCCGCTGGCAGGGCATGGTGGGGGGGTGGGGGAGCGGTCAATGGATTTTGGTTTGAGTTGCTGCTGTACCATATATTCCATCACCGTCTCATGGCTTAGCCCCAGCGGCCTTTGACACTGGTCCTCCATCGCATTGAGGCAGGATGTCCCACATCTGTATTCCCTACCCACAGGGGAGTACCTGCCCAACCTGCCTCCCCTCCTCCTCCTTCCTGGTGCACGGGTAGTAGCCTCTCCCTCCTGACCTTCCGCCCTCCCTCTGGCCTCTGGCTGCTCACAGTGAACGGCTTCTATGGCCTCTATCTTCCTTCACATGAAGCGCTATGCACCCATCTCGAGCACAAAGTTCCTCCTGGCACTGCGTGTGCCAGTCAGTAGGGGCAAAAAGAAATTGCCCTGCAAGACCAGGAGCCTCAGCCTCCTACTCGCTTGGGTTAAGGGAAGACATTTGGAACTGAGTTTGTGCCAATTCTGGGGCAGTGAAGTGATGTTTCAAGTTAATTCCACAAGGCTACTTTACCTCTCCAAAGGGGATCCCTCGCTATCCAAAAACATGCACCTTGCTCAGAACCACTCTTACCAGGTCTACCCTGCACACTTTGGGGTTTCAAACTCCAGCTGCCACTGTAAAACACGCATGTACAATACGAGCCCCACCCCCATTCTCCTCCCTGCGAAAATGGGAAGTACAGTGTTTGGGGGTGGGGCCTACGATTTTTTGGGCACTTCCACCTTCTTCAGCGATGGAGAGGCTTTGTCATGGTGAAAACCTAGCCCCTGGTAAGAGCAGGTCTGAACTTTGTGGATTGGTCTCGATAGCCAGAGTACCTCTTTGGATCTGGTCTCGGGACACCTTTGGGGGAGGTCAGGTGCCCTTTGGAATTGTTAAAAGTAGGCATAAATGTTTGAAAAAAGGCATAAACTTAATATTATCAAGCTCACTGGAACTGTCAAAATCAACTGTCAAAACTGTCAGAAGCACCAGTCCAGTTCTCAAGGCATTAAAACTCCTGCCCTTTATATCTCCCCCCTCCTCTGCTCCCCTCCCCTCACCTCCTCCCTCCTCTCCTCTCTCCCCTCCCCTCCCCTCTCCTCTCCTCTCCTCTACCCTGTCCCCGCCCCTCCCCCTCCCTCCTTTCTCCTCTCTCTTCTCCTCTCTGCTCCTGTCCACTCCTGCCCTCAGTCTAATCTATGGTTGATTTTGATATCCTTGCTCACTTGCAGCCTCACGGAGTATTGATGCTCGTCTGTACACGGAGCAGGGAGGTGAAACAAAACAATTCTTGTTAACTGGATAAAGATTATGACAAAGTAGAGTAGAAGCAAGCAAGTGGAGCAGCATCACTTAATGTATTCAGAGTATTTAAATGAACAATTAGCATATCATAATGACAGTTGCATAAGGTGACTCTCGTTCTTTCTATGTAAAAGGTTTCTTTCATCACTTCCACAGACTTGTCACAAGCTTTGATTGGTTCCAATCAGGAAACATGGATTGAACGTGTCATCTACAGGCTTTCTGTCTCATTAGCTGCTTTGTTCTCATTGGTTCTCATTTCCACTTTGTGACCCATCATCAACAAGTGATAAGATTGTCAACTCCTACGAAGGGATTGGCGTCCTTGTGAGCTCCTTCCCTCACTGTCGGAGGCGATTAGTAATCAATCTGCAGCCCAGACTGCAGAGTGAATACCCTCCGCCCTGGGCATTGGATGGCAAAGGGCACCCTGCAGCTCAGGGCTGTGACCAGCACAGTGCACTTTGTACCAGTGAACTGCCAAGGTACAACGGAGCTGAGTGAGGTTAACTCTTCAGCACATGCAGGAAAGGAAGACCCTTCTGCCAATGAATGCTTGCGCTGGAGGGGAGGGTGGGGGGTGTGCTGTAGTATCCAATATGGTGTGTGACATTCGTGTGTTCAGTCTGTACTAGCAGCACACCACATGCTGTAAGGTTCGAGTATCCTGTAGTCAGCCAACTAAATCTGGCCTTAGGTTCATTGTTTATGTGAAGCAGGAGCCTCATAGTCCCTCAGGGAGTTATGGGATATGGGGAGCGGGCAGGAAAATGTCAACCATGATCGTACTGAACGGCGGGGCAGGCTCGAGGGGCCGCCTGGTCTACTCCTGCCTGAGCCGGTTTCTTATGTTTTTGTATTGGTGCCTTTCTCAGGCCCCTTGCTGGAATTTGTATGGTGAGTGCGCCGTGGACGCTTCGCTCATGCACACAGCAGCTGTGAAGGGGCTGCTGGAAGCTGCCACACAAAAGGTAAGTTTAAAGTTGTGTAACCGCTTGAAGGTGGAGCCAGGAGCACTCTTCCTGGAGCCATGCTGATGGCCCCGGCTCGGTGGGTAGCACTCTCGTCCCTTTGAGCCCCACTTCAGAGGTTTGAGCACAAAACCCAGGCAGACACTCCTGGTCCAGTACTGAGGGAATGCTGCACTGTCAGAGGCACCGGACAAAATCATCCCAGATTTGCACTAGGTTCGGTAGTGGGTGGGAAAAAGAACGTTTTACCCACTGGCCACAATGGTGGCTTTTCACGTTGTATTATCCCAATCCCGCCTCAGTCCCAGGAGATGTGCCATTCCGATGATGGACGGGCTGTCAATCGCCTGCCACACCGTCACCTCACCGCTTCATCACACCAGGCGTCATAATTAAAGTGCAGCCGTGCGCACACCTCTCGGTGCTTCCAGCCCAGGACTGCTGCATGGAAGACATGGCCCTGAAAGGCAAGAGGACTGCAGCCCCCCCAGGTTCAATGACACATCCTTTGAGCACCTTTTGGACACAGTGGAGGCTTACAGTGATGTCCTCTACCCCCCACCCTGGCTGCAGGATGGGCAGCAATGTCACCAACTTGGGAGGCGGTGGCAGCGTTGGTCAGTGCCAATACCCTGCAAAAGAGGACAGCCACCCAGTGCCAAAAGAGGATGAATAATCTCCTCCGTTCCGCCAGGGTAAGTCACTCTTCTCATCACTCTCAACTCACACACTCACAAACCCATCACACACACACAGGGCCCTCACTCACTGCCGGCTCAAGGGACAACACCACTCACTCTCTCTCGCACACACTCTCACATCTCCATCTGGCCTCACCTCCTCTGGAGACTGCCTCCTCAGCCCTCACCATCATGAGGCCACTTGCACAGGTTAACATGTGGCCCCCTCACACACCCTGGGATACCCCCTTTCCCCAGTACAGCTCTTACCCTGCAGCCTCTTCCCTTGCCTGAAGCCACTTCTCCCCCATTCCCAAGAAAGCCCTAGCTTTACGGCTGGTCTGGTAGGTAGAGACCAGCCTGTGAGACCCAGTAAAAATGATGTGGTGCTGCCTGTGAAGCCTGGCGCTGATGACTGTGAGTGCTGCCCGAAGCAAGGTGGACAAACCAACCCTCGAAGTCCTGAGTGAAGTGCAGCCTGCCAGGTGCACCTCACTTGTATACAGATGTGAAACGCTAACCTGCCTGGATGATCCAGCGTTGGGGGGCATGATTCCAGCGAGCTGGGCTTATAATAATAAGATGTATTACAATGAAGTTCCCGACTTCCGGTGACAGGGAATGCAGCCCGCCAATGACAACTCCACCCACTGCCTTTCCGATGAGAAGTTCAACTGAGGCCCCATCGGCCCTCTGAGTTGGGTGCAAAATATTCCATGGCCCCATCTTGAAGAGTGATTCCCCAGTGAGCTGGCCAATATCTCTCTCAACCAGCATCACTAACACAGATGAACACAGGAACAAGCTTTGGCTATTGAATCCCTCAAACCTGTCCCACCATCCACTGAGCTCATGGCTAATCTGTGACCTAGCTCCATGTACCCACTTTTGCCCCATACCCCCTAATACCTTTGGCTAATAAAAATCTACACTCACGTCAATAGACAGCCTCAATGTTTCACCCACAAATGGATGTTTTATTTACCGGTGCCTTATAACTGGGTCTAAGGGATCAAGCAGGCGATATGGGCTGTGTTGTGAAGATGCACGGGTTTATGTGGCAAACAACAAAGATGGTGACCACCCACGCTCCGCCAGTGCTTCACATTTTATATTCAGCATATAGGTCGTTCCCCCGTTTTTGCAGGGATTTTTTTGAGGCTTCAAAGGTCGACTTACATAATGACATTTTCGGTAATGTAACAGTTGGAGTCCAGGTACCATTCTAGTCTTATGAGATCAAGACTGACCTTTCCGTGGAGTGGTGGCCAGGAACTCCAAGTCCCTGTAGACCTCGGGGGGGGGGTTGCTTGCGCGAGCGAGGGCTGGGAGCGGACAGCACGTGCGCAATCTGGGGTTTGAAGTCCTTTAGGTTGAGGACACGGGCCCGGCGCGCCTGTGCAAAAAGTGAACAGCCCGAAAAGCACTGGGCGCCATTTTTCAGAGAAGAGATCCAGGCGGGGGATGGGAGAGGCGACAGGGAGAGGTCCCAGCTAAGACGAAAGGGCAGCGGAGGAAGAGGCTCCAAAGCAGAAAAAGGGCCGTAGATGGCAGGCCTTAAGGGGAGAGGGCTCAGGAAAAGCCTTGGCAATTGATGTGGTGTCTTTGATGAACGGACCACAGGAGACTCAGGTACAGGTTACGATTGTTTATTCGAGCAATTGCAAGGAGAGCACCTTCTCATACAACTTGAGACAGTACTCTGCTAAACTACAAGTGTTCATCATATTGATACATTATTAGTCACGTACAAGAACAGTTTCCAGATTCCGATCTAGTCAACATATAGGTTTACATTAAACAGACACCTCTGGTAACAAGTACATGCATTGGATGTCCCTATTTGTTTTCACCCAGGCAGAGACCTTCCCTCCTCTTACTAAACTAGGACCATCTGTTCTTCCCCTATCTGTTGAAGAGCACACTTACTCTTACATGTTATTGCCATTCTCTGACTGCAGTCCAGCTCTAAGGCCTTTATGTTGTTTGCAGGCCCTAAGGCTGTGCAAGGTTCATCTGGTAAACTTTAACTGCCAATGTCTTGGTAGCCCTGGTTGCCTGGAGATTTTAAATAATTCATCCCTTTTCAATAAATTCTCCCTTACCATAAATTCTTACTTACTTTCTTCCCCCCAGCAGCAATCAAAGGGAGCAGAGGTTGCGCTCGTGAGTCGGTGCTGGAGTATAGATTCAGGGATCCAGGGGGTCGGAATCTCGGGGAATCAGGTTGAAACCCCACGAGGTGGACTGTTGCTGAGGCCGTTCGTGTTGGAGTAACTTTTCAGAGAATTCCAAGGCGAGATCTTCAAAGGTGAAGACTGGAATCCCTCACAAGAGAGACAGAGGGTGGAATTTTATCCCGGCAGGATTTTATGGTCCCGCCGAAGTCAATGTACTTTTGAATGGCTCGCCGATTCTGTGGCCCTGCCCCCGCCGTGAGGGGGCCATAAAATTCTGCCCCAGTGTTTCAACGAGACTGGATGACTCACAGTACTTACTGACGTCTGGGTGCATTGTTGAGAAATCTATGGACTCTGTCTTGGTCACATCTGCCATTTATTGTGCAGTGTGTGTGTGTGTGTGTGTGTTGTGTTTGACCACATTTTGCCTGTTAATTTACATGTACCTTATTTTAACCCTGAATGTTAGGGTATAAGATAGATATTGTAAATTGTTTTATCTTTCTGACCTTGTATGGAAAAGTTTATTTTCACTTGCTGAAAACCCATGGAATCTTGTGGTTTTATTTTCTTAACAAGTGTCTTGAACCTCAAACTTTGCCGACTTTAAACAAAGTGTTATTGGTCCCTAATTGGTTCTTACCAGGAAGTTGGGGTTGTGGTCCTAGACCATAACACCAGTCAATCTACACTGCGCTCCCTCCAAAGCTGTGCTGCCCTGAACTGATACCAGTGCTCCACATGTGGTTGAAGCAGGGTTTTGTTCAGCTGGATCGTGACTCCTACTCCTCCTGTATTCTAAGGCCAGCCTTCCATTCTGTATCTGTTCATGACATTTTAACATTCTATGTACCTAGAGTCCCAGGTCTCTTCGAGACTGATTCTAGGGCCTGAATCTTCTGGTTGGTGTGTGGGGGCGGGGCCTGCTCGCTGACATGTAAAATGGCGTGCAGTGATGTGGGAGTGCATCGCGATGTAACCGCGCATCATTCAGATCTTCAGTTTGGCGGGCGCACACTGGAGTCAGCTGCATGCCCGTCGAACTGTCAAAGACCTATTAAGGCCATTTAAATACCAATTAAAAGAATTAACATGGCTGCCCGTCCAACCTTAAAGTTAGCGGGCAGGTGAAGAGCCCAGGCGGCCTTCGCATTTAACATGAAACCTCATCCACGGGCGGGATGAGGTTTCATGAAGGTTTTATAAATCAAATGAAAATTTTTATTAAAAATCAGTGACATTTCCCGGCTTATGTGACACTGTCACATGAGGCCATATATCTGAATAGCTTTTTTTTTCTTTATTTCAAATAATGATAATCAAACTAATCTCTCTGAGGCAGCTCTGTGCCTCAGGGGGATTTTTGCGCTCTTGCGTGCGCATACACGAAAGAGCGCGGGCCCGCACAGGGAGCGCTCAGCACTTCCGGGGGTGTGTCCTGCTGGGCGGGCCTTAATTGTCCTGCCCTAGTAAAATGGCAGCCCGCAGTCAATCGCGGGCAGCAATTGGCTGTGCGCCCGCTCTCGCTCAGCACCCCCCCCACCCCGATGGGGAGAAAATTCTCCCCTAGCTTGCTACCATTTAGAAAGGACCCTCTTCTAGGCCCAAAATGGATGACCTCATATTTGCCTACATTGAAATCCATTTGCCACAGTTTTTCTCATTCACTTAATCTATCAACATTTCTTTGTAATTCTATGTTTCCATCTTTTTGAACACGGATATGCTGTGACCTGTTACCTCGTTGAATGCCAACAGTACTGTAGAATGTGCACTCTAAAGCTATGGTTCGTGTCAATCTGCACTGAAGATCCAAGGACCTTGGCGAGTGGATTGTGCCCTTAGAGCTACAGAATACAGTGTGGCTTCCTCTGGAGTTTGGCTTGATGATGGGTTTCTGCACATGTCAAAACCTACCCAGCCAAAAAGAAAGAGGAGGCAATGAAATCTCAACCCATGTTTGTATAAAGGGCCGTGAGTTGATTGTTCATGACAAATCTCTGTCCTTGAGCCCAATAACTGATCATCCTCTATGCTTAGCTTAGCTGAGCTCTTTGGACCTGTGCCTAACTCATCCCTGCCGCTCATTAATGGGTGATCTTTTATGACAGACAGTTGATTTTTAACGATGAATGATTTTATAGCAATATTTTAATGAGTGGGGTAATTTAACACTGCAATATTCTGAACAAGGTCCAGTCATTAACTATCATAGAGTAATGATCTGCTTCTGTTGATTCTTCAGTGAAAATTGCTTTTGGTGGTTCTAATCCGTTCTTACAGAAGTAAATAGAATAACCAGTTTGAATATTGCTGAAAAGAGAGACATGTAAGTGAAGCTTTTCACCTTGCACTCATCAGGACGAATGCAAGAATGCCAAATTTCAAACGATCACAATTTATACTGTAGGAGAGGAGGCTGCTGGTTGGTTGACAAGTCAATTCTGGTCGACTGATGTATTGCCATGGAGAAAGCAATGTGGGGTTATAGGCTCCCCAAGCTCCCCCTTACAATGCAACTGAGAAATATCATGGATGAATTTCAGTGCCGGGGCAATGCAAGCTAAGTAAACATCTCAGAGACTGGCTGATCGAATCAATCAGTGTGTTTCTTCAGTTGTTCATGTTGAGCAGAGTACAGACCACATTCAACCAGCCCGCACTTACACAATCTAAAATAAAATGTCTGCTGTTAACTATGATTCTGCGATTGGGCAGCACTTGCTGAACAATCCTGAGTGTGCTAATAGCTACATTAACAACAAATTTAAAATAATCAGTCAAGCCCATAACATGGCCAATTTACGCTTGCTAGAAGTGACATACATTCATACACAGGGATTCATCCTCTGCAAACAGCAGGAATATACTCAAGCCTTGTGTCTGCTTTGAGTTATCTGGGAGTTTGAGGAGCCTGTAGTTCTGTGCTTCTTTCTCTATTGCAATGTCTCAACAAATCAGAGTTGGCTTGCCAACCAATGTCACATGAAAGAATATTTTAAGAATCTGTTTTCGTCGATTGAAAGAAGTATGTTTACTGGGACAACTCTTTGTGATCCTTACATACCCATTTCAACAGTCGACAGCTTAATTTCTTATCTGTAAGAGGAATACTTCTAACAATACCAAACTCTCTCAATATTGTATTGAAGTAGAAGTCAGGTATTGGTACTCAGCTGGAGTATTGTGTACAGCTCTTTTCTTTAATTCTTTCAAGGGATATGGGCATCACTGGCTAGGCCAGCATTCATTGCCCATCCCTAATTGCCCTTGAGAACGTGGTGTTGAGCTGCTCTCTTGAGCTGCTGCAGACCCTGTGGTGTAGGTACACCCACAGTACTGAATCGAATTTCTCCTTGGGAACGATTAGGCTGATAGTAAGGTGTTAGCCAGGGAATGAAAAGAGGCCCAAAAAAGCGAAATAGCACCCATAAACATTGAGTGAAGGTTGCTCGAATGTAGCAAGGCCGAAGCCAGGCCAGTAAAGTTAAAAGAGGTCCAAAAAAGACCACTGGAATCTAAAATAGATTCAAAGGGGTATCTCCGAATTAAATAGGGACCAAAGAAGTCCCAGAATAGGGAAGAACATGGTGAGGGAGACACCCCACATAGTCGAAGAGCCTGAAGGAAGGCAGGCTATTAGGCCCAGAAAGGAAAAGGTTAAGGACTTGCTTGAAATATGCCTAGCAGTAACCTTCTTACCGGCATTAAAGATGGACAAAGGGAGTCTCCAGTCTGACGAGCGGTGGTGGGGGAGGGGGGTGGGGGTGGGTGTGGGGTGGGGTGGTAGTGGCGGGGGGAAGATGCCTCTCCCAGTCGAAAAGCCATAGCGGAGTGTGGCTGGAGCCACACTTCTACTTGGGGGCAGAAGTGCTCGAGGGGATATGGAGCAAATTAGAAGGGTGGCACTCTCTAAAGCAAAAGGCCTCAGCAAGGAAGCCAATGATTGGTTTAGCTGTCTTTAAATTTAAATGTGAACCAAGAATGTTCCCAAATTGTCTCAGGAAGAGTGAGGGTGATGCCTCACTTAGTTGAAAAGCCACCATACGAACATACACATGAACATATAAATATAGCTATACACATATAGCCATATAAATACTGTGGCTGCAAGAGCAGCTCAAAGACTAGGAATTCTGCAGCAAGTTACTCACCTCCTGACTCCCCAAAGCCTGTCCACCATCTACAAGGCACAAGTCAGGAGTGTGATGGAATACTCCCCACTTGCCTGGATGAGTGCAGTTCCCACAACACTCAAGAAGCTTGACACAATCCAGGACAAAACAGCCCACTTGATTCACTCCCTACACCACCGACACACAGTAGCAGCAGTGTGTACCATCTACAAGATGCATTGCGGGGATTCACCAAAGCTGCTTCACCAAACCCAAACCGCTACCATCAAAAGGACAAGGGCAGCAGACACATGGGAACATCGTCACCTGGAAGTTCCCCTCCAAGTCACTCACCATCCTGACTTGGAAATATATCGTCGTTCCTTCACTGTCGCTGGATCAAAATCCTGCAACTCCCTCCCTAACAGCACTGTGGGTGTACCTACACCACATGGACTGCAGCGGTTTCAGAAGGCAGCTCACTCACCACCTTCTCAAGGGCAATTAGGATTGGCCAATAAATGCTGGCCCAGCCAGCAAAGCCCACATCCTGTAAATGAATAAAAAAATATATGAAATAGGAACAGGAGTAGGCCATTCAGCCCCTTGGGCCTGCTCCGCCATTCAATAAGATCATGGCTGATTGCCTTGTGTTTCGATTTCCACATTCCCATTTAACCCCAATAACCTTTGATTCCCTTGCCTAACAAGAATCTACCTACCTCTGCCTTAAAAATATTCAATGACCCCACTTCCACCACCTTCTGAGGCAGAGAATTCCAAAGTCACACAACCCTCTGAGAGAAAAAAATTCTCCTCATCTCTGTCCTAAAAGGGTGACCCCTAATTTTAAAACAGTGCCCTCTAGTTCTGGACTCATCCACAAGGGGAAATATCCTTTCCACGTCCACCTTGTCAAGACCATTCAGGATCTTGTCTACTTCAATCAAATCATCCCTCACTCTTCTAAACTCCAGTGGAAACAAGCCCATTCTGTACAACCTTTCCTCATAGGACAACCCACTCATTCCAGGTATCAATCTCGTAAACCTCCTTTGAACCGCCTCCATTGCATTTACATCCTTCCTTAAATAAGGAGACCAAAACTGCACACCGTATTCGAGGTGCAGTCTTACCAATGCCTTGTAATTAATTACTTGCTGTACCATACCATCTTTTTGTGGATCATGCACTAGAACATCTAGATTCCTCTGCACCTCGGAATTCTGCAGTCATTCTCTATTTAAGTAATACTCTGCCTCTTTATTCTTCCTGCCAAAGTGAACAGCTTCACATTTTCGTACATTATACACCATCTGCAGATTTTTGCCCACTCATTCAACCCACCCATATCTGTCTGCAACCTCCTTATGTACTATTCACAGCATACTTTCCCACCTACCTTTGTGTAATCTGAAGATTTAGATACCATGTCTTCACTCACCTCATTTACGTCATTGATATAAATTGTAAAGCCCCTGTACAGACCCCTGCGAGACCCCACTACTCACATCTTGCCAATCAGAAAATGACGCATTATGCATCTTCTGCTTTCTGCCAGCCAGCCAATCCTCTATCCAGGCTAATATGTTAACCCCTACACCATGAGATTTCATTTTCCACAATAACTTGATGCGGCGCCTTATCATGTGCCTTCTGGAAATCCAAGTACAGGCTCTCCTTTATCCACAATGCATGTTACTCTTCAAAGAACTCCAATAAATTGTTTAAACATGATTTCCCTGTCATAAAACCATGTTGACTCTTCCTGATTACCTTGAGTTTTTTTAGGTATCCAACTATAACCTCTAAAGATTGACTCCAACACCTTCTCCATGTCAGATGTTAAGCTAACTAGCCTGTAGTTTCCTGTTTTCTGCCTCCCTCCCTTCTTGAATAGAGGGGCAGTATTTGCTACTTTCCAGTTTGATGGAACCTTTCCAGAATCTACTACCTCATTAGCCACCTCTTTTAAGAACCTAGGATGAAGTCCATCAGGACCCAGAGACTTGTCAGTCCGCAGCTCAGTACTGCTTCCCTAGTGATTATAATTTCACCAAGTTCCCCTCTTCCCGCCATCTCCTGATTTAAAGCTGTTACTGGAATGTTTTTGTATCCTCTATAGTGAAGACAGAAGCAAAACATTTGTTCATTTCATCCACAATTTCCTTGTTATCTAGTATTAACTCCCCACTGTCACTCTCTAGAGGACCAACACTCACTTTACTTACTCTTTTCCTGTTTAAATACCTGTTTTTACATTTCTAGCTAGCTTCCTCTCATACTCTAATGTATTTCTCCTGATTAACCTTTTAGTCATTCTCTGCCGTTCTTTATGTTCTAACCAATCATCTGACTTGCACTCATCTTTGCGCAGTTGTATGCTTTTTCCTTAAGTTTGATACTTCCCTTAACTTCTTTAGTTAACCACAGATGGTGGGTCCTTCCCTTAGAATTGTTCTTTATAGTAGGAGTATACCTATTCTGAGTATTCTGAAATATCCCCTTAAATATCTGCCCTTGCTTCGCTATTAACCTATCCCCTAGCCTAGTATCCCAGTTCAGTACAGCCAGCTCAGCTTTCATGTCCACATTGCTGCCCTTATCTAAGTTTAAAATACTGGTCTTAAACCCCTTTCAAACTGGATGTAAAATTGAATCATGTTGTGGTCACCGCTACCGAGGAGTGCCTTCACTCTGAGGACATTAATTAATCCTGTCACATTACACAATACCAAGTCTATTATAAACTGCTCTCTGGCTGGTTCCAGAATGTGCTGCTCTAAGAAACTACCTCAGAAGAAGTCTATGAACTCCTCACCCAGGCTACGACTGCCGATCTGATTTTCCCAGTTTGTACGGGGCAGAATTTTTCATACGGTGGGCAGGCTCGGCGGGAGCGGGCGGGGGTGGGTGCAGAGCTGAGCGTCACTCTCGATCGGCTCCGAGCCGCCATTTTAAGCGGGTGGGCCAATTAAAGCCTGCCCAGCATAAAACGCGGCCAGTAGCGCTCAGCGCTACCTGTGCGGGCGGGGGTGGGGGGTGGGGTGGGCGGGGTGGGGGTGGGTAGGGAGAGTCAGGGCCAGTGCTCTTTCACACATGAGTGTGAAAGAGCGCTTCAATATTCCTGAGGCACGAAGCTGGCTCAGGGAGATTGAATTGAGGTTCAAAAAATTAAATAAAAGCTTTTGCATTGTATTTAAACATGTCCCCTCATGTGACTGTGTCACGTGAGGTGGGACATGTTTTTATATTTATGAAAATTTTTTTATTTATATCATAAACGCTTTAGGAAACCTCAGCCCGCTCGTGGATGGGGTTTTCTAAAAAGCGTGAAGGCCGCTTGGGCTTTTCACCTGCCCACTAACCTTAAGGTTGGACGGGCAGCATTAACAAGCACAATAATTACTATGTTAAAGGCCTTAATAGGCCATTTACATTTCGGTGGGCGTGCAGCTGACTCCGGCAATCGCCTGCCGAATGAAATATCGCGGGACTGAGCGATGATGTCAGGACGCACACACGACATCATCATGCATCATTTTACATGTCGGCATGTCGGGCCCGCTCCCCTCCCCCCTCATGCTGACTGAAAAATCCTGCCCATGTAGATTAAAATCACCCATGGTTATTGCCTTCCCTTTATCACAAGCACCCAATATTTCCTCTTGTATACTTTGTCCTACATGGAGGTTACGCCTGTAGACCACTCTCACTAACAATTTCTTTCCCCTATTATTCTTCACCTCCACCCAAACCAATTCTACATCCTGATCTCCAGAACCAAGGTCATCTCTAACGATTGCACCAATGCCATCCTTGACTAACAATGCTACCCCTCCACCTTTACCTGGCTTCCTATTCTTCTTGAATGTCATACGCCCCTCAATATTCAGGACTGAATCATTGTCATCCTTCAGCTTTGTCTCAGAGAATCCAACCATCACCCCTTGACATTCAAAAGCATTGCTATCACTAAATCCCCCACTGTCAACATCCTGGGGCTACCATCGACCAATAATAAAAGAAACTGAACTGGACTAGCCATATAAATACTGTGGCTAAAAGAGCAGGTCGGAGGCTAGGAATCCTGCAGCGAGTAACTCACCTGCTGAATCCCCAAAGCCTGTCCACCATCTACAAGGCACAAGTCAGGCTTGTGATGGAATACTCTCCACTTGCCCTGGATGAGTGTAGCTCCAACAACACTCAAGAAGCTTGACACCATCCAGGACAAAGCAGCCCACTTGATCCGCACCACATCCATAAACATTCACTCCCTCCACCACTGATGTGCAGTAGCAGCAGTGTGTACAATCTACAAGACACACTGCAGGAATTCACCAAGGATCCTTAGACAACACCTTCCAAACCCACGCCCACTACCATCTGGAAGGACAAGGGCAGCAGATACATGGGAACACCACCACCTGGAAGTTCCCCTCCAAGCCACTCACCATCCTGACTTGGAAATATATCACCGTTCCTTCAATGTCACTGTGTCAAAATCCTGAAATGAACTTCCTAACAGCACTGTGGGTGTACCTACACCACATGGACTGCAGCGGTTCAAGAAGGCAGTTCACCACTACTTCTCAAGGACCATTAGGGATGGGCAATAAATGCTGGTCTAGCCAGAGACCCCCACATCCTGTAAATGAACTTTAAAAAAGTAATGGCTATCAGTTCCGATTTATTTACTTCAGCAAACACTATCGATTTATTTACTTTGTTATGAATGCTACACACATTCAGATAGTCTTTAGTTTTGTCTTTTTGTTATCTTTGTAACATCTAGTCTTGACTATTGGTGTATTCTTAGATTTTATCTCTCTATCCCTTCTTTCTATACTATGACCCTCATTTCCCATTTTACTGTTATGGTCTCCTGTCTTGAATCTACTTCTTGATTTGCCACATCTACCCAACCTTGATCCCTCACCCACCTTGTTTAGTTTAAAGCCCTCTCTATTTCCCAAGTTATGCGATTCATAAGAACACTCGTCCCAGCACAGTTCAGGTATAGACCGTCTCAACGGTACAGCCCCCACATTCACCAGTACTGGTGTCAGTGCCCCACAAACCCACTTCTCCCACACCAGCCTCTGAGCCACGCATTCATCTCTCTAATCTTATTTTCCCTTTGTCAATTTGAATGTGGCTCAGGTAATAATCCAGAGATTATTACGTTTGAGATTCTGCTTTTTAATTTGGTACCTAGCTTCTCATACTGACTATACAGAACCTCCTTCCTTGACCTGCCTATGTCGTTGGTACCTACGTGGACCACAATGATTGGATCGTCCCCCCTCCAAATGCAAGTTCCTTTCCAGCCCTGAGCAGATGTCCTGGCACCGGGCAGGCAACACTGCGTCTGGACTTTCACTCTTTGCTGCAGAACACAATGTCAATCCCCCTCACTATACTGTCCCCAACTACCACTACATTCCTGTTTTCTCCCCCTGCTTGAACGGTTTCCTGTACCATGGTGCCATGACCAGCCTGCTCATCCACCTTGCAGACCTCACTTTCATCCACACAGGTTGTGAGCACCTCAAACCTGCTCAACAAGTGCAAAGTCTGAGGCTCCTCCCCTAGTGTCTGCTCAGTCTCACTCACAGCCTCACTCACAGTCACATCCTCCTGTCCTTCACTGCTGACCAAAACAGACAACCCTATTCTTAGAGGTGTTACCGTCTTCTGGAACAAAATGTCCAGGTATTTCTTCCCCTCTCGTCTGTGCAGCATCTGCAGTTCAGCTTCCAGGTCAACAATCCTGAGCTGAAATTTCTCTAGCTACTTACACTTACTGCAGACATGTTTGTCCTGGATCACCTTGGTGTCCAAAAGCTCCCACATTCCACAGCAGCAACATAAGACCTGTCCTGCCATTGTTACTTATGTTATTTAATTCTCTTAATTTAATTGCGCACTTAATTAACTTAAAATAATTCCTATGTATACCACACCTCTTTCCCCCGTGCATCGAGTTCCCATGTGAACCTAAACTGCTCATCAGTCTCTGTCTCACCCAGCTAAGACATCACACTATATTTTTATGAAATATATATATCATCATGACTTCTCTCTAAACTTAAAAAAAACTGGACAAAAACCTTAAAAAGGCTGACATCGTGTCTGCCTGTAACCCTGAACAAAAGCAACTTTCTGGAAGTATCAGAGAAGCTGACACCTCATTATCTCTGAAGAAATGCTAATGATCCTTGTGGCTGCAGAGATCAAATTCAAAGAGAATTAAACAAAGGCCATCTACACTTCTTAAGCCAGGCCTAATCATTGGCGTCTACCAGTCTGCTAGGAAAATGGACCCTGTAACCCCCTTTGAAATTCTTAATGGTTGGAACATTACCAATCTCAAAAATCCAGACTAAGAACATGTATCCTTTGTCAAAACCAAAGTGGACACATTGGGGTCTTGTGACATTACCCCCATCTGGGACAGCCAGTTACCCTGTCTTGCTGTACTGGCAGTCAGCCTACCAGCTTCCATCTAGAAAGCAGCAACTCAGAACAAGGGCTTGGCCCATGAGAATTCTTGGTCCCATCTACACTGTTTGTCCTGGGACTTCTGAACTGCTGTACCATCACCTACACGACTAATTCATCTCTACATGCCCATCCCATTGTAGAAGCCATCTCTACTGGAAAAATGAATTATTTAGCGTCAGTCTTCAACCTGCTGACCTCTGTGAATACACCATTGGACTTTGATTCTGGACTCTGGACTCACATGAAACAATAATTATTTATTCTGTGGTCCTTGCCCTGTAAATATTTATTTCCCTACCCCTTTTATTGTATGAATGCATCAGGAGCTATGTTGTGACCCACCCCCCCACTTCTCGTGTTTAAGTATGCGTGAATAAACCACCCCTCTGAGTTTACCCTACCATGAGTTTGCTGTGGGATTACTAATAGAAATTGTATATTACCAAAATTGAGGGGTCAGGAAATATGACACCGCTTATAAAGGGGGAAATCAAAATCAAAACACCTTACTGTTTACAGACGAGTGGTGAGAAGAGAAATCAGAGCTGTTTAAATTAACCCTCTTCCTGTCAATAACACTTGCCACTTATCAGCCCAAGCCTGAATGTTGTCCAGGTATTGCTGCATATGGACACGGACTGCTTCAGTTCCTGATGAGCTGTGACTGGTGCTGAACCCTGTGCAATCACAATGTTCAGCACCACACTTTAGGAAGGATGTCAAGGCCTTTCGGAAGGTGTAGAGGGGCTGTCAGAGTAAAACTGTTTCCATTGGCAGGAAGGTTGGGAACCAGAGGCCACAGGTTTAAAATGGTTGTCAAAAGGACCAGAGGGGAAATCGGGAGAAACTGTTTGACACAGTGAGTGTTTAGGATGCGTGATATAGTGCCTGAAAGTGTGGCAGAATTAGATTCAACAGCAACTTTCAAATGGGAATTGGATAACCGGGGATAAATTGCAGGTTACAGAGAAGGAGCAGGGGAGTGGGACTAATTGGATAGGCCTATCAATGAGCCAGCATTGGCAAAATGGGCCACATGGCCTCCTTTAGTGCTGCCTGATTCGAAATTTTAATCTAGACGACGGACTCTAAGGGGTTTGTGCCCACGATTTTTTTAAGTCAGAAGTGACAAAGAGCTAGAGGTTTAATCAAGTTGATCCTTACTGAACAATGTGCCAGTCACATACGTTGCTCTTCACTCCTTCAGAAACCGAAGGCAGTTTTGATGTCCATTTCTTTTTGTTTTCAGTAAAAATCGCTTGAATTTCTTTCGTGCTTTCTGTGTAGGAGAGAAAACATCATCAGATAAATGTGGACAGTCAGAAAAAGAGATATTAGGAGGATTGACTAAGAAGCTCATTCTATGCTGTGATTTTAAGGAGGGCCATGGAGATGGTGAGTGAGGTGCAATGATGGGCAGGTTGAGGGAGGGGATTCCAGAATGTGGAGTCTAGGCAGTTAAAGGACAAGCTCCAATCGTGAGGTGAAGGAGATGGGAAAATCCAAAGAGAGCAGAGTCAGAGAGGTTTTTTGGGAGCAGGGCTGATGGAGGATTCAGAAATAGGGAAAGGTGGAGATGTGGAATCATAGAACAGTTACAGAAGAGAAGGAGACCATTCAGCCTGACAAGTTCATACTGGCTCTCTGCAGGAACAATTCATCTGGTCCCACTCTCCCACATTTTTCCCCATGGCCCTGCACTTTCTTTCTCTTCAGATAATGATCCCACCCCCTTTTGAAAGACACAATTGAAACTGCCTCCACCACACTCTCAGGCAGTGCATTCCAGACCCTAACCATTCACTTCATAAAAAGGCTTCCCCTCATATCACCGTTGCTTCTTTTGCCTATCACTTTGGTCTCCTCTTGCTCTCAATCCTTCTGCCAATGGGAACAGTTTCTCCCTATCTACTCTGTCCAGCGCCCTTGTGATTTTGAACACCGCTATCAAATCTCCTCTAAATCTTCTCTTCTCCAAGTAGAACATCCCCGCTTCTCCAATTTGAATGTGAGATAAGAACATGAAGGTAAGCATTTCATATCGAAGGCTCTAGGTGACCAGGAGCTGACGTTGGTCTTCAGGGACCAGGACTAGAGGGTGAGTGGGCTTGCTGGAAGGCAGGGTATTAGCAGCAAAGCTTTGGAAGTTCATGAAGAGTAGAAGGTACAAAGCTCAAAAGGATAACACAAAAATAGTCAACTCTGGAGGTAACAGCGAGAAAGGACATGGCCAGTCTTTGTGATGTAGAGGATATGGGGAGAGAAGGTCAATGCAAGGTCAGGTTGGATGCCATGATTGCAAACATTTTTGGGTCCAGCTGAGACAGTGGTCAGGGATAGGGATGGAGTCAGAGGTTAAGCAGTGGAGTTCATAGCGGGGGCCGAGACAATGGCTTTGGTCTTCCTTATGTTTAATTGGAGGAAACCCTGGCTGATCCAGGATGGGGTATTGGACCAGTTGGAGGCAGTGATGGGATTGAGTGAAGTGAAGAGCTAGGGCTAGATGCTGTCAGTAGCCAGGCAGAAGCTGACCCCGTGACTATGGTTGATGTTACCAATGGTAATTCTGAATGAACAAGAGAAGGGGCTGCAGATAGCTCATTGAGGGTCTTCAGAGGTTGGAAAAGAATCAGTTGCAGGTGATTCTGTGGCTATAGTAGGATAGGTATGAGCAGAATCAGAGGAGGGCAGACACAGCCAACTGTATGTCTACTCCTTCCACACCCCATGTACACTCACCCTATCATAGACTCTACCCACCCATTTAATCCCCTTCCACACCCCATGTACACTCTACCCTATCATAGACTCTACCCATCCTTTAATCCCCTTCCACACCCCATGTACACTCTACCCTATCAAAGACTCTACCCACCCATTTAATCCCCTTCCGCACCCCATATTCGGATATCACTACAATGAAACAAACACCATGATGTGACTGACAAACAAATGCTTCAGCTTTCCTCTTCCAGTTAATGATGTCATGTAAATCCTTTGATTTGCTGCTCTGACACTTGTCCAATGCTGTTCATTTTATTGGTGATAAACTTGTTTAATCCTCCTGATGTGATGATTGACAAGACTGGCTGGTGCAATGCTTTCAGCACTTTGTCATTAAAAGACTGATGTCATCGGCAGTCCAAGCTGACTCGGGCCGCATTAATAGAGAGATTGGCAGCATGTTTCCCAGCTGCAGTGCCCAGTGTTCTGCAAGCTGCCCGGAAGATTTATTGTTCAGAGTGAGCTAGACAAAATGAATCGATCACTTTTATTAACTGGCTTCAAAGCATAGTTTCAAATCAAACGCTGTACTTTCATTTAAACCTCTCATTGAATAGTGTCACCCTGGCATCATCCCCATCATGGACCAGAGTTAGGACAGACATGTTTCCAAGGGGCTAGGATTATGGTCCACTCTGCCCATTGCTGGCCTCCTCGAGTGTGTTAAAAGAGGGAACTTTGCAGGTGGCTGATATCTGATGTGTTGAACAATGTACACTTCTCAAGTTGGATTTTTATATACGTGTATTTTTGTGGTAAGGTGGCTCCAGTATCATTTAGCTTTTTTTATGGGCCGTGGCACCTAGAATCCTGAGAGGGCCTGTAGTTGAAAGGTCAGTCTTTCTGGTTTGGTTTTATATATATCTCTCATTTTGAATGAGGTTTTACAACCCCTGAAATTAAAGAGATGGGTTAAAAAGGGATTAGAAGTTTAGTGATTTTGGGGAAAAAAAATACAAAGTAGAAAAGCTTAGGCTGTTGCCTAGCGACAGTGGTCAAGTGACAGAGGCACCGAAACACAGGGAAGGACAAGGAAGAGTTCAGTGTGTGTGGGTCAGAGAGTGAAGACAGGGATTTTCAGCCCTCTGAGACAAGAAATACCACAACGTTACTGGGAGACTGGGGGCGGAATCGTCCCAGGTTTGCACAAAGTGCGGTAGCAGGCAGGAAAAAGGACGTTTTGCCCATCGGGCAGAATTTAGACACCTCTCTGAGGCGCCAGCTGGATGCAGTGTTAGGCTGCCGCGATGTCCTCTACCCTCGCTCTGGCCACAGGAGGTCCACAGGAGTCACTAATCCAGCCTGAGGGTGGTGGTGGTAGCGGCAGTCAGTGCTACAGGAGGGCGGAGGAGATTAGTCTTCCAGTGCAGGAAGAGGATGAATGTTCTCATCCCGTTCCACCAGGGTAAGTCAACCACCTCATCACTCTCAACTCACACACACTCACAAACCCATCTCACATCCACAGGGATCTCACACCTCAAGGGACAACACCACTAACTCTCACACACACCCTCACATCTCCATCAGGCTCATATACTCTCGATCTCATGTCCTCATCCCTGTCCATGTCTCCACTCACCACGCAAACATTCCACGCAGCACCATGTGTCCTGCTCACACTCTCTCCATCTGTTTTCATGCAGGAGAAGCTGGCTCATAACAGCAGGGAGAGGTCCCAGGCCGGGGGTGGAGTGGCCCACTTTGAGGAGTGAGCCATCATGTTGACCAGTGAGGAAATGGACCGTGACTGCGGTGAAGGTGAAGTCGGTGGCGAACACCCACGTGAGGCTTCTACACCACATCCTCCCTCTCTCCACGCAGCTGTGAGTGCTCTCTCTCCTGCTTTTGTCTGTGCTGCCATGCACTAATTATCTCTACTTCAGTTCACTGGGAGCTCTGCCAAGTGACCGATACCCTCAGCCAGCCAGTCCCTCAGCTCCATTCAGGTCCTCACCTCCAGCCAAGAGGACACCTCCTCCATTGAAGAGCTGGAAATTAGCAGCCTGGAAGACCCATCATAGGGCTTACCCACACCCTCCACTAGTGCAGAGACACACACAGAATCACAGATTCACACAGTGCAGAAGAGACCCTTCAGCCCATCGAGTCTGCATCGACACGTGAGAAACACCTGACCTACCTACCTAACCCCATTTACCAACACTTGGCCCATAGCCTTGAATGTTATGATGTGCCAAGTGCTCATCCAGGTACTTTTTAAAGGATGTGAGGCAACCCACCTCCACCACCCTCCCAGGCAGTGCATTCCAGACCATCACCACCCTCTGGGTAAAAAAGTTTTTCCTCACTTCCTCCCTAAACCTCCTGCCTCTCACCTTGAACTTATGTCCCCTTGTGACTGACCCTTCAACTAAGAGGAACAGCTGCTCCCTACCCACCCTGTGTATGCCCCTCATAATCTTGTACACCTTGATCAGGTCTCCCCTCAGTCTTCTCTGCTCCAATGAAAACAACCCAAGTCTACCCAACCTCTCTTCATAACTTAAATGTTTCATCCCAGGCAACATCCTGGTGAATCTCCTCTGCACCCCCTCCAGTGCAATCACATCCTTCCTATAATGTGGCGACCAGAACTGCACACAGTATTCCAGCCGTGGCCTCACCAAGGTTCTATACAACTCCAACATGACCTCCTTACTTTTGTAATCTATGCCTCGATTGATAAAGCCAAGTGTCTCATATGCCTTTTTTACTACCCCACTAACATGTCCCTCCACCTTCAGAGATCTATGGACACACACACCAAGGTCCCTTTGTTCCTCAGAACCTCTGAATGTCATGCTGTTCATTGAATACTTCCTTGTCAATTACTCCTTCCAAAGTCTATCACCTCACACTTGTCAGGGTTAAATTCCATTTGCCACTTATCTGCCCATTTGACCATCCCGTCTATATCTTCCTATAGCCCAAGACACTCAACCTCACTGTTAACCACCCGGCCAATATTTGTGCCATCCACAAACTTACTAATCCTAATCCCCACATAGTCATCTATGTTGTTTATATAAATGACAAATGATAGGCGACCCAGCACAGATCCCTGTGACTGGACACTGGCTTCCAGTCACCAAAGCATCCTTCTGTCATCACCCTCTGTCTCCTACAACTAAGCCAATTTTGAATCCACCTTATCAAATTACCCTGTATCCTATGTGCATTTGCCTTCTTTATAAGTCTCCCATGTGGGACCTTGTCAAAGGCTTTGCTGAAATCCATAAAAACTACATCAACTGCATTACGCTCATGTACACACCTGGTCATTTCCTCAAAAAATTCAATCAAATGTGTTAGGCATGACCTCTCTCTGATAAAGCTATGCTGACTATCCCTGATCAAACCTTGCCTCTCCAAGCAGAGATAGATTCTCTCCTTCAGAACTTTCTCCAATAGTTTCCCTACCACTTTTGAGACTCACTGGCTTGTAGTTCCCTGGCTTCTCACTACAACCCTTCTTAAATAGCAGAACCACATTAGCTGTTCTCCAGTCTTCTGGCACCTCCCCTGTGGCCAGAGAGGAATTAAAAATTCGGGTCAGAGCCCCTGCGATCTTCTTCCTTGCCTCCCTCAGCAGTCTGGGACACAAATCATCCAGACCTGGAGATTTGTCCACTTTTAAGTCTGCCAACACCTCTAATACCTTGTCACTCCCTATAACAATTTGCTTAAAAACCTTGCAGTCTCTCTCTCCCTGAGTTCAATACCTTCATCCTCATTCTCTTGGGTGAAGACGGATATCAAGTATTCATTCAAAACTCTAGTGTTGTCATCTGGCTCCACCCATAGATTGCCCACTTGGTCCCTAATGGGCCCTACTCTTTCCCTGGTTATCCTCTTCCCAGTGATGTACTTATAGAATATCTTGGGATTTTCCTTACTTTTACCAGCCAGAGCTTTCTCATATCCCCTCTTTGCTCTCCTAATTGTTTTCTTAAGTTCCACCCTGCACTTTCTGTACTCCACTAATGCCTCTGCTGATTTGCTTCCCTTGTACCTGCTAAAAGCTTCTCTTTTCCTTCTCATCGTAACCTGAATATCTCTGGTCATCCATGGCTCTCTGAGCTTGTTGCTCCTTCCTATCACCCTAGAGGGAACATGTTGAGCCTGTACCCTCCGCATTTCCTTTTTGAATGGCCCCCGCTGCACCTCTGTAGATTTCCCCACAAGTAACTGTTCCCAGTCTACCTTGGGCAGTTCCTGCCTTATTTTACTAAAATCTGCTCTCCCCCAATCCAAAACATGTTTTTGCAACTTGTATATTTCTTTGTCCATAACAAGCTTAAACAATACCATGTTGTGGTCCCTATTGCTAAAATGCTCCCCCACCACCACCTCAGCCACCTGTCTGGCATCCTCGGGCATCTCGGTGGGATCTAGATCTAGAGCTGGCTCGGGTTCACAAGCTGGTGGTCACCACACAGACACATGTCTGCAGCAGGAGGAGGCAGGCTCAGCCGAGCTCCCCGGTATGCGGAGGACTGCTGGGGAAGGGGCATCTGTGAGGTCCAAGTCAGGTGACGAGCCTTCCAACTCATCCTGGAGAGTCAGCAGAAGGCGGGGGAACATCACGCAGAGCTGATGGAAACCCTCAACAGAGTGGCTGATGAGTTCGAGTTTGCCTGCCTGCTCTCTGATGAAGTGGTGCCCACATGTGCGAGTATGGAGGTCTCCATGGGGAGAATGGTGGACGCCATGGAGACCCTGGTTCAGCAGAATGTGGAGATATGTGCTGACCTGCACTCCATCATGAGAGCCATGGGTGGGTTCCTGTCGTGGCAACGTGAGAGGGAAACGGGGCACCTCGACGTCCCTCCAGGTGCCCCTTCCCCTCAAGAAGTCAGGCCGGGGTCCCCGGGCACCTGAAGGGAGGAAGAGCGGCAGCTGGACACCCCTGGGTCATCCACTCAGGAATCTCAGAGACTGTCCTCTCCCTCCGAGACCCCCTTGCCTGTGTCCCCCTCAACCTTATCCTCTGTCACTGCAGTGGGAGCAGCTGGCCTGCAGGAGGACAGCCAAAGCAAGCCGGGGCCCCCAAGGCGTCTGCTCTCTAGAGGACCCACGCCAAATTTATCAGAGGTAACAAAGCCAACCATTGCATGGGCTGTCTTCACCCCTGCTGCGGATGTCAGGGCAGCACCTAGAAGAAGTGGTAAGCCTAGAAAAGTATAGAATTCCTGATCACAAGTGGTTGCACAAGTGAACACATTTTGTCACTTTATAATCTGAAAATATATTCACTTTCACTGAATAATGTTTAATGGGGTCTTTCAGCTTCATTTACAGACTTCGCAAGTCCTCCCCCTGAACCCACCCCCCACTTTCAGTTCAGCTGCACGCAGCAGGACCAGGGTGATTCTGGGAGGGGGAAATGTGTGTGTGTGTGTCTGGCAGGCCTCTCGGAGCCTTGTGTAAGCACTCTCCCTTCCCACACACGCGGATCCTTCATCCATCGCTCACATCTCACTGCCACGAGAGTTTTCAGTTCTGCTGCTGGGGTTCTCTTTCAATCTGAGCTGACCTACATCTCCACCCAGCCAATGGTCACACTCCCATGCAGCACTGTGCTCGTCCAACACGAGGCTCCGCTCACTTTTTGATTTCATCAACTGTGGTAGACATTAAGTTTCTTCTTAGCTCCCCTATCACTGTTGACCTGGCATCACCTTCCACTTCCCCACCATCATCTACCAACCCGAACCCTTTTCTTTCCAGGATGTCCAGGTGAATGTATACATTCCCTACCTTCCTGAGAGTCCCACCCACAGCCATATTGACCTCCTCTCACCTCCAGGGTCCATGTCTGCCTCCAAATCCCCACCAACCATACTCGCCGTCCCTCCTGCTGCTACTGTCACACCCTCACCCTCCCACCCTACCACCTCACTCTGCCGCTCACAGACTCACCATTCCCTCGTACCACACCCACCCTCAGTTTGCTCCCTCGGAGGCAGCAATTGACTCCAGAGACCCCTCCCTTGCACCCTCATCTGGTTCACCTGGATATACCCACCTCACTCCCTCATCCACCCTTGCTCCCACTTCCACCTTTACACCCTCCTCCTCCGCAGACTCCTCCCTCACCCTGGACACCTTCCTCCCTCCGAAGTCCTCTCCCCCTCCAAAGTCCTCCCTCCCCCGAGCTCTTTCCCTCTTCTGAACTCCTTCCTTTACACCTTCCATCCCCCCTTACACCTACCTCCCCAGTTACTGCATGCTCCCCGTTACACCCTCCTCCTCCCCACCACCAAACTCACTCCCTGACACCTTCGCTCGCCCCCCTCCCAACCTGACTCCATGCCCCTACCCTGGTGCATCTTCCTCTCCCAGTCAAACCACGGCCTTCCAATTCCACCCCCTCCTGGTGCACCTTCCCCTCCCACTCACAGCTGGACCTTCCTCTATCCGACCCTCACCTATCATATGTAACAGCCCATGGCCAAGACTGTGATGCTCCGAAGCAGACCCGAAGCATCAGCGGAGACCCCCCCACCTTCCGGGAGCTGATTTATGTTGGAGCCATGTCCAAGAGCATCCACCCAGCATGCAATGCATGTGTCCCTCCAGGCACCGGTAGCTGTAGGGCTCCAGCATTTTCTGCTCCTCAGATGTCCGCGATCTGAGCAAGGCCGTAACAGTAAGTCCTGACTTCACGTCAAACTTGTCCAGATGTGTTCTGCGCCCACTAATAAGGACGGCAACATTGACATGGCGAAATGATTCCGGCAAGCAGTCAAGATGCCGAGATGCAACTACAGTGAAATTAGTTTCCCAATGCTGGATGGCGGGAAAGGTGGGGCGGTCTAGTGCAGACGGGTTTCGCGATGGTGTCAAACCGACTTTTGGCCTTCTCACCATATTACCCAACACCAACAGGGGCGGAAAGTACCAGCCTGAATTTCGTGAACTCATGGGATTGCTCTGTGCAGAGGGAGCTTTACACTGTATCTAACACAGTGCTGCACCTTTCCTGAGAGTGTTTGGTGGGGACAGTGTAGAGGGAGCTTTACTCTATATCTAATGCCATGCTGTACCTGCGTTGGGAGTGTTTGATGGGGACAATGTAGAGCGAGCTTTACTCTGTATCTGACCCCGTGCTGTACCTGCCCTAGGAGTGTTTGATGGGACAGTATAGAGGGAGCTTTACTCTGTATCTAACCCTGTGCTGTACCTGTCCTGAGAGTGTTTGATGGGGACAGTGTAGAGGGAGATTTACTCTGTATCTAACCCCGTGCTGTACCTGTCCTGGGAGTGTTTGGTGGGGACAGTGTAGGGGGAGCTTTACTCTGTATCTAACCCCATGTAGTACCTGCCCTGGGAGTGTTTGATGGGGACAGTGCAGAGAGAGAGCTTTACTCTGTATCTAACCCTGTGCTGTACCTTTCCTGGGAGTGTTTGATGGGACAGTGTAGAGGGAGCTTTACTCTATATCTAACCCCAAGCTGTACCTGTCCTAGCAGAGTTTGATGGGATAATGCAGAGGAAGCTTTACTCTGTATCTAACCCCGTGCTGTATCTGTCCTGGGAGTGTTTGATGGGACAGTGCAGAGGAAGCTTTACTCTGTATCTAACCCCGTGCTGTACCTGTCCTGGCAGTGTTTGATTGGGACAGTGTAGAGGGAGGTTTAATCTGTATCTAACCCCGTGATGTAGCTGTCCTGGGAGTGTTAGATCGAACAGTGTAGAGGGAGCTTTACTCTGTATCTAACCCCGTGCTGTACCTGTCCTAGCAGAGTTTGATGGGACAATGCAGAGGGAGCTTTACTCTGTGTCTAACCCCATGCTGTACCTGCCCTGGGAATGGTTGGTGGGGACAGTGTAGATGGAGCTTTGCTCTGTAGCTAACCCCATGTATTTCATGCCCTGGGAGTGTTTGATGGGGACAGTGCCAAAGGAGCTTTGCTCTGTATCTAACACGTGCTGTATCTGTCCTGGGAATGTTTGGTGGGGACAGTGTAGAGGGAGCTTTTCTCTGTATCTAACCGCGTGCTGTACCTGCTCTGGGAGTGTTTGATGGAACAGTGCAAAGGGATCTTTATTCTGTATCTAACCCCGTGCTGTACCTGCCCTGGGAGTGTTGATTGGGACAGTGTAGAGGGACCTTTTGTCTTTATCTAACCCTGTGCTGTACCTGCCCTGGGAGTGTTGATTGGGACAGTGTAGAGGGACCTTTAGACTGTGTCTGACCCCGTCCAGTACCAGCCCTGGGAGTGTTTGATGGGACAGTGTAGAGGGAGCTTTTCTCTGTATCTAACCCCGTGCTGTACCTTTCCTGGGAGTGTTCGATGGGAAAGTACAGAGCGAGCTTTACTCTGTATCTTACCCCATGCTGTATCTGCCCTGGGATTGTTTGGTGGGGACAGTGTAGAGGGAGCTTTAATCTGTATCTAACCCCGTGCTGTACCTGCCCTGGGAGTGTTGATTGGGACAGTGTAGAGGGACCTTTAAACTGTATCTGACCCCGTGCTGTACCTGTCCTGGGAGTGTTTGGTGGGGACAGTGTAGAGGGAGCTTTACACTGTATCTAACCCCGTGCTGTACCTGCCCTGGGAGTGTTGATTGGGACAGTGTAGAGGGACCTTTACACTGTATCTAACCCCGTGCTGTACCTGCCCTGGGAGTGTTGATTGGGACAGTGTAGAGGGACCTTTAGACTGTATCTGACCCCGTCCAGTACCAGCCCTGGGAGTGTTTGATGGGACAGTGTAGAGGGAGCTTTTCTCTGTATCTAACCCCGTGCTGTACCTTTCCTGGGAGTGTTTGATGGGAAAGTACAGAGGGAGCTTTACTCTGTATCTTACCCCATGCTGTATCTGCCCTGGGATTGTTTGGTGGGGACAGTGTAGAGGGAGCTTTAATCTGTATCTAACCCCGTGCTGTACCTGCCCTGGGAGTGTTGATTGGGACAGTGTAGAGGGACCTTTAAACTGTATCTGACCCCGTGCTGTACCTGTCCTGGGAGTGGTTGATGGGGCAGTGTTGATGGAGCTTTGTTCTGTATTTAACCCATTTGTATCTGCACTGGGAGTGTTCGATGGGGACAGTGTAGAGGGAGTTTTGCTCTGTATCTAACCCTGTGCTGTACCTGTCCTGGGAGTGTTAGATCGAACAGTGTAGAGGGAGATTTACTCTGTAACTAGCTCCATGCTGTACCTGTCCTGGGGGTGATTGATTGGGACAGTGTAGAGGGAGTTTACTCTGTCTCTAACCCCGTGCTGTACCTGCCCTGGGAGTTTGATGGGGACAATGTAGATCAAGCTTTACTCTGTATCTAACCCTGTGCTGTACTAGTCTTGGGAGTGTTTGATGGGGACAGTGTAGAAGGAGCATTACTCTCTGTCTAACCCCGTGCTGTACCTGTCCTAGCAGAGTTTGATGGCACAATGCAGAGGGAGCTTAACTCTATCTAACCCCGTGCTGTATCTGTCTTGGGAGTGTTTGGTGGGGACAGTGTAGAGGGTGCTTTAATCTGTATCTAACCCCATGTAATACCTGCCCTGGCAGTGTTTGATGGGGACAGTGCGTAGGGAGCTTTCCTCATTATCTAACCCGTTGTGTATCTGCCTTGGGAGTGTTTGATGGGACAGTGTAGAGGGAGCAAAACTCTGTATCTAACACCGTGTTGTACCCTGTCCTGAAAGTGTTTGTTTGGGACAGGGTAGAGGGAGGTTTAATCTGTATCTAACCCCGTGCTGTACCAGCCCTGGGAGTGTTTAGTGGGGACAGTGTAGAGGGAGGTTTAATCTGTATCTAACCCCGTGATGTACCTGTCCTGGGAGTGTTAGATCGAACAGTGTAGAGGGAGCTTTACTCTGTATCTAACCCCATGCTGTACCTGTTTTGGGAGTGTTTGATGGGACAGTGTAGAGGGAGTTTACTCTGTTTCTAACCCCATGCTGTAGCTGCCCTGAGAGTGTTTGATGGGTACAGTGTAGAGCAAGCTTTACTCTGCGTCTAACCCCGGGCTTTAACTGCCCTGGGAGTGTTTGATGGGGACAGTGTAGAGGGAGCCTTACACTGTATCTAAACCCGTGCTGTACTTGTCCTAGCAGAGTTTGATGGGACAATGCAGAGGGAGCTTTACTCTGTATCTAACCCCATGCTGTATCTGTCCTGGGAGCGTTTGGTGGGGACAGTGTATAGGGAGCTTTACTCTCTATCTAATCCCGTGCTTTACCTGTCCTGGGCGTGTTTGATGGGACAGTGCAGAGGGAGCTTTACTCTGTGTCTACGGCCATGTTGTATCTGCCCTGGGAATGGATGGTGGGGACAGTGTAGTGGGAGCTTTACTCTGTATCTAACGCCATGTAGTACATGCCCGGGGAGTGTTTGATGGGGACAGTGCAGAAGGAGCTTTGCTCTGTATCTAACACATGCTGTATCTGTCCGGGGAGTGATTGATGGGAGAGAGTAGTGTGAGCTTTACTCTGTATTTAACCCCGTGCTGTACCTGCCCTGGGAGTGTTTGGTGTGGACCGAGCAGAGGGAGCTTTACTCTGTATCTAACTCCGTGCTGTACCTGCCCTGGGAGTGTTGATTGGGACAGTGTAGAGGGACCTTTAAACTGTATCTGACCCCGCGCTGTACCTGTCCTGGGAGTGGTTGATGGGGCAGTGTTGATGGAGCTTTGTTCTGTATCTAACCCATTTGTATCTGCACTGGGAGTGTTCGATGGGGACAGTGTAGAGGGAGTTTTGCTCTGTATCTAACCCTGTGCTGTACCTGTCCTGGGAGTGTTAAATCGAACAGTGTAGAGGGAGATTTACTCTGTATCTAACTCCATGCTGGACCTGTCCTGGGAGTGTTTGATGGGACAGTGCAAAGGGAGCTTTACTCTGTATCTAATGCCATGCTGTACCTGTCCTGGTGTGATTGATTGGGACAGTGTAGAGGGAGTTTACTCTGTATCTAACCCTGTGCTGTACCTGCCGTGGGAGTTTGATGGGGACATTGTAGAGCAAGCTTTACTCTGTATCTAACCCCGTGCTGTACTAGTCCTGGGAGTGTTTGATGGGGACAGTGTAGAAGGAGCATTACTCTCTGTCTAACCCCGTGCTGTACCTGTCCTAGCAGAGTTTGATGGGACAATGCAGAGGGAGCTTAACTCTGTATCTAACCCCGTGCTGTATCTGTCTTGGGAGTGTTTGGTGGGGACAGTGTAGAGGGTGCTTTAATCTGTATCTAACCCCATGTAATACCTGCCCTGGGAGTGTTTGATGGGGACAGTGCATAGGGAGCTTTCCTCATTATCTAACCCGTTGTGTATCTGCCTTGGGAGTGTTTGATGGGACAGTGTAGAGGGAGCAAAACTCTGTATCTAACATCGTGTTGTACTCTGTCCTGAAATTGTTTGTTTGGGACAGTGTAGAGGGAGGTTTAATCTGTATCTAACCCCGTGCTGTACCAGCCCTGGGAGTGTTTGGTGGGGACAGTGTAGAGGGAGTTTTAATCTGTATCTAACCCCGTGATGTACCTGTCCTGGGAGTGTTAGATCGAACAGTGTAGAGGGAGCTTTACTCTGTATCTAACCCAATGCTGTACCTGTCCTGGGAGTGTTTGATGGGACAGTGGAGAGGGAGTTTACTCTGTTTCTAACCCCGTGCTGTACCTGCCCTGAGAGTGTTTGATGGGTACAGTGTAGAGTGAGCTTTACTCTGCATCTAACCCCGGGGTTTAACTACCCTGGGAGTGTTTGATTGGACAGTGTAGAGGGAGCTTTACTCTGTATCTAATCCTGTGCTATACCTGTCCTGCGAGTGTTTGATAGGGACAGTGTAGAGGGAGCTTTACACTGTATCTAAACCCGTGCTGTACTTGTCCTAGCAGAGTTTAATGGGACAATGCAGAGGGAGCTTTATTCTGTATCTCACCCCGTGCTGTATCTGTCCTGGGAGCGTTTGGTGAGGACAGTGTAGAGGGAGCTTTACTCTCTATCTAATCCTGTGCTTTACCTGTCTTGGACGTGTTTGATGGGACAGTGCAGAGGGAGATTTACTCTGTGTCTATGGCCATGTTGGATCTGCCCTGGGAATGGTTGGTAGGGACAGTGTAGTGGGAGATTTACTCTGTATCTAACGCCATGTAGTACATGCCCAGGGAGTGTTTGATGGGGACAGTGCAGAAGGAGCTTTGCTCTGTATCTAACACCTGCTGTATCTGTCCAGGGAGTGATTAATGGGACAGAGTAGTGTGAGCTTTACTCTGTATTTAACCCCGTGCTGTACCTGCCCTGGGACAGTGCAGAGGGACCTTTGCTCTGTATCTAACCCCTTGCTGTATCTGCTCTTTGAGAGTTGATTGGGACAGTGTGGAGGGACATTTTCTCAGTATCTAACCCCGTGCTGTATCTGCCCTGGGAGTGTTTGATGGTACAATGCAAAGGGAGATTTACTCTGTATCTAACCACGTGCTGCACCTGTCCTGGGAGTGTTTTGTGGGGTCCGTGTAGACGGAGCATTACCCTGTATCTAACCCCGTGCTGTACCTGTCCTAGCAGAGTTTCATGGGACAATGCCGAGGGAGCTTAACTCTGTATCTAACCCCGTGCTGTATCTGTCTTGGGAGTGTTTGGTGGGGAGAGTGAAGAGGGAGCTTTAATCTGTATCTAACCCCATGTAATACCTGCCCTGGGAGTGTTTGATGGGGACAGTGCAGAGGGAGCTTTCCTCATTATCTAACCCGTGCTGTGACTGCCCTGGGAGTGTTTGATGGGACTGTGTAGAGGGAGCTTTACTCTGTATCTAACCCCGTGCTGTACCTGCCCTAGCAGTGTTTGATGGGACAGTGTAGAATGTGCTCTACTCTGTATCTAACCCTGTTCTGTACCTGTCCTGGGAATGTTTGATACGGACAGAGTAGAGGAAGCTTTACCCTGTATCTAACCCCATGTAGTAACTGCCCAGGGAGTTTTTGATGCGGAAAGTGCAGAGGGAGCTTTGCTCTGTATCTAACCCGTGCTGTATCTGCCCTGGGAGTGTTTGATGGGACTGTGTAGAGGGACTTTTTCTCTTATCTATCCCTGTGCTGTACCTGCCCTGGGATTGTTTGATTGGACAGTGCTAAGGGAGCTTTATTCTGTATCTAACCCATTGCTATACCTGTCGTGGGAGTGTTTGGTGGGGATAGTGTAGAGGAAGCTTTACCCTGTATCTAAACCTGTGCTATACCTACCCTGGGAGTGTCGATTGGGACAGAGTAGAGGGAGCTTTTCTCTGCATCTAACCCCGTGATGTACCTGCCCTGGGAGTGTTGATTGGGACAGTGTAGAGGGAGCTTTACTCTGTATCTAACCCCGTACTGTACCTGTCCTGGGAATGTTTCATGGGACAGTGCAGAGGGAGCTTTTCTCTTTATCTATCCCCGTGCTGTACCTGTCCTGGGAATGTTTGGTAGGAACAGTGTAGAGTGAGTTTACTCTCGTTCTAACCCCGTGCTGTAGCTGACCTGGGAGTGTTTGATGGGTACAGTGTAGAGCGAGCTTTACTCTGCATCTAACCCCGGGCTTTAACTGACCTGGGAGTGTTTGATTGGACAGTGTAGACGGAGATTTACTCTGTATCTAAACCCGTGCTGTTCTTGTCCTTGCAGAGTTTGATGGGATAATGCAGAGGGAGCTTTACTCTGTATCTAACCCCATGCTGTAGCTGCCCTGGGAGTGTTTGATGGGGACAGTGTAGAGCGAGCTTTACTCTGTATCTAACCCCGTGCTGTACCTGCCCTAGGAGTGTTTGGTGGGACAGTGTAGAGTGAGCTCTACTCTGTATCTAACCCTGTTCTGTACCTGTCCTGGGAGTGTTTGATAGGGACAGTGTAGAGGGAGCTTTACTCTGTATCTAACCCCATATAGTACATGCCCTGGGAGTGTTTGATGGGGACAGTGCAGAGGGAGGTTTACTCTGTATCTAACCCCATGCTGTATCTGCCCTGGGAATGGTTGTTGGGGACAGTGTAGATGGAGCTTTACTCTGTTGCTAACCCCATGTATTTCATGCCCTGGGAGTGTTTGATGGGGACAGTGCAGAAGAAGCTTTGCTCTGTATCTAACACGTGCTGTATCTGTCCTGGGAATGTTTGGTGGGGACAGTGCAGAGGGAGCTTTTCTCTGTATCTAACCCTGTGCTGTATCTGCTCTGGGAGTGTTTGATGGAACAGTGCAAAGGGAGCTTTATTCTGTATCTAACCCTGTGCTGTACCTGTCATGGGAGTGTTTGATGGGGATAGTGTAGAGGAAGCTTTACCCTGTATCTAACCCCGTGCTGTACCTGTCATGGGAGTGTTTGATGGGACAGTGCAGAGGGAGGTTTACCCTGTGTCTATGGCCATGTTGTATCTGCCCTGGGAATGGATGGTGGGGACAGTGTAGTGGGAGCTTTACTCTGTATCTAACGCCATGTAATACATGCCCGGGGAGTGTTTGATGGGGACAGTGCAGAAGGAGCTTCGCTCTGTATCTAACACATGCTGTATCTGTCCGGGGAGTGATTGATGGGACAGAGTAGTGTGAGGTTTACTCTGTATTTAACCCCGTGCTGTACCTGCCCTGGGACAGTGCAGAGGGACCTTTGCTCTGTATCTAACCCCGTGCTGTATCTGCCCTGTGACAGTTGATTGGGACAGTGTAGAGGGAGCTTTTGTCAGTATCTAATCCCGTGCTGTATCTGCTGTGGGAGTGTTTGATGGTACATTGCAAAGGGAGATTTACTTTGTATCAAACCCCGTGCTGCACGTGTCCTGGGAGTGTTTTGTTGGGACCGTGTAGACGGAGCTTTACCCTTTATCTAACCCCGTGCTGTACCTGCCCTGGGAGTTTTGATTGGGACAGTGTAGAGGGACCTTTAGACTGTATCTGACCCCGACCTATACCTGCCCTGGGAGTGTTTGATTGGACAGTACAGAGGGAGCTTTACTCTGTATCTTACCCCATGCTGTATCTGGCCTGGCAGTGTTTGGTGGGGACAGTGTAGAGGGAGCTTTACACTGTATCTAAACCCATGCTGTACCTGCCCTGGGATTGTTTGGTGGGGACAGTGGAGAGGGATCTTTAATCTGTATCTAACCCCGTGCTCTAACTCTCCTGGGAGTGTTTGGTGGGACAGTGCAGAGGGATCTTTACCCTGTATCTAACCCCGTGCTGTACCTGCCCTGGGAGTTTTGATTGGGACAGTGTAGAGGGACCTTTTGACTGTATTTTACGCCGTGCTGTACCTGCCCTGGGAGTGTTTGATGGGACAATGGAGAGGGAGCTTTTCTCTGTATTTGACCCAATTGCTGTACCTTTCCTGGGAGTGTTTGATGGGACAGTGCAGAGGGGGCTTTACTCTGTATCTAACCCCGTGCTGTACCTGCCCTGGAAGTATTGATTAGGACAGTGTAGTGGTACCTTTTGTCTTTATCTAACCCTGTGCTGTACATGCCCTGAGAATGTTTGATCGGACAGTGTAGAGGGACATTTAGTCTTTATCTAAGCCATTCTGTATGTGGACTGGGTGTGTTCGATGTTGACAGTGTAGAGGGAGCTTTGCTCTATATCTAACCCCATGTAGTATCTGCCCAGGGAATGTTTGATGAGGAAAGTGCAGAGGGACCTTTGCTCTGTATTTAACCCCGTGCAGTACATGCCCTATGAGTGTTGAATGGGACAGTGTAGAGGGACCTTTTCTCTGTATCTATCCCTGTGCTGTACCTGCCCTGGGGGTGTTTGATTGGATAGTGCAAAGGGAGCTTTATTCTGTATCTAACCTCGTGCTATACCTGTCGTGGGAGTGTTTGGTGGGGACAGTGCAGAGGAAGCTTTCCCTGTATCTAAACCTGTTCTATACCTGCCCTGGGAGTGTTGATTGGGACAGAGTAGAGGGAGCTTTGCTCTGTATCTAACCCCGTGCTGTACATGCCCTGGGAGTGTTGATTGGGACAGTGTTGAGGGAGCCTTACTCTGTATCTAACCCCTTGATGTACCTGCCCTGGGCGTGTTTGGTGGGGACAGTGTAGAGTGAGCTTTACTCTGTATCTGACCCCGTGCTGTAGCTGCCCTAAGAGTGTTTGATGGGACAGTGTAGAGGGAGCGTTACTCTGTATCTATCCCTGTGCTATACCTCTCCTGGGTGTGTTTAATGGGACAGTGCAGATGGAGTTTTGTTCTCAATCGAACCCCTTCTGTATCTGCATTGGGAGTGTTGAATGGGGACAGTGTAGAGGGAGCTTTGCTCTGTATCTAACCCCATGTAGTATCTGCCCAGGGATTGTTTGATGGGGACAGTGCAGAGGGATCTTTGCTCTCTATCTAACCCCTGCTGTATCTGCGCTGGGAGTGTTGGATGGGACTGTGTAGGGGGAGCTTTACTCTGTATCTAACACCGTGCTGTACCTGCCTTGGGAGTGATTGGTGGGGAGAGTGTAGAGGGAGCTTTACTCTCTATTTAACCCCGTGCTGTACCTGCCCTGGGAGTGTTTGATGGGACAGTGTAGTGGGACCTTTTCTCTGTATCTATCCCTGTGCTGTACCTGCCCTGGGGGTGTTTGATGGGACAGTGTAAAGGAAGATTTACCCTGTATCTAAACCTTTGCTATACCTTCCCGGGGAGTATTGATTGGGACAGTGTAGAGGGAGCTTTAATCTGTATCTAACCCCGTGCTGTACCTGCTTTGGGAGTGTTGATTGGGACAGTGTAGAGGGACTTTTAAACTGTATCTGACTCCGCGCTGTACCTGTCCTGGGAGTGGTTGATGGGGCAGTGTTGATGGAGCTTTGTTCTGTATTTAACCCATTTGTATCTGCACTGGGAGTGTTCGATAGGGACAGTGTAGAGTGAGTTTTGTTCTGTATCTAACCCTGTGCTGTACTTGTCCTGGGAGTGTTAGATCGAACAGTGTAGAGGGAGATTTACTCAGTATCTAACTCCATGCTGTACCTGTCCTGGGAGTGCTTGATGGTACAGTGCAGAGGGAGCTTTACTCTGTATCTAACGCCATGCTGTACCTGTCCAGGGGGTGTTTGATTGGGACAGTGTAGATGGAGTTTACTCTGTATCTAACCCCGTGCTGTACCTGCCCTTGGAGTTTGATGGGGACAATGTAGAGCAAGCTTTACTCTGTATCTAACCCTATGCTGTACCTGTCCTGGGAGTGTTTGATGGGGACAGTGTAGAATGAGCATTACTCTCTATCTAACCCCGTGCTGTACCTGTCCTAGCAGAGTTTGTTGGGACAATGCAGAGGGAGCTTAACTCTGTATCTAACCCCGTGCTGTATGTGCCTTGGGAGTGTTTGATGGGGACAGTGTGTAGGGAGCTTTCCTCATTATCTAACCCGTGCTGTATGTGCCTTGGGAGTGTTTGATGGGACAGTGTAGAGGGAGCAAAACTCTGTATCAAACCCTGTGCTGTACCAGCCCTGGGAGTGTTTGGTGGGGACAGTGTAGAGGGAGGTTTAATCTGTATCTAACCCCGTGATGTACCTGTCCTGGGAGTGTTAGATCGAACAGTGTAGAGGGAGTTTACTCTCTTTCTAACACCGTGCTGTACCTGCCCTGGGAGTGTTTGATGGGTACAGTGTAGAGTGAGCTTTACTCTGCATCTAACCCCAGGCTTTAACTGCCCTGGGAGTGTTTGACTGGACAGTGTAGAGGGAGCTTTACACTGTATCCAAACCCGTGCTGTACTTGTCCTAGCAGAGTTTCATGGGACAATGCAGAGGGAGCTTTACTCTGTATCTAATCCCGTGCTGTATCTGTCCTGGGCGCGTTTGGTGGGGACAGTGTATAGGGAGCTTTACTCTCTAGCTAATCCCGTGCTGTACCTGTCCTGGGCGTGTTTGATGGGACAGTGCAGAGGGAGCTTTACTCTGTGTCTATGGCCATGTTGTATCTGCCCTGGGAATGGTTGGTAGGGACAATGTAGAGTGAGCTTTACTCTGTATCTAACGCCATGTAGTACAGGCCCGGGGAGTGTTTGATGGGGACAGTGCAGAAGGAGCTTTGCTCTGTATCTAACACATGCTGTATCTGTCTGGGGAGTGATTGATGGGACAGAGTAGTGTGAGCTTTACTCTGTATTTAACCCCGTGCTGTACCTGCCCTGGGACAGTGCAGAGGGACCTTTGCTCTGTATCTAACCCCGTGCTGTATCTGCTCTGTGAGAGTTGATTGGGACAGTGTAGAGGGAGCTTTACACTGTATCTAAACCCATGCTGTACCTGCCCTGGGATTGTTTGGTGGGGACAGTGGAGAGGGAGCTTTAATGTGTATCTAACCCCGTGCTGTGACTCTCCTGGGAGTGTTTGGTGGGACAGTGCAGAGGGATCTTTACCCTGTATCTAACCCCATGCGTTACATGCCCTGGGAGTGTTGATTGGGACAGTGTAGAGGGACCTTTTGACTGTCTCTTACGCCATGCTGTACCTGCCCTGGGAGTGTTTGATGGGACAATGTAGAGGGAGATTTTCTCTGTATTTCACCCAGTTGCTGTACCTTTACTGGGAGTTTTTGATGGGACAGTGCAGAGGGGGCTTTACTCTGTATCTAACCCCGTGCTGTACCTGCCCTGGAAGTGTTGATTGGGACAGTGTAGTGGGACCTTTTGTCTTTATCTAACCCCGTGCTGTACATGCGCTGAGAATGTTTGATCGGACAGTGTAGAGGGACATTTAGTGTTTATCTAAGCCATTCTGTATGTGGACTGGGAGTGTTCGATGGAGACAGTGTAGAGGGAGCTTTGGTCTGTATCTAACCCCATGTAGTATCTGCCCAGGGAGTGTTTGATGCGGATAGTGCAGAGGGAGCTTTGCTTTGTATCTAACCTGTGCTGTATCTGCCCTGGGAGTGTTTGATAGGACTGTGTAGAGGGAGCTTTACTCTGTATCTAACCCCGTGCAGTACATGCCCTGTGAGTGTTGAATGGGACAGTGTAGAGGGACCTTTTCTCTGTATCTATCCCTGTGCTGTACCTGCCCTGTGGATGTTTGATTGGATATTGCAAAGGGAGCTTTATTCTGTATCTAATCCCGTGCTATACCTGTCGTGGGATTGTTTGGTGGGGACAGTGTAGATGAAGCTTTACCCTGTATCTAAACCTGTTCTATACCTACCCTGGGAATGTTGATTGGGACAGTGTAGAGGGAGTTTACTCTGTATCTAACCCCGTGCTGTACCTGCCCTGGGAGTTTGATGGGGACAATGTAGAGCAAGCTTTACTCTGTATCTAACCCTGTGCTGTACCTGTCCTGGGAGTGTTTGATGGGGACAGTGTAGAATGAGCATTACTCTCTATCTAACCCCATGCTGTACCTTTCCTAGCAGAGTTTGTTGGGACAATGCAGAGGGAGCTTAAATCTGTATCTAACCCCGTGCTGTATCTGCCTTGGGTGTGTTTGGTGTGGACAGTGTAGAGGGAGCTTTAATCTGTATCTAACCCCATGTCATATCTGCCCTGGGAGTGTTTGATGGGGACAGTGCAGAGGGAGCTTTCCTCATTATCTAAACCGTTCTGTATCTGCCTTGGGAGTGTTTGATGGGACAGTGTAGAGGGAGCTTTACACTGTATCTAAACCCGTGCTGTACTTGTCCTAGCAGAGTTTGATTGGACAATGCAGAGGGAGCTTTACTCTGTATCTAACCCCGTGCTGTATCTGTCCTGGGAGCGTTTGTTGGGGTCATTGTAGAGGGAGCTTTACTCTCTATCTAATCCCGTGCTGTACCTGTCCTGGGCGTGTTTGATGGGACAGTGCAGAGGGAGCTTTACTCTGTGTCTATGGCCATGTTGGATCTGCCCTGGGAATGGTTGGTGGGGACAGTGTAGAGTGAGCTTTACTCTCTATCTAACGCCATGTAGTACATGCCCGGGGAGTGTTTGATGGGGACAGTACAGAAGGAGCTTCGCTCTGTATCTAACACATGCTGTATCTGTCCAGGGAGTGATTGATGGGACAGAGTAGTGTGAGCTTTACTCTGTATTTAACCCCGTGTTGTACCTGCCCTGGGACAGTGCAGAGGGTACTTTGCTCTGTATCTAACCCCGTGCTGCACCTGTCCTGGGAGTGTTTTGTGGGGACCGTGTAGACGGAGCTTTACCCTGTATCTAATTCGTTCTGTACCTGCCCTGGGAGTTTTGATTGGGACATGTAGAGGGAGCTTTAGACTGTATCTGACCCGGACCTGTACCTGCCCTGGGAGTGTTTGATGGACAAAGTAGAGGGAGCTTTACACTGTATCTAAACCCATGCTGTACCTGCCCTGGGATTGTTTGGTGGGGACAGTGGAGAGGGAGCTTTAATCTGTATCTAACCCCGTGCTGTACCTGCCCTGGGAGTGTTGATTGGGACAGTGTAGAGGGAGCTTTACACTGTATCTAAACCCATGCTGTACCTGCCCTGGGATTGTTTGGTGGGGACAGTGGAGAGGGAGCTTTAATCTGTATCTTACCCCGTGCTGTACCTGCCCTGGGAGTGTTGATTGGGACAGTGTAGAGGGAGCTTTACACTGTATCTAAACCCATGCTGTACCTGCCCTGGGATTGTTTGGTGGGGACAGTGGAGAGGGAGCTTTAATCTGTATCTATCCCCGTGCTGTAACTCTCCTGGGAGTGTTTGGCGGGACAGTGCAGAGGGACCTTTACCCTGTATCTAACCCCGTGCTGTACCTGCCCTGGGAGTGCTGATTGGGACAGTGTAGAGGGACCTTTAGACTGTATCTGACCCCGACCTATATCTGCCCTGGGAGTGTTTGATTGGACAGTACAGAGGGAGCTTTATTCTGTACCTTACCCCATGCTGTATCTGGCCTGGCAGTGTTTGGTGGGGACAGTGTAGAGGGAGCTTTACACTGTATCTAAACCCATGCTGTACCTGCCCTGGGATTGTTTGGTGGGGACAGTGGAGAGGGATCTTTAATCTGTATCTAACCCTGTGCTGTAACTCTCCTGGGAGTGTTTGGTGGGACAGTGCAGAGGGATCTTTACCCTGTATCTAATCCCGTGCTGTACCTGCCCTGGGAGTGTTGATTGGGACAGTGTAGAGGGACCTTTTGACTGTATCTTACGCCGTGCTGTACCTGCCCTTGGAGTGTTTGATGGGACAATGTAGAGGGAGCTTTTCTCTGTATTTAACCCAGTTGCTGTACCTTTCCTGGGAGTGTTTGATGGGTTAGTGCAGAGGGGGCTTTACTCTGTATCTAACCCCGTGCTGTACCTGCCCTGGAAGTGTTGATTGGGACAGTGTAGTGGGACCTTTTGTCTTTATCTAACCCTGTGCTGTACATGTCCTGAGAATGTTTGATCGGACAGTGTAGAGGGACAATTAGTCTTTACCTAAGCCATTCTGTATGTGGACTGGGTGTGTTCGATGTTGACAGTGTAGAGGGAGCTTTGCTCTGTATCTAACCCCATGTAGTATCTGCCCAGGGAGTGTTTGATGAGGAAGTGCAGAAGGAGATTTGGTCTGTACCTAACCCCGTGCAGTACATGCCCTGTGAGTGTTGAATGAGACAGTGTAGAGGGACCTTTTCTCTGTATCTATCCCTGTGCTGTACCTGCCCTGGGGGTGTTTGATTGGATAGTGCAAAGGGAGCTTTATTCTGTATCTAACCCCGTGCTATACCTGTCGTGGGAGTGTTTGGTGGGGACAGTGCAGAGGAAGCTTTCCCTGTATCTAAACCTGTTCTATACCTGCCCTGGGAGTGTTGATTGGGACAGAGTAGAGGGAGCTTTGGTCTGTATCTATCCCCGTGCTGTACCTGTCCTGGGAGTGTTTGGTGGGGACAGTGTAGAGTGAGCTTTACTCTGTATCTGACCCCGTGCTGTAGCTGCTCTAAGAGTGTTTGATGGGACAGTGTAGAGGGAGCGTTACTCTGTTTCTATCCCTGTGCTATACCTGTCCTGGGTGTGTTTAATGGGACAGTGCAGATGGAGTTTTGTTCTCTATCTAACCCCTTCTGTATCTGCATTGGGAGTGTTGAATGGGGACAGTGTAGAGGGAGCTTTGCTCTGTATCTAACCCCATGTAGTATCTGTCCAGGGATTGTTTGATGGGGACAGTGCAGAGGGATCTTTGCTCTCTATCTAACCCCTGCTGTATCTGCGCTGGGAGTGTTGGATGGGACTGTGTAGGGGGAGCTTTACTCTGTATCTAACGCCGTGCTGTACCTGCCTTGGGAGTGATTGGTGGGGAGAGTGTAGAGGGATCTTTACTCTCTATGGAACCCCGTGCTGTACCTCCCCTGGGAGTGTTTGATGGAACAGTGCAAAGGGAGCTTTATTCTGTATCTATCCCTGTGCTGTACCTGCCCTGGGGGTGTTTGATGGGACAGTGTAGAGGAAGCTTTAGCCTGTATCTAAACTTGTGCTATGCCTTCCCGGGGAGTATTGATTGGAACAGAGTAGAGGGAGCTTTTCTCTGTATCTAACCCCGTGCTGTACCTTTCCTGGGAGTGTTTGATGGGACAGTACAGAGGGAGATGTACTCTGTATCTTACCCCGTGCTGTACCTGCCCCTGGTAGTGTTTGGTGGGGAGAGTGTTGAGGGAGCTTTACTCTGCATGTAACCCCATGGTGTACCTGCCCTGGGAGTGTTTGATGGGACATTGTAGAGGGACCTTTTCTCTGTATCTATCCCTGTGCTGTACCTGTCCTGGGAGTGTTTGATGGGACAGTGTAGAGGGACCTTTTCTCTGTATCTAACCCTAACTGCCCTGTGAGAGATGATTGGCACAGTGCAGAGGGAGCTTTTCTCTGTATCTAACCCCGTGCCCTACCTGGCCTGGTAGTGTTTGGTGGGGAGAGTGTAGAGGGAGCTTTCCTCTGTATCTAATCCCGTGCTGTAGCTGCCCTGTGATTGTTTGATGGTACATCGCAGATGAAGCTTTGTTCTGTATCTAACCCATTCTGTATCTGCACTGGGAGTGTTTGATGGGGACAGTGCAGAGGGACCTTTGCTCTGCATCTAACCCGTGCTGTATCTGCCCTGGGAGTGTTTGATGGGACTGTGTAGAGGGAGCCTTACACTGTATATAACCCCGTGTTGTACCTGCCCTGGGAGTGTTGATTGGGACAGTGTAGAGGGTGCTTTACTCTGTATCTGACCCCGACCTGTACCTGCCCTGGGAGTATTTGATGCGACAGTGTAGAGGAATCTTTTCTCTGTATCTAACTCCTTGCTGTACCTTTCCTGCGAGTGTTTGATGGGACAGTTTAGATGGAGCTTTGATCTGTTTTTAATCCATTTGTATCTGCACTGGGAATGTTCGATGGGGACAGTGTAGAGTGACCTTTGCTCTGAATCTAACTCCATGTAGTATCTCCCCAGGGAGTGGTTGATGTGGACAATGCAGAGAGAGCTTTGCTTTGTATCTAACCCGTGCTGCATCTGCCCTGGGAGTGTTTGATGGGACTGTGTAGAGGGAGCTTTACTCTGTATCTAACCCCATGCTGTAGCTGCCTTGGGAGTGTTTGATGGGGACAGTGTAGAGCGAGCTTTACTCTGTATCTAACCCTGTGCTGTACCTGCCCTCGGAGTGTTTGGTGGGACAGTGTAGAATGAGCTCTACTCTGTATCTAACCCTGTTCTGTTCCTGTCCTGGGATTGTTTGATAGGGACAGTGTAGAGGGAGCTTTACTCTGTATCTAACCCCATGTAGTACATGCCCTGGGAGTGTTTGATGGGGACAGTGCAGAGGGAGATTTGCTCTGTATCTAACTCGTGCTGTATCTGTCCTGGGAGTGTTTGGTGGGGACAGTGTAGAGGAGCTTTACTTTGTATCTAACCCCATGCTGTACCTGTCCTAGCAGAGTTTGACGGGACAATGCAGAGGGAGCTTTACTCTGTATCTAACCCCATGCTGTATCTGCCCTGGGAATGGTTGGTGGGGACAGTGTAGATGGAGCTTTGCTCTGTAGCTAACCCCATGTATTTCATGCCCTGGGAGTGTTTGATGGGGACAGTGCAGAAGGAGCTTTGCTCTGTAACTAACCCTGTGCTGTATCTGCTCTTGGAGTGTTTGATGGAACAGTGCAAAGGGAGCTTTATTCTGTATCTAACCCCGTGCACCTGCCCTGGGAGTGTTGATTGGGACAGTGTAGAGGGACCTATAGACTGTATCTGACCCCGTCCAGTACCAGCCCTGGGAGTGTTTGATGGGACAGTGTAGAGGGAGCTTTTCTATGTATCTAACCCCGTGCTGTGCCTTTCCTGTGAGTGTTTGATGGGAAAGTACAGAGGGAGCTTTACTCTTTATCTTACCCCATGCTGTATCTGCCCTGGGATTGTTTGGTGGGGACAGTGTAGATGGATCTTTAATCTGTGTCTAACCCCGTGCTGTACCTCCTCTGGGATTCTTGATTGGGACAGTGTAGAGGGACCTTTAAACTGTATCTGACCCCGCGCTGTAGCTGTCCTGGGAGTGGTTGATGGGGCAGTGTTGATGGAGCTTTTTCTGTATTTAACCCATTTGTATCTGCACTGGGAGTGTTCGATGGGGACAGTGTAGAGGGAGTTTTGCTCTGTATCTAACGCTGTGCTGTACTTGTCCTGGGAGTGTTAGATCAAACAGTGTAGAGGGAGATTTACTCAGTATCTAACTCCATGCTGTACCTGTCCTGGGAGTGTTTGATTGGGACAGTGTAGAGGGAGTTTACTCTGTATCTAACCCCGTGCTGTACCTGCCCTGGGAGTTTCTTGGGGACAATGTAGAGCAAGCTTTACTCTGTATCTAACCCTGTGCTATACCTGTCCTGGGAGTGTTTGAAGGGGACAGTGTAGAATGAGCATTACTCTCTATCTAACCCCGTGCTGTACCTGTCCTAGCAGAGTTTGTTGGGACAATGCAGAGGGAGCTTAACTCTGTATCTAACCCCGTGCTGTATCTGTCTTGGGAGTGTTTGGTGGGGACAGTGTAGAGGGAGCTTTAATCCGTATCTAACCCCATGTAATACCTGCCCTGGTAGTGTTTGATGGGGACAGTGCGTAGGGAGCTTTCCTCATTATCTAACCCGTGCTGTATGTGCCTTGGGAGTGTTTGATTGGACAGTGTAGAGGGAGCAAAACCCAGTATCAAACCCCGTGCTGTACCAGCCCTGGGACTGTTTGTTTGGGACAGTGTAGAGGGAGGTTTAATCTGTATCTAACCCCATGATGTACCTGTCCTGGGAGTGTTAGATCGAACAGTGTAGAGGGAGTTTACTCTCTTTTTAATCCCGTGCTGTACCTGCCCTGGGAGTGTTTGATGGGTACAGTGTAGAGCGAGCTTTACTCTGCATCTAACCCCAGGCTTTAACTGCCCTGGGAGTGTTTGATTGGACAGTGTAGAGGGAGCTTTACACTGTATCTCAAACCGTGCTGTATCTGTCCTGGGAGCGTTTGGTGGGGACTGTGTATAGGGAGCTTTACTCTCTATCTAATCCCGTGCTGTACCTGTCCTGAGCGTGTTTGATGGGACAGTGCAGAGGGAGCTTTACTCTGTGTCTATGGCCATGTTGGATCTGCCCTGGGAATGGTTGGTGGGGACAGTGTAGAGTGAGCTTTACTCTGTACCTAACGCCATGTAGTACAGGCCCGGGGAGTGTTTGATGGGGACAGTGCAGAAGGAGCTTTGCTCTGTATCTAACACATGCTGTATCTGTCCGGGGAGTGATTGATGGGACAGAGTAGTGTGAGCTTTACTCTGTATTTAACCCCGTGCTGTACCTGCCCTGGGACAGTGCAGACGGACCTTTGCTCTGTATCTAACCCCGTGCTGTATCTGCCCTGTGAGAGTTGATTGGGACAGTGTAGAGGGAGCTTTACACTGTATCTAAACCCATGCTGTACCTGCCCTGGGATTGTTTGGTAGGGACAGTGGAGAGGGAGCTTTAATCTGTATCTAACCCCGTGCTGTAACTCTCCTGGGAGTGTTTGGTGGGACAGTGCAGAGGGATCTTTACCCTGTATCTAACCCCGTGTGGCACATGCCCTGGGAGTGTTGAGTGTGACAGTGTAGAGGGACTTTTTGACTGTATCTTACGCCGTGCTGTACCTGCCCTGGGAGTGTTTGATGGGACAATGTAGAGGGAGATTTTCTCTGTATTTAACCCAGTTGCTGTACCTTTCCTGGGAGTGTTTGATGGGACAGTGCAGAGAGGGATTTGCTCTGTATCTAACCCCGTGCTGTACCTGCCCTGGAAGTGTTGATTGGGACAGTGTAGTGGGACCTTTTGTCTTTATCTAACCCCGTGCTGTACATGCGCTGAGAATGTTTGATCGGACAGTGTAGAGGGACATTTAGTGTTTATCTAAGCCATTCTGTATGTGGACTGGGAGTGTTCGATGGAGACAGTGTAGAGGGAGCTTTGGTCTGTATCTAACCACATGTAGTATCTGCCCAGGGAGTGTTTGATGTGGAAAGTGCAGAGGGAGCTTTGCTGTGTATCTAACCCGTGCTGTATCTGCCCTGGGAGTGTTTGATGGGACAGTGTAGAGTGAGCTTTACTCTGTATCTAACGCCATGTAGTACATGTTCGGGGAGTGTTTGATGGGGACAGTGCGGAAGGAGCTTTGCTCTGTATCTAACACATGCTGTATCTGTCCGGGGAGCGATTGATGGGACAGAGTAGTGTGAACTTTACTCTGTATTTAACCCCGTGCTGTACCTGCCCTGGGGCAGTGCAGAGGGACCTTTGCTCTGTATCTGCCCTGTGACAGTTGATTGGGACAACGTAGAGGGAGCTTTTGTCAGTATCTAACCCCGTGCTGTATCTGCTGTGGGAGTGTTTGATGGTACAGTGCAAAGGGAGATTTACTCTGTATCTAACCCTGTGCTGTACCTGTCCTCGGAGTGTTTTGTGGGGACCGTGTAGACGGAGCTTTACCCTGTATCTAACTCGTTCTGTACCTCCCCTGGGAGTGTTGATTGAGACAGTGTAGAGGGACCTTTAGACTGTATCTGTCCCTGACCTGTACCTGCCCTGGGAGTGTTTGATGGGACATGTAGAGGGAGCTTTTCTCTGTATCTAACCCCTTGCAATACCTTTCCTGGGAGTGTTTGATGGGACAGTGCAGACGGAGCTTTGCTCTGTATCTAACCCGTGCTGTATCTGCCCTGGGAGTGTTTGATAGGACTGTGTAGAGGGAGCTTTACTCTGTATCTAACCCCGTGCAGTACATGCCCTGTGAGTGTTGAATGGGACAGTGTAGAGGGACCTTTTCTCTGTATCTATCCCTGTGCTGTACCTGCCCTGTGGATGTTTGATTGGATAGTGCAAAGGGAGCTTTATTCAGTATCTAATCCCGTGCTATACCTGTCGTGGGATTGTTTGGTGGGGACAGTGTAGAGGAAGCTTTACCCTGTATCTAAACCTGTTCTATACCTACCTTGGGAGTGTTAATTGGGACAGTGTAGAGGGAGTTTACTCTGTAACTAACCCCGTGCTGTACCTGCCCTTGGAGTTTGATGGGGACAATGTAGAGCAAGCTTTACTCTGTATCTAACCCTGTGCTGTACCTGTCCTGGGAGTGTTTGATGGGGACAGTGTAGAATGAGCATTACTCTCTATCTAACCCCGTGCTGTACCTGTCCTAGCAGAGTTTGTTGGGACAATGCAGTGGGAGCTTAACTCTTTATCTAACCCCGTGCTGTATATGTCTTGGGAGTGTTTGGTGTGGACAGTGCAGAGGGAGCTTTAATCTGTATATAATCCCATGTAATACCTGCCCTGGGACTGTTTGATGGTGACAGTGCAGAGGGAGCTTTCCTCATTATCTAACCCGTGCTGTATCTGCCTTGGGAGTGTTTGATGGGACATTGTAGAGGGAGCTTTACACTGTACCTAACCCCGTGCTGTACCAGCCCTGGGAGTGTTTGGTGGGGACAGTGTAGAGGGAGGTTTAATCTGTATCTAACCCTGTGATGTAACTGTCCTGGGAGTGTTAGATCGAACAGTGTAGAGGGAGCTTTACTCTCTATCTAACCCCATGCTGTACCTGTCCTGGGAGTGTTTGATGTGACAGTGTAGAGGGAGTTTACTCTCTTTCTAACCCCGTGCTGTACCTGCCCTGGGAGTGTTTGATGGGTACAGTGTAGAGCGAGCTTTACTCTGTATCTAACCTCGTGCAGTACATGCCCTGTGAGTGTTGAATGAGACAGTGTAGAGGGGCCTTTTCTCTGTATCTATCCCTGTGCTGTACTGCCCTGGGGGTGTTTGATTGGATAGTGCAAAGGGAGCTTTATTCTGTATCTAACCCCGTGCTATACCTGTCATGGGAGTGTTTGGTGGGGACAGTGTAGAGGAAGCTTTACCCTGTATCTAAACCTGTGCTATACCTACCCTGGGAGTGTTGATTGTGACAGAGTAGAGGGAGCTTTTCTCTGTATCTAACCCCGTGCTGTACCTGCCCTGGGAGTGTTGATTGGGACAGTGTTAAGGGAGCTTTACTCTGTATCTAACCCCTTGTTGTACCTGCCCTGGGTGTGTTTGTTGGGGACACTGTACAGGGAGCTTTACTCTGTATCTAACCCCGTGCTGTACCTGCCCTGGGAGTGTTTCATGGGACAGTGCAGAGGGAGCTTTTCTCTGTAACTATCCCCATGCTGTACCTGTCCTGGGAGTGTTTGGTGGGGACAGTGTAGAGTGAGCTTTACTCTGTATCTGACCCCGTGATGTAGCTGCCCTAAGAGTGTTTGATGGGATAGTGTAGAGGGTGCTTTACTCTATATCTAACCCTGTGCTATATCTGTCCTCGGTGTGTTTAATGGGACATTACAGATGGAGTTTTGTTCTCTATGTAACCCCTTCTGTATCTGCATTGGGAGTGTTGAATGGGGACAGTGTAGAGGGAGCTTTGCTCTGTATCTAACCCCATGTAGTATCTGCCCAGGGATTGTTTGATGGAGACAGTGCAGAGGGATTTTTGCTCTCTATCTAACCCCGTGCTGTAGCTGCACTGGGAGTGTTGGATGGGACTGTGTAGGGGGAGCTTTACTCTGTATCTAACGCCGTGCTGTACCTGCCTTGGGAGTGATTGGTGGGGAGAGTGTAGAGGGAGCTTTACTCTCTATGTAACCACGAGCTGTACCTGCCCTGGGAGTGTTTGATGGGACAGTGTTGTGGGACCTTTTCTCTGTATCTATCCCTGTGCTGTACCTGCCCTGGGGGTGTTGGTGGGACAGTGTAGAGGAAGCTTTACCATGTATCTAAACATGTGCTATACCTACCCGGGGAGTATTGATTGGGACAGAGCAGAGGGAGCTTTTTTCTGTATCTAACCCCGTGCTGTACCTTTCCTGGGAGTGTTTGAGGGGACAGTACAGAGGGAGATGTACTCTGTATCTTACCCCGTACTGTACCTGCCCCTGGTAGAGTTTGGTGTGGAGAGTGTAGAGGGAGCTTTACTCTGCATGTAACCCCATGGTGTACCTGCCCTGGGAGTGTTTGATGGGACAGTGTAGAGGGACCTTTTCTCTGTATCTATCCCTGTGCTGTACCTGTCCTGGGAGTGTTTGATGGGACAGTGTAGAGGGACCTTTTCTCTGTATCTAACCCTAACTGCCCTGTGAAAGATGATTGGCACAGTGCAGAGGGAGCTTTTCTCTTATCTAACCCCGTGCTCTATCGGCCCTGGTAGTGTTTGGTGGGGAGAGTATAGAGGGAGATTTACTCTATATCTAATCCTGTGCTGTCGCTGCCCTGTGATTGTTTGATGGGACATTGCAGATGAAGCTTTGTACTGTATCTAACCCATTTTGTATCTGCACTGGGAGTGTTTGATAGGGACAGTGCAGAGGGACCTTTGCTCTGTATCTAACCTGTGCTGTATCTGCCCTGGGAGTGTTTGATGGGACTGTGTAGAGCGAGCTTTACACTGTATATAACCCCGTGTTGTACCTGCCCTGGGAGTGTTGATTGGGACCATGTAAAGCGAGCTTTACTCTGTTTCTAACCCCGTGTTGTACCTGCCCTGGGCGTGTTTGGTGGGGCACTGTAGATGGAGCTTTACTCTGTACCTAACTCAGTGCTCTACGTGCCCTGGGATTGTTTGGTGGGGACAGTGTAGAGGGAGCTATACTCTGTATCTAACCCCGTGCTGTACCTGTCCTGGGAGTGATTTGTGGGGACCGTGTAGAGGGAGCTTTACCCTGTATCTAACCCCGTGCTGTACCTGCCCTGGGAGTGTTGACTGGAACAGTGTAGAGGGGCCTTTAGACTGTATCTGACCCCGACCTGTACCTGCCCTGGGAGTATTTAATGGGACAGTGTAGAGGGAGCTTTTCTCTCTATCTAACCCCTTGCTGTACCTTTGCTGCGAGTGTTTGATGGGACAATGCAGAGGGAGTTTTGTTCTGTATTTAATCCATTTTTATCTGCACTGGGAGTGTTCAATGGGGACAGTGTAGAGGGAGCTTTGCTCTGTATCTAACTCCATGTAGTATCTGCCCAGGGAGTGTTTGATGCGGACAATGCAGTGGGTGCTTTCCTTTGTATCTAACCCGTGCTGCAGCTGCCCTGGGAGTGTTTGATGGGACTGTGTAGAGGGAGCTTTACTCTGTATCTAACCCCGTGCTGTAGCTGCCCTCGGAGTGTTTGATGGGACAGTGTAGAATGAGCTCTACTCTGTATCTAACCCTGTTCTGTACCTGTCCTGGGAGTGTTTGATAGGGACAGTGTAGAGGGAGCTTTACTCTGTATCTAACCCCATGTAGTACATGCCCTTGGAGTGTTTGATGGGCACAGTGCAGAGGGAGATTTGCTCTGTATCTAACCCGTGCTGTATCTGTCCTGGGAGTGTTTGGTGGGGACAGTGTAGAGGAGCATTTCTCTGTATCTAAGCCCGTGCTGTACCTTTCCTGGGAGTGTTTGATGGGACTGTACAGAGGGAGATGTACTCTGTATCTTACCCCGTACTGTACCTGCCCCTGGTAGAGTTTGGTGTGGAGAGTGTAGAGGGAGCTTTACTCTGCATGTAACCCCGTGGTGTTCCTGCCCTGGGAGTGTTTGATGGGACAGTGTTGAGGGACCTTTTCTCTGTATCTATCCCTGTGCTGTACCTGTCCTGGGGGTGTTTGATGGGACAGTGTAGAGGGACCTTTTCTCTGTATCTAACCCTAACTGCCCTGTGAAAGATGATTGGCACAGTGCAGAGGGAGCTTTTCTCTGTATCTAACCCCGTGCTCTATCTGCCCTGGTAGTGTTTGGTGGGGAGAGTGTAGAGGGAGCTTTAGTCTATATCTAATCCCGTGCTGTAGCTGCCCTGTGATTGTTTGATGGGATATTGCAGATGAAGCTTTGTTCTGTATCTAACCCATTCTGTATCTGCACTGGGAGTGTTTGATGGGGACAGTGCAGAGGGACCTTTGCTCTGTATCTAACCGGTGCTGTATCTGCCCTGGGAGTGTTTGATGGGACTGTGTAGATGAAGCTTTACACTGTATATAACCCCGTGTTGTACCTGCCCCGGGAGTGTTGATTGGGACAGTGTAGACGGAGCTTTACTCTGTATCTTACCCCGTGTTGTAACTGCCCTGGGCGTGTTTGGTGGGGCACTGTAGATGGAGCTTTACTCTGTATCTAACTCAGTGCTCTACGTGCCCTGGGATTGTTTGGTGGGGACAGTGTAGTGGGAGCTATACTCTGTATCTAACCCCGTGCTGTACCTGTCCTGGGAGTGTTTTGTGGGGACCGTGTAGAGGGAGCTTTACCCTATATCTAACCCCGTGCTGTACCTGCCCTGGGAGTGCTGATTGGGACAGTGTAGAGGGACCTTTAGACTGTATCTGACCCCGACCTGTACCTGCCCTGGGAGTATTTGATGGGACAGTGTAGAGGGAGCTTTTCTCTGTATCTAACCACTTGCTGTACCCTTTGCTGCGAGTGTTTGATGGGACAGTTTAGATGGAGCTTTGTTCTGTATTTAATCCATTTTTATCTGCACTGAGAGTGTTGAATGGGGACAGTGTAGAGGGAGCTTTGCTCTGTATCTAACCCCATGCTGTAGCTGCCCTGGGAGTGTTTGATGGGGACAGTGTAGGTCGAGCTTTACTCTGTATCTAACCCCGTGCTGTACCTGCCCTCGGAGTGTTTGATGGGACAGTGTAGAATGAGCTCTACTCTGTATCTAACCCTGTTCTGTACCTGTCCTGGGAGTGTTTAATAGGGACAGTGTAGAGGGAGCTTTACTCTGTATCTAACCCCATGTAGTACATGCTCTTGGAGTGTTTGATGCGGAAAGTGCAGAGGGAGCTTTGCTCTCTATCTAACCCCGTGCTGTATCTGCCCTGGGAGTGTTTGACAGGACTGTGTAGAGGGAGCTTTACTCTGTATCTAACCTCGTGCAGTACATGCCCTGTGAGTGTTGAATGGGACAGTGTAGAGGGACCTTTTCTCTGTATCTATCCCTGTGCTGTACCTGCCCTGGGGGTGTTTGATTGGATAGTGCAAAGGGAGCTTTATTCTGTATCTAACCCCGTGCTATACCTGTCGTGGGAGTGTTTGGTGGGGACAGTGTAGAGGAAGCTTTACCCTGTATCTAAACCTGTGCTATACCTACCCTGGGAGTGTTGATTGTGACAGAGTAGAGGGAGCTTTTCTCTGTATCTAACCCCGTGCTGTACCTGCCCTGGGAGTGTTGATTGGGACAGTGTTAAGGGAGCTTTACTCTGTATCTAACCCCTTGTTGTACCTGCCCTGGGTGTGTTTGTTGGGGACACTGTACAGGGAGCTTTACTCTGTATCTAACCCCGTGTTGTACCTGCCCTGGGAGTGTTTCATGGGACAGTGCAGAGGGAGCTTTTCTCTGTAACTATCCCCGTGCTGTACCTGTCTTGGGAGTGTTTGGTGGGGACAGTGTAGAGTGAGCTTTACTCTATATCTGACCCCGTGCTGTAGCTGCCCTAAGAGTGTTTGATGGGACAGTGTAGAGGGAGCGTTACTCTGTATCTAACCCTGTGCTATATCTGTCCTCGGTGTGTTTAATGGGACATTGCAGATGGAGTTTTGTTCTCTATCTAACCCCTTCTGTATCTGCATTGGGAGTGTTGAATGGGGACAGTGTAGAGGGAACTTTGCTCTGTATCTAACCCCATGTAGTATCTGCCCAGGGATTGTTTGATGGGGACAGTGCAGAGGGATCTTTGCTCTCTATCTAACCCCATGCTGTAGCTGCGCTGGGAGTGTTGGATGGGACTGTGTAGGGGGAGCTTAACTCTGTATCTAACGCTGTGCTGTACCTGCCTTGGGAGTGATTGGTGGGGAGAGTGTAGAGGGAGCTTTACTCTCTATGTAACCACGAGCTGTACCTGCCCTGGGAGTGTTTGATGGGACAGTGTAGTGGGAACTTTTCTCTGTATCTATCCCTGTGCTGTACCTGCCCTGGGGGTTTTTGATGGGACAGTGTAGAGGAAGCTTTATCATGTATCTAAACCTGTGCTATACCTACCCGGGGAGTATTGATTGGGACAGAGTAGAGGGAGCTTTTCTCTGTATCTAACCCCGTGCTGTACCTTTCCTGGGAGTGTTTGAGGGGACAGTACAGAGGGAGATGTACTCTGTATCTTACCCCGTACTGTACCTGCCCCTGGTAGAGTTTGGTGTGGAGAGTGTAGAGGGAGCTTTACTCTGCATGTAACCCCGTGGTGTACCTGCCCTGGGAGTGTTTGATGGGACAGTGTAGAGGGTCCTTTTCTCTGTATCTATCCCTGTGCTGTACCTGTCCTGGGAGTGTTTGATGGGACAGTGTAGAGGGACCTTTTCTCTGTATCTAACCCTAACTGCCCTGTGAAAGATGATTGGCACAGTGCAGGGTGAGCTTTTCTCTTATCTAACCCCGTGCTCTATCTGCCCTGGTAGTGTTTGGTGGTGAGAGTATAGAGGGAGCTTTACTCTATATCTAATCCCGTGCTGTAGCTGCCCTGTGATTGTTTGATGGGACATTGCAGATGAAGCTTTGTACTGTATCTAACCCATTTTGTATCTGCACTGGGAGTGTTTGATGGGGACAGTGCAGAGGGACCTTTGCTCTGTATCTAACCCCTTGCTGTACCTGCCCTGGGAGTGTTTCATGGGACAGTGCAGAGGGAGCTTTTCTCTGTAACTATCCCCGTGCTGTACCTGTCGTGGGAGTGTTTGGTGGGGACAGTGTAGAGTGAGCTTTACTCTTTATCTGACCCCGTGCTGTAGCTGCCCTAAGAGTGCTTGATGGGACAGTCTAGAGGGAGCGTTACTCTGTATCTAACCCTGTGCTATACCTGTCCTGAGTGTGTTTAATGGGACATTGCAGATGGAGTATTGTTCTCTATCTAACCCCTTCTGTATCTGCATTGGGAGTGTTGAATGGGGACAGTGTAGAGGGAGCTTTGCTCTGTATCTACCCCCATGTGGTATCTGCCCAGGGATTGTTTGATGGGGACAGTGCAGAGGGATCTTTGCTCTCTACCTATCCCCGTGCTGTAGCTGCGCTGGGAGTGTTGGATGGGACTGTGTAGGGGGAGCTTAACTCTGTATCTAACGCTGTGCTGTACCTGCCTTGGGAGTGATTGGTGGGGAGAGTGTAGTGGGAGCTTTACTCTCTATGCAACCACGAGCTGTACCTGCCCTGGGAGTGTTTGATGGGACAGTGTAGTGGGACCTTTTCTCTGTATCTATCCCTGTGCTGTACCTGCCCTGGGGGTGTTTGATGGGACAGTGTAGAGGAAGCTTTACCATGTATCTAAACCTGTGCTATACCTACCCGGGGAGTATTGATTGGGACAGAGCAGAGTGAGCTTTTCTCTGTATCTAACCCCGTGCTGTACCTTTCCTGGGAGTGTTTGATGGGACAGTACAGAGGGAGATGTACTCTGTATCTTACCCCGTACTGTACCTGCCCCTGGTAGAGTTTGGTGGGGAGAGTGTAGAGGGAACTTTACTCTGCATGTAACCCCATGGTGTACCTGCCCTGGGAGTGTTTGATGGGACAGTGTAGAGGGACTTTTTCTCTGTATCTATCCCTGTGCTGTACCTGTCCTGGGAGTGTTTGATGGGACAGTGTAGAGGGACCTTTTCTCTGTATCTAACCCTAACTGCCCTGTGAAAGATGATTGGCACAGTGCAGAGGGAGCTTTTCTCTTATCTAACCCCGTGCTCTATCTGCCCTGGTAGTGTTTGGTGGTGAGAGTATAGAGGGAGCTTTACTCTATATCTAATCCCGTGCTGTAGCTGCCCTGTGATTGTTTGATGGGACATTGCAGATGAAGCTTTGTACTGTATCTAACCCATTTTGTATCTGCATTGGGAGTGTTTGATGGGGACAGTGCAGAGGGACCTTTGCTCTGTATCTAACCCGTGCTGTATCTGCCCTGGGAGTGTTTGATGGGACTGTGTAGAGCGAGCTTTACACTGTATATAACCCCGTGTTGTACCTGCCCTGGGAGTGTTGATTGGGACCATGTAGAGCGAGCTTTACTCTATATCTAACCCCGTGTTGTACCTGCCCTGGGCGTGTTTGGTGGGGCACTGTAGATGGAGCTTTACTCTGTACCTAACTCAGTGCTCTACGTGCCCTGGGATTGTTTGGTGGGGACAGTGTAGAGGGAGCTATACTCTGTATCTAACCCCGTGCTGTACCTGTCCTGGGAGTGTTTTGTGGGGACCGTGTAGAGGGAGCTTTACCCTGTATCTAACCCCGTGCTGTACCTGCCCTGGGAGTGTTGACTGGAACAGTGTAGAGGGGCCTTTAGTCTGTATCTGACCCCGACCTGTACCTGCCCTGGGAGTATTTAATGGGACAGTGTAGAGGGAGCTTTTCTCTGTATCTAACCCTTGCTGTACCTTTGCTGCGAGTGTTTGATGGGACAGATTAGATGGAGCTTTGTTCTGTATTTAATCCATTTTTATCTGCACTGGGAGTGTTCGATGGGGACAGTGTAGAGGGAGCTTTGCTCTGTATCTAACCCCTTGCTGTACCTGCCCTGGGAGTGTTTCATGGGACAGTGCAGAGGGAGCTTTTCTCTGTAACTATCCCCGTGCTGTACCTGTCGTGGGAGTGTTTGGTGGGGACAGTGTAGAGTGTGCTTTACTCTTTATCTGACCCCGTGCTGTAGCTGCCCTAAGAGTGCTTGATGGGACAGTCTAGAGGGAGCGTTACTCTGTATCTAACCCTGTGCTATACCTGTCCTGAGTGTGTTTAATGGGACATTGCAGATGGAGTATTGTTCTCTATCTAACCCCTTCTGTATCTGCATTGGGAGTGTTGAATGGGGACAGTGTAGAGGGAGCTTTGCTCTGTATCTAACCCCATGTGGTATCTGCCCAGGGATTGTTTGATGGGGACAGTGCAGAGGGATCTTTGCTCTCTATCTATCCCCGTGCTGTAGCTGCGCTGGGAGTGTTGGATGGGACTGTGTAGGGGGAGCTTAACTCTGTATCTAACGCTGTGCTGTACCTGCCTTGGGAGTGATTGGTGGGGAGAGTGTAGTGGGAGCTTTACTCTCTATGCAACCACGAGCTGTACCTGCCCTGGGAGTGTTTGATGGGACAGTGTAGTGGGACCTTTTCTCTGTATCTATCCCTGTGCTGTACCTGCCCTGGGGGTGTTTGATGGGACAGTGTAGAGGAAGCTTTACCATGTATCTAAACCTGTGCTATACCTACCCGGGGAGTATTGATTGGGACAGAGCAGAGTGAGCTTTTCTCTGTATCTAACCCCGTGCTGTACCTTTCCTGGGAGTGTTTGATGGGACAGTACAGAGGGAGATGTACTCTGTATCTTACCCCGTACTGTACCTGCCCCTGGTAGAGTTTGGTGGGGAGAGTGTAGAGGGAACTTTACTCTGCATGTAACCCCATGGTGTACCTGCCCTGGGAGTGTTTGATGGGACAGTGTAGAGGGACTTTTTCTCTGTATCTATCCCTGTGCTGTACCTGTCCTGGGAGTGTTTGATGGGACAGTGTAGAGGGACCTTTTCTCTGTATCTAACCCTAACTGCCCTGTGAAAGATGATTGGCACAGTGCAGAGGGAGCTTTTCTCTTATCTAACCCCGTGCTCTATCTGCCCTGGTAGTGTTTGGTGGTGAGAGTATAGAGGGAGCTTTACTCTATATCTAATCCCGTGCTGTAGCTGCCCTGTGATTGTTTGATGGGACATTGCAGATGAAGCTTTGTACTGTATCTAACCCATTTTGTATCTGCATTGGGAGTGTTTGATGGGGACAGTGCAGAGGGACCTTTGCTCTGTATCTAACCCGTGCTGTATCTGCCCTGGGAGTGTTTGATGGGACTGTGTAGAGCGAGCTTTACACTGTATATAACCCCGTGTTGTACCTGCCCTGGGAGTGTTGATTGGGACCATGTAGAGCGAGCTTTACTCTATATCTAACCCCGTGTTGTACCTGCCCTGGGCGTGTTTGGTGGGGCACTGTAGATGGAGCTTTACTCTGTACCTAACTCAGTGCTCTACGTGCCCTGGGATTGTTTGGTGGGGACAGTGTAGAGGGAGCTATACTCTGTATCTAACCCCGTGCTGTACCTGTCCTGGGAGTGATTTGTGGGGACCGTGAAGAGGGAGCTTTACCCTGTATCTAACCCCGTGCTGTACCTGCCCTGGGAGTGTTGACTGGAACAGTGTAGAGGGGCCTTTAGTCTGTATCTGACCCCGACCTGTACCTGCCCTGGGAGTATTTAATGGGACAGTGTAGAGGGAGCTTTTCTCTGTATCTAACCCTTGCTGTACCTTTGCTGCGAGTGTTTGATGGGACAGATTAGATGGAGCTTTGTTCTGTATTTAATCCATTTTTATCTGCACTGGGAGTGTTCGATGGGGACAGTGTAGAGGGAGCTTTGCTCTGTATCTAACTCCATGTAGTATCTGCCCAGGGAGTGTTTGATGCGGACAATGCAGAGGGTACTTTGCTTTGTATCTAACCCGTGCTGCATCTGCCCTGGGAATGTTTGATGGGACTGTGTAGAGGGAGCTTTACTCTGTATCTAACCCCGTGCTGTACCTGCCCTCGGAGTGTTTGATGGGACAGTGTAGAATGAACTCTACTCTGTATCTAACCCTGTTCTGTACCTGTCCTGGGAGTGTTTGATAGGGACAGTGTAGAGGGAGCTTTACTCTGTATCTAACCCCAAGTAGTACATGCCCTTGGGGTGTTTGATGCGGAAAGTGCAGAGGGAGCATTGCTCTCTATGTAACCCGTGCTGTATCTGCCCTGGGAGTGTTTGATGGGACTGTGTAGAGGCAGCTTTACTCTGTATCTAACCTCGTGCAGTACATGCCCTGTGAGTGTTGAATGAGACAGTGTAGAGGGACCTTTTCTCTGTATCTATCCCTGTGCTGTACTGCCCTGGGGGTGTTTGATTGGATATTGCAAAGGGAGCTTTATTCTGTATCTAACCCTGTGCTATACCTGTCGTGGGAGTTTTTGGTGGGGACAGTGTAGAAGAAGATTTACCCTGTATCTAAACCTGTGCTATACCTACCCTGGGAGTGTTGATTGTGACAGAGTAGAGGGAGCTTTTCTCTGTATCTAACCCCATGCTGTACCTGCCCTGGGAGTGTTGATTGGGACAGTGTTAAGGGAGCTTTACTCTGTATCTAACCCCTTGTTGTACCTGCCCTGGGCGTGTTTGTTGGCAACACTGTACAGGGAGCTTTACTCTGTATCTAACCCCGTGTTGTACCTGCCCTGGGAGTGTTTCATGGGACAGTGCAGAGGGAGCTTTTCTCTGTAACTATCCCCGTGCTGTACCTGTCTTGGGAGTGTTTGGTGGGGACAGTGTAGAGTGAGCTTTACTCTGTATCTAACGCCATGCTGTACCTGTCTTGGGGGTGTTTGATTGGGACAGTGTAGTGGGAGTTTACTCTGTAGCTAACCCCGTGCTGTACCTGCATTGGGAGTTTGATGGGGACAATGTAGAGCTAGCTTTACTCTGTATCTAACCCTGTGCTGTACCTGTCCTTGGAGTGTTTTATGGGGATAGTGTAGAAGCAGCATTACTCTCTATCTAACCGCGTGCTGTACCTGTCCTAGCAGAGTTTGATGGGACAATGCAGAGGGAGCTTCACTCTGTATCTAACCCCGTGCTGTATCTGTCTTGGGAGTGTTTGGTGGGGACAGTGTAGAGGGAGCTTTAATCTGTATCTAACCCCATGTAATACCTGCCCTGGGAGTGTTTGATGGGGACAGTGCAGAGGGAGCATTTCTCATTATCTAACCCGTGCTGTATCTGCCTTGGGAGTGTTTGATGGGACAGCGTAGAGGGAGCAAATCTCTGTATCTAACACCGTGTTGTACTCTGTCCTGAAAGTGTTTGGTGAGGATAGTGTAGAGGGAGGTTTAATCTGTATCTAACCCCGTGCTGTACCAGCCCTGGGAGTGTTTGATGGGTACAGTGTAGAGCGAGCTTTACTCTGCATCTAACCCCGGTCTTTAAATGCCCTGGGAGTGTTTGATTGTACAGTGTAAAGGGAGCTTTACTCTGTATCTAACCCTGTGCTGTACCTGTCCTGGGAATTTTTGATGGGGACAGTGTAGAGGGAGCTTTACACTGTATCTAAACCCGTGCTGTACTTTTCCTAGCAGAGTTTGATGGGACAATGCAGAGGGAGTTTTACTCTGTATCTAACCCCGTGCTTTATCTGTCCTGGGAGCGTTTGGTGGGGACAGTGTAGATGGAGCTTTACTCTCTATCTAATCCCGTGCTGTACCTGTCCTGGGCGTGTTTGTTGGGACAGTGCAGAGGGAGCTTTACTCTGTGTCTATGGCCATGTTGTATCTGCCCTGGGAATGGATGGTGGGGACAGTGTAGTGGGAGCTTTACTCTGTATCTAACGCCATGTAGTTCATGGCCGGGGAGTGTTTGATGGGGACAGTACAGAAGGAGCATCGCTCTGTATCTAACACATGCTGTATCTGTCCGGGGAGTGATTGATGGGACAGAGTAGTGTGAGGTTTACTCTGTATTTAACCCCGTGCTGTACCTGCCCTGGGACAGTGCAATGGGACCTTTGCTCTGTATCTAACCCCGTGCTGTATCTGCCCTGTGACAGTTGATTGGGACAGTGTAGAGGGAGCTTTTCTCAGTATCTAACCCCGTGCTGTATCTGCTGTGGGAGTGTTTGATGGTACATTGCAAAGGGAGATTTACCCTGTATCTAACCCCGTGCTGCACCTGTCCTGGGAGTGTTTTGTGGGGACCGTGTAGACGGAGCTTTACCCTGTATCTAACCCCGTGCTGTACCTGCCCTGGGAGTGCTGATTGGGACAGTGTAGAGGGAGCTTTAGACTGTATCTGACCCCGACCTGTACCTGCCCTGGGAGTGTTTGATGGGACAGTGTAGAGGGAGCTTTTCTCTGTATCTAACCCCTTGTTGTACCTTTTCTGGGCGTGTTTGATTGGACAGTACAGATGGAGCTTTACTCTGTATCTAACCCTTGCTGTACCTTTGCTGCGAGTGTTTGATGGGACAGTTTAAATGGAGCTTTGTTCTTTATTTAATCCATTTTTATCTGCACTGGGAGTGTTCGATGGGGACAGTGAAGGGGGAGCTTTGCTCTGTATCTAACCCCATGTAGTATCTGCCCAGGGTGTGTTTGATGCGGACAATGCAGAGGGAGCTTTGCTTTGTTTCTAACCCGTGCTTCATCTGCCCTGGGAGTGTTTGATGGGACAATGCAGAGGGAGCTTTACTCTGTATCTAACCCCGTGCTGTATCTGTCTTGGGAGTTTTTGGTGGGGACAGTGTAGAGGGTGCTTTAATCTGTATCTAACCCCGTGCTGTACCTGCCCTGGGAGTATTTGATGGGTACAGCGTAGACCGAGCTTTTCTCTGTATCTAACCCCGTGCTGTACCTTTCCTGGGAGTGTTTGATGGGACAGTACCAAGGGAGCTTTACTCTGTATCTTACCCCATGCTGTATCTGCCCTGGGATTGTTTGGTGGGGACAGTGTAGAGGACGCTTTAATCTGTATCTAACCCCGTGCTGTACCTGCCCTGGAAGTGTTGATTGGGCCAGTGTAGAGGGACCTTTAAACTGTATCTGACCCTGTGCTGCACCTGTCCTGGGAGTGGTTGATGGGGCAGTGTTGATTGAGCTTTGTTCTGTATTTAACCCATTTGTATCTGCACTGGGAGTGTTCGATGGGGACAGTGTAGAGGGAATTTTGCTCTGTATCTAACCCTGTGCTGTACCTGTCCTGGGAGTGTTAGATCGAACAGTGTAGAGGGAGATTTACTCTGTATGTAACTCCATGCTGCACCTGCCCAGATAGTGTTCGGTGGGGACAGAGCAGAGGGAGCTTTACTCTGTATCAAACGCCATGCCGTACCTGTCCTCGGGGTGTTTGATTGGGACAGTGTAGAGGGAGTTTACTCTGTAGCTAACCCCGTGCTGTACCTGCCCTGGGAGTTTGATGGGGACAATGTAGAGCATGCTTTACTCTGTATCTAACCCTGTGCTGTACCTGTCCTGGGAGTGTTTGATGGGGACAGTGTAGAAGGAGCATTACTCTCTATCTATTCCCGTGCTGTACCTGTCCTAGCAGAGTTTGATGGGACAATGCAGAGGGAGCTTAACTCTGTATCTAACCCGTGCTGTACTCTGTCCTGAAAGTGTTTGGTTGGGACAGTGTAGAGGGAGGTTTAATCTGTATCTAACCCCGTGCTGTACCCGCCCTGGGAGTGTTTGATGGCTACTGTGTAGAGCCAGCTTTACTCTGCATCTAACCCCGGGCTTTAAATGCCCTGGGAGTGTTTGATTGGACAGTGTAGAGTGATCTTTACTCTGTATCTAACCCGTGCTGTACCTGCCCTCGGAGTGTTTGATGGGACAGTGTAGAATGAGCTCTACTCTGTATCGAACCCTGTTCTGTACCTGTCCTGGGAGTGTTTGATAGGGACAGTGTAGAGGGAGCTTTACTCTGTATCTAACCCCATGTAGTACATGCCCTTGGAGTGTTTGATGGGCACAGTGCAGAGGGAGATTTGCTCTGTATCTAACTCGTGCTGTATCTGTCCTGGGAGTGTTTGGTGGGGACAGTGTAGAGGAGCATTTCTCTGTATCTATTCCCATGCTGTACCTTTCCTGGGAGTGTTTGATGGGACAGTACAGAGGGAGATGTACTCTGTATCTTACTCCGTACTGTACCTGCCCCTGGTAGAGTTTGGTGTGGAGAGTGTAGAAGGAGCTTTACTCTGCATGCAACCCTGTGGTGTACCTGCCCTGGGAGTGTTTGATGGGACAGTGTAGAGGGACCTTTTCTCTGTATCTATCCCTGTGCTGTACCTGTCCTGGGAGTGTTTGATGGGACAGTGTAGAGGGACCTTTTCTCTGTATCTAACCCTAACTGCCCTGTGAAAGATGATTGGCACAGTGCAGAGGGAGCTTTTCTCTGTATCTAACCCCGTGCTCTATCTGCCCTGGTAGTGTTTGGTGGTGAGAGTGTAGAGGGAGCTTTACTCTGTATCTAATCCCGTGCTGTAGCTGCCCTGTGATTGTTTGATGGGACATTGCAGATGAAGCTTTGTTCTGTATCTAACCCATTCTGTATCTGCACTGGGAGTGTTTGATGGGGACAGTGCAGAGGGACCTTTGCTCTGTATCTAACCCGTGCTGTACCTGCCCTGGGAGTGTTTGATGGGACTGTGTAAAGGGAGCTTTACTCTGTATCGAACGCCGTGTTGTACCTGCCCTGGGCGTGTTTGGTGGGGCACTGTAGATGGAGCTTTACTCTGTATCTAACTCAGTGCTGTACGTGCCCTGGGATTGTTTAGTGGGGACAGTGTGGAGGGAGCTATACTCTGTATCTAACCCCGTGCTGTATCTGCTCTGGGAGTGTTTTGTGGGGACCGTGTAGAGGGAGCTTTACCCTGTATCTAACCTCGTGCTGTACCTGCCCTGGGAGTATTTGATGGGACAGTTTAGAGGGAGCTTTTCTCTGTATCTAACCCTTGCTGTACCTTTGCTGCGAGTGTTTGATGGGACAGTTTAGATGGAGCTTTGTTCTGTATTTAATCCATTTGTATCTGCACTGAGAGTGTTCGATGGGGACAGTGAAGGGGGAGCTTTGCTCTGTACCTAACTCCATGTAGTATCTGCCCAGGGAGTGTTTGATGCGGACAATGCAGTGGGTGCTTTGCTTTGTATCTAACCCGTGCTGCATCTGCCCTGGGAGTGTTTGATGGGACTGTGTAGAGGGAGCTTTACTCTGTATCTAACCCCGTGCTGTACCTGCCCTCGGAGTGTTTGATGGGACAGTGTAGAATGAGCTCTACTCTGTATCTAACCCTGTTCTGTACGTGTCCTAGGAGTGTTTGATGGGGACAGTGCAGAGGGAGATTTGCTCTGTATCTAACTCGTGCTATATCTGTCCTGGGAGTGTTTGGTGGGGACAGTGTAGAGGAGCTTTACTCTGTATCTAACCCCATGCTGTACCTGTCCTAGCAGAGTTTGATGGGACAATGCAGAGGGAGCTTTACTCTGTATCTAACCCCGTGCTGTATCTGCCCTGGGAATGGTTGGTGGGGACAGTGTAGAGGGAGCTTTGCTCTGTAGCTAACCCCATGTATTTCATGTCCTGGGAGTGTTTGATGGGGACAGTGCAGAAGGAGCTTTGCTCTGTATCTAACCCTGTGCTGTATCTGCTCTGGGAGTGTTTGATGGAACAGTGCAAAGGGAGCTTTATTCTGTATCTAACCGCGTGCTGTACCTGTCCTGGGAGTGTTTGGTGGGGACAGTGTAGACGGAGCTTTACCCTGTATCTAACCCCATGCTGTACCTGCCATGGGAGTGTTGATTGGGACAGTGTAGAGGGACCTTTAGACTGTATCTGACCCCGTCCAGTACCAGCCCTGGGAGTGTTTGATGGGACAGTGTAGAGGGAGCTTTTCTCTGTATCTCACCCCGTGCTGTCCATACCCTGGGATGTTTGATTGGGACAGTGTTCGTGTGTGTTTTTCTGTATTTATCCCCGTGCTCTGCCTTTCCTGGGAGTGTTTCATGGGACAGTGCAGAGGGATCGTTACTCTGTATCTATAACAGTGCTGTACCTGCCCTGGGGGTGTTTGGTGGGACAGTGCAGATGGAGCTTTACTCTGTATCTAATCCCCTGCTGTACATGTCCTGGGAGTGTTTCGTGCGGACAGTGTAGAGGGAGCTTTACCCTGTAACTAACCCCGTCCTGTACCTACCCTGGGATGTTGATTGGGACAGTGTAGAGGGAGCTTTTTTCTGTATCTAACCCCGTGCTCTACCTTTCCTGGGAGTGTTTGATGGGACAGTGCAAAGGGAGCTTTGTTCACTATCTAACCCATTCTGTATCTGCTTTTTTCTGTATCTTACCCCGTGCTGTATCTGCCCTGGTAGTGTTTGGTGGGGACAGTGTAGAGGGATCTTTACTCTGTATCTATAACCGTGCTTCACCTGCGCTGGGAGTGTTTGGTGGGACAGTACAGAGGGGGCTTTACTCTGTATCTGACCCCAGTGCTGTACATGTCCTGGTAGTGTTTGGCAGGGACAGTGTAAAGGGAGCTTTGTTCTCTATCTAACCCATTCTGTATCTGCCCAGCGAGTGTTTGATGGGGACAGTGCAGAGTGAGTTTTGCTCAGTATCTAACCTGTGCTGTACATGCCCTGGGAATGTTTGATCGGACAGTGTAGAGGGACATTTAGTCTTTATCTAAGCCATTCTGTATCTGCCCTGGGAGTGTTTGATGGGACTGTGTAGAGGGAGCTTTACTCTTTATCTAACCCCGTGCTGTACCTACCCTGTGAGTGTTGATTGGGACAGTGTAGAGGGACCTTTTCTCTGTATCTAACCCCGTGCTGTATCTGCCCTGGTAGTGTTCGGTGGGGTCAGTGTAGTGGGAGCTTTACTCTGTATCTATCCGGGTGCTGTACCTGCCCTGGGATTGTTTGGGGGGACAGTGTAGAGGGAGCTTTAATCTGTATCTAACCCCGTGCTGTAGCTTTCCGGGGAGTGTTTGATGGGACAGTGCAAATGGAGCTGTGTTCTGTATCTAACCCATTCTGTATGTGGACTGGGAGTGTTCCTTTGTGACAGTGTAGAGGGAGCTTTGCTCTGTATCTAACCCCATGTATTATCTGCCCAGAGAGTGTTTGATGCGGACAGTGAAGGGGGAGCTTTGCTCTGTATCTAACCCGTGCTGTATCTGCCCTGGGAGTGTTGTTTGGGACAGTGTAGAGGGAACTGTAGTCTTTATCTAACCCTGTGCTGTAACTGCCCTGGGAGTGTATGATGGGACAGTGTAGATGTAGCTCTACTCTGTATCTAACCCCGTGTTGTCCCTGCCCTGGGCGTGTTTGATGGGGACACTGTTGAGGGAGCTTTATCTGTATCTAACCCCGTGCTGTACCTGCCCTGGGAATGTTTGGTGTGGACAGTGCAGAGGGAGCTTTTCTCTGTATCTAACCCCTTGCTGCACCTTTGCTGCGAGCGTTTGATGGGACAGTTTAGATGGAGCTTTGTTCTTTATTTAATCCATTTTTATCTGCACTGGGAGTGTTCGATGGGGACAGTGTAGAGGGAGCTTTGCAGTGTATCTAACTCCATGTAGTATCTGCCCAGGGAGTGTTTGATGCGGACAATGCAGAGGGTGCTTTGCTTTGTTTCTAACCCGTGCTTCATCTGCCCTGGGAGTGTTTGATGGGACTGTGTAGAGGAAGCTTTACTCTGTATCTAACCCCGTGCTGTAGCTGCCCTGGGAGTGTTTGATGGGGACAGTGTAGAGCGATCTTTACTCTGTATCTAACCCCGTGCTGTACCTGCCCTGGGAGTGCTGATTGGGACAGTGTAGAGGGACTTTTAGCCTGTATCTGACCCCGACCTGTACCTGCCCTGGGATTGTTTGATGGGACAGTGTAGAGGGAGCTTTTCTCTGTATCTAACCCCTTTCTGTACCTTTCCTGGGCATGTTTGATTGGACAGTACAGAGGGAGATTTACTCTGTATCTTACCCCATGCTGTATCTGCCCTGGCAGTGTTTGGTGGGGACAGTGTAGAGGGAGCTTTACTCTGTATCTAACCCCGTGCTGTACCTGCCCTCGGAGTGTTTGATGGGACAGTGTAGAATGAGCTCTACTCTGTATCTAACCCTGTTCTGTACGTGTCCTGGGAGTGTTTGATTGGGACAGTGTAGAGGGAGCTTTACTCTGTATCTAACCCCATGTAGTACATGCCCTTGGAGTGTTTGATGGGCACAGTGCAGAGGGAGATTTGCTCTGTATCTAACTCGTGCTATATCTGTCCTGGGAGTGTTTGGTGGGGACAGTGTAGAGGAGCTTTACTCTGTATCTATTCCCATGCTGTACCTATCCTAGCAGAGTTTGATGGGAAAATGCAGAGGGAGCTTTACTCTGTATCCAACCCCATGCTGTATCTGCCCTGGGAATGGTTGGTGGGGCCAGTGTAGATGGAGCTTTATTCTGTAGCTAACCCCATGTATTTCATGTCCCGGGAGTGTTTGATGGGGACAGTGCAGAAGGAGCTTTGCTCTGTATCTAACACGTGCTGTATCTGTCCTAGGAATGTTTGGTGGGGACAGTGCAGAGGGAGCTTTTCTCTGTATCTAACCCTGTGCTGTATCTGCTCTGGGAGTGTTTGATGGAACAGTGCAAAGGGAGCTTTATTCTGTATCTAACCGCGTGCTGTACCTGTCCTGGGAGTGTTTGGTGGGGACAGTGTAGACGGAGCTTTACCCTGTATCTAACCCCGTGCTGTACCTGCCATGGGAGTGTTGATTGGGACAGTGTAGAGGGACCTTTAGACTGTATCTGACCCCGTCCAGTACCAGCCCTGGGAGTGTTTGATGGGACAGTGTAGAGGGAGCTTTTCTCTGTATCTAACCCCGTGCTGTACCTTTCCTGGGAGTGTTTGATGGGACAGTACCAAGGGAGCTTTACTCTGTATCTTACCCCATGCTGTATCTGCCCTGGGATTGTTTGGTGGGGACAGTGTAGAGGACGCTTTAATCTGTATCTAACCCCGTGCTGTACCTGCCCTGGAAGTGTTGATTGGGCCAGTGTAGAGGGACCTTTAAACTGTATCTGACCCTGTGCTGCACCTGTCCTGGGAGTGGTTGATGGGGCAGTGTTGATTGAGCTTTGTTCTGTATTTAACCCATTTGTATCTGCACTGGGAGTGTTCGATGGGGACAGTGTAGAGGGAATTTTGCTCTGTATCTAACCCTGTGCTGTACCTGTCCTGGGAGTGTTAGATCGAACAGTGTAGAGGGAGATTTACTCTGTATGTAACTCCATGCTGCACCTGCCCAGATAGTGTTCGGTGGGGACAGAGCAGAGGGAGCTTTACTCTGTATCAAACGCCATGCCGTACCTGTCCTCGGGGTGTTTGATTGGGACAGTGTAGAGGGAGTTTACTCTGTAGCTAACCCCGTGCTGTACCTGCCCTGGGAGTTTGATGGGGACAATGTAGAGCATGCTTTACTCTGTATCTAACCCTGTGCTGTACCTGTCCTGGGAGTGTTTGATGGGGACAGTGTAGAAGGAGCATTACTCTCTATCTATTCCCGTGCTGTACCTGTCCTAGCAGAGTTTGATGGGACAATGCAGAGGGAGCTTAACTCTGTATCTAACCCGTGCTGTACTCTGTCCTGAAAGTGTTTGGTTGGGACAGTGTAGAGGGAGGTTTAATCTGTATCTAACCCCGTGCTGTACCCGCCCTGGGAGTGTTTGATGGCTACTGTGTAGAGCCAGCTTTACTCTGCATCTAACCCCGGGCTTTAAATGCCCTGGGAGTGTTTGATTGGACAGTGTAGAGTGATCTTTACTCTGTATCTAACCCGTGCTGTACCTGCCCTCGGAGTGTTTGATGGGACAGTGTAGAATGAGCTCTACTCTGTATCGAACCCTGTTCTGTACCTGTCCTGGGAGTGTTTGATAGGGACAGTGTAGAGGGAGCTTTACTCTGTATCTAACCCCATGTAGTACATGCCCTTGGAGTGTTTGATGGGCACAGTGCAGAGGGAGATTTGCTCTGTATCTAACTCGTGCTGTATCTGTCCTGGGAGTGTTTGGTGGGGACAGTGTAGAGGAGCATTTCTCTGTATCTATTCCCATGCTGTACCTTTCCTGGGAGTGTTTGATGGGACAGTACAGAGGGAGATGTACTCTGTATCTTACTCCGTACTGTACCTGCCCCTGGTAGAGTTTGGTGTGGAGAGTGTAGAAGGAGCTTTACTCTGCATGCAACCCTGTGGTGTACCTGCCCTGGGAGTGTTTGATGGGACAGTGTAGAGGGACCTTTTCTCTGTATCTATCCCTGTGCTGTACCTGTCCTGGGAGTGTTTGATGGGACAGTGTAGAGGGACCTTTTCTCTGTATCTAACCCTAACTGCCCTGTGAAAGATGATTGGCACAGTGCAGAGGGAGCTTTTCTCTGTATCTAACCCCGTGCTCTATCTGCCCTGGTAGTGTTTGGTGGTGAGAGTGTAGAGGGAGCTTTACTCTGTATCTAATCCCGTGCTGTAGCTGCCCTGTGATTGTTTGATGGGACATTGCAGATGAAGCTTTGTTCTGTATCTAACCCATTCTGTATCTGCACTGGGAGTGTTTGATGGGGACAGTGCAGAGGGACCTTTGCTCTGTATCTAACCCGTGCTGTACCTGCCCTGGGAGAGTTTGATGGGACAATGCAGAGGGAGCTTTACTCTGTATCTAACCCCGTGCTGTATCTGCCCTGGGAATGGTTGGTGGGGACAGTGTAGAGGGAGCTTTGCTCTGTAGCTAACCCCATGTATTTCATGTCCTGGGAGTGTTTGATGGGGACAGTGCAGAAGGAGCTTTGCTCTGTATCTAACCCTGTGCTGTATCTGCTCTGGGAGTGTTTGATGGAACAGTGCAAAGGGAGCTTTATTCTGTATCTAACCGCGTGCTGTACCTGTCCTGGGAGTGTTTGGTGGGGACAGTGTAGACGGAGCTTTACCCTGTATCTAACCCCATGCTGTACCTGCCATGGGAGTGTTGATTGGGACAGTGTAGAGGGACCTTTAGACTGTATCTGACCCCGTCCAGTACCAGCCCTGGGAGTGTTTGATGGGACAGTGTAGAGGGAGCTTTTCTCTGTATCTCACCCCGTGCTGTCCATACCCTGGGATGTTTGATTGGGACAGTGTTCGTGTGTGTTTTTCTGTATTTATCCCCGTGCTCTGCCTTTCCTGGGAGTGTTTCATGGGACAGTGCAGAGGGATCGTTACTCTGTATCTATAACAGTGCTGTACCTGCCCTGGGGGTGTTTGGTGGGACAGTGCGGATGGAGCTTTACTCTGTATCTAATCCCCTGCTGTACATGTCCTGGGAGTGTTTCGTGCGGACAGTGTAGAGGGAGCTTTACCCTGTAACTAACCCCGTCCTGTACCTACCCTGGGATGTTGATTGGGACAGTGTAGAGGGAGCTTTTTTCTGTATCTAACCCCGTGCTGTAGCTTTCCGGGGAGTGTTTGATGGGACAGTGCAAAGGGAGCTTTGTTCACTATCTAACCCATTCTGTATCTGCTTTTTTCTGTATCTTACCCCGTGCTGTATCTGCCCTGGTAGTGTTTGGTGGGGACAGTGTAGAGGGATCTTTACTCTGTATCTATAACCGTGCTTCACCTGCGCTGGGAGTGTTTGGTGGGACAGTACAGAGGGGGCTTTACTCTGTATCTGACCCCAGTGCTGTACATGTCCTGGTAGTGTTTGGCAGGGACAGTGTAAAGGGAGCTTTGTTCTCTATCTAACCCATTCTGTATCTGCCCAGCGAGTGTTTGATGGGGACCGTGCAGAGTGAGTTTTGCTCAGTATCTAACCTGTGCTGTACATGCCCTGGGAATGTTTGATCGGACAGTGTAGAGGGACATTTAGTCTTTATCTAAGCCATTCTGTATCTGCCCTGGGAGTGTTTGGTGGGGACAGTGTAGAGGGATCTTTACTCTGTATCTATAACCGTGCTTCACCTGCGCTGGGAGTGTTTGGTGGGACAGTACAGAGGGGGCTTTACTCTGTATCTGACCCCAGTGCTGTACATGTCCTGGTAGTGTTTGGCAGGGACAGTGTAAAGGGAGCTTTGTTCTCTATCTAACCCATTCTGTATCTGCCCAGCGAGTGTTTGATGGGGACAGTGCAGAGTGAGTTTTGCTCAGTATCTAACCTGTGCTGTACATGCCCTGGGAATGTTTGATCGGACAGTGTAGAGGGACATTTAGTCTTTATCTAAGCCATTCTGTATCTGCCCTGGGAGTGTTTGATGGGACTGTGTAGAGGGAGCTTTACTCTTTATCTAACCCCGTGCTGTACCTACCCTGTGAGTGTTGATTGGGACAGTGTAGAGGGACCTTTTCTCTGTATCTAACCCCGTGCTGTATCTGCCCTGGTAGTGTTCGGTGGGGTCAGTGTAGTGGGAGCTTTACTCTGTATCTATCCGGGTGCTGTATCTGCCCTGGGATTGTTTGGGGGGACAGTGTAGAGGGAGCTTTAATCTGTATCTAACCCCGTGCTGTAGCTTTCCGGGGAGTGTTTGATGGGACAGTGCAAATGGAGCTGTGTTCTGTATCTAACCCATTCTGTATGTGGACTGGGAGTGTTCCTTTGTGACAGTGTAGAGGGAGCTTTGCTCTGTATCTAACCCCATGTATTATCTGCCCAGAGAGTGTTTGATGCGGACAGTGAAGGGGGAGCTTTGCTCTGTATCTAACCCGTGCTGTATCTGCCCTGGGAGTGTTGTTTGGGACAGTGTAGAGGGAACTGTAGTCTTTATCTAACCCTGTGCTGTAACTGCCCTGGGAGTGTATGATGGGACAGTGTAGATGTAGCTCTACTCTGTATCTAACCCCGTGTTGTCCCTGCCCTGGGCGTGTTTGATGGGGACACTGTTGAGGGAGCTTTATCTGTATCTAACCCCGTGCTGTACCTGCCCTGGGAATGTTTGGTGTGGACCGAGCAGAGGGACCTTTGCTCTGTATCTAACCCCGTGCTGTATCTGCCCTGTGAGAGATGATTGGGACAGTGTAGAGGGAGCTTTACTCTGTATCTAATCCCGTGCAGTAGCTGCCCTGGGATTGTTTGATGGGACATTGCAGATGAAGCTTTGTTCTGTATCTAACCCATTCTGTATGTGGACTGGGAGTGTTTGATGGGGACAGTGCAGAGGGACCTTTGCTCTGTATCTAACCCATGCTGTATCTGCCCTGGGTGTGTTTGATGGGACTGTGTAGAGGGAGCTTTACACTGTATCTAACCACGTGTTGTACCTGCCCTGGGAGTGTTGATTGGGACAGTGTAGTGGGAGCTTTACTCTGTATCTAACCCCGTGTTGTACCTGCCCTGGGCCTGATTGGTGGGGACACTGTAGATGGAGCTTTACTCTGTATCTAACTCCGTGCTCTACGTGCCCTGGGATTGTTTGGTGGGGACAGCATAGAGGGGGCTATACTCTGTATCTAAACCCATGCTGTACCTGTCCTGGGAGAGTTTGTTCGGGACAGTGTAGAGGGAGTTTTACTCTGTATCTAATCCCCTGCTGTACATGTCCTGGGAGTGTTTCATGGGACAGTGCAGAGGGATCGTTACTCTGTATCTATAACAGTGCTGTACCTGCCCTGGGGGTGTTTGGTGGGACAGTGCAGATGGAGCTTTACTCTGTATCTAATCCCCTGCTGTACATGTCCTGGGAGTGTTTCGTGTGGACAGTGTAGAGGGAGCTTTACTCTGTATCTAACCGCGTCCTGTACCTACATTGGGATGTTGATTGGAACAGTGTAGAGGGAGCTTTTTTCTGTATTTATCCCCGTGCTCTACCTTTCCTGGGAGTGTTTGATGGGACAGTGCAAAGGGAGCTTTGTTCACTATCAAACCCATTCTGTATCTGCTTTTTTCTGTATCTTACCCCGTGCTGTATCTGCCCTGGTAGTGTTTGGTGGGGACAGTGTAGAGTAGCTTTACTCTGTATCTAAACCCGTGCTGTACCTCTCTTGGGAGTGTTTCATGGGACAGTGCAGAGGGATCTTTTCTCTGTACCTATAACTGTGCTTTACCTGCCCTGGGAGTGTTTGGTGGGACAGTGCAGAGGGAGCTTTACTCTGTATCTTACCCCAGTGCTGTACATGTCCTGAGAGTGTTTGGTGGGGACAGTGTAGAGGGAGCTTTGTTCTCTTTCTAACCCTTTCTGTATCTGCCCAGCGAGTGTTTGATGGGGACAGTGCAGAGTGAGTTTTGCTCAGTATCTAACCCCGTGCTGTACCTGCCCTGGGAGTGTTGATTGGGACAGTGTAGAGGGACCTTTTGACTGTATCTTACGCCGTGCTGTACCTGCCCTGGGAGTGTTTGATGGGACAATGTAGAGGGAGCTTTTCTCTGTATTTAACCCAGTTGCTGTACCTTTCCTGGGAGTGTTTGATGGGACAGTACAGAGGGGGCTTTACTCTGTATCTTACCCCATGCTGTATATGCCCTGGTAGTGTTTGGCGGGGACAGTGTAAAGGGAGCTTTGTTCTCTATCTAACCCTTTCTGTATCTGCCCAGCGAGTGTTTGATGGGGACAGTGCAGAGTGAGTTTTGCTCAGTATTAACCTGTGCTGTACATGCCCTGGGAATGTTTGATCGGACAGTGTAGAGGGACACTTAGTCTTTATCTAAGCCATTCTGTATGTGGACTGGGAGTGTTCGATGGTGACAGTGTAGAGGGAGCTTTGCTCTGTATCTAACCGCATGTAGTATCTGCCCAGGGAGTGTTTGATGCGTACAGTGCAGAGGGAGCTTTTCTCTGTATCTAACCTGTGCTGTGTCTGCCCTGGGAGTGTTTGATGGGACTGTGTAGAGGGAGCTTTGCTCTCTATCTAACCCCATGCTGTACCTGCCCTGTGAGTGTTGATTGGACAGTGTAGAGGGACCTTTTCTCTGTATCTATCCCTGTGCTGTACCTGCCCTGGGGATGTTTGATGGGACAGTGCAAAGGGAGCATAACTCTGTATCTAACCCCGTGCTATACCTGTCGTGGGAGTGTTTGGTGGAGACAGTGTAGAGGAAGCTTTACCCTGTATCTAAACCTGTGCTATACCTACCCTGGGAGTGTTGATTGGGACAGAGTAGAGGGAGCTTTTCTCTGTATCTATCCCTGTGCTGTACCTGCCCTGGGGGTGTTTGATGGGACAGTGCAAAGGGAGCTTTACTCTGTATCTAACCCCGTGCTATACCTGTCGTGGGAGTGTTTGGTGGAGACAGTGTAGAGGAAGCTTTACCCTGTATCTAAACCTGTGCTATACAGACCCTGGGAGTGTTGATTGGGACAGAGTAGAGGAAGCTTTTCTCTTTATCTATCCCTGTGCTGTACCTGCCCTGGGGGTGTTTGATGGGACAGTGCAAAGGGAGCATAACTCTGTATTTAACCCCGTGCTATACCTGTCGTGGGATTGTTTGGTGGAGACAGTGTAGAGGAAGCTTTACCCTGTATCTAAACCTGTGCTATACATACCCTGGGAGTGTTGATTGGGACAGAGTAGAGGGAGCTTTTCTCTGTATCTTACCCCATGCTTTACCTGCCCTGGGAGTGTTTGACGGGGACAGTGTAAAGGGAGCTTTGTTCTCTATCTAACCCTTTCTGTATCTGCCCAGCGAGTGTTTGATGGGGATAGTGCAGAGTGCGTTTTGCTCAGTATCTAACCTGTGCTGTACATGCCCTGAGAATGTTTGATCGGACAATGTAGAGGGACATTTAGTCTTTATCTAAGCCATTCTGTATGAGGACTGGGAGTGTTCGATGGTGACAGTGTAGAGGGAGCTTTGCTCTGTATCTAACCCCATGTAGTATCTGCCCAGGGAGTGTTTGATGCGTACCGTGCAGAGGGAGCTTTTCTCTGTATCTAACCTGTGCTGTATCTGCCCTGGGAGTGTTTGATGGGACTGTGTAGAGGGAGCTTTGCTCTCTATCTAACCCCGTGCTGTACCTACCCTGTGAGTGTTGATTGGGACAGCGTAGAGGGACCTTTTCTCTGTATCTATCCCTGTGCTGTACCTGCCCTGGGAGTGTTTGATGGGACAGTGCAAAGGGAGCATAACTCTGTATCTTACCCCGTGCTATACCTGTCGTGGGAGTGTTTGGTGGAGACAGTGTAGAGGAAGCTTTACCCTGTATCTAAACCTGTGCTATACCTTCCCTGGGATTGTTGATTGGGACAGAGTAGAGGGAGCTTTTCTCTGTATCTAACCCCGTGCTTTACCTGCCCTGGGAGGTTGATTGGGACAGTTTGATGCACCTTTAGTCCTTATCTCAGCCTGTGCTCTAACTGCCCTGGGAGTGTTTGCTGGGACAGTGTTGAGGGAGCTTTACTCTGTATTTAAACCCATGTATTATCTGCCCAGAGAGTGTTTCGTGCGGACAGTGTAGAGGGAGCTTTACCCTGTATCTAACCCCGTCCTGTACCTGTCCTGGGATGTTGATTGGGACAGTGTAAAGGGAGCTTTGTTCTCTATCTAACCCTTTCTGTATCTGCCCAGCGAGTGTTTGATGGGGACAGTGCAGAGTGCGTTTTGCTCAGTATCTAACCTGTGCTGTACATGTCCTGGGAATGTTTGATCGGACAGTGTAGAGGGACATTTAGTCTTTATCTAAGCCATTCTGTATGAGGACTGGGAGTGTTCGATGGTGACAGTGTAGAGGGAGCTTTGCTCTGTATCTAACCCCATGTAGTATCTGCCCAGGGAGTGTTTGATGCGTACAGTGCAGAGGGAGCTTTGCTTTGTATCTAACCTGTGCTGTATCTGCCCTGGGAGTGTTTGATGGGACTGTGTAGAGGGAGCTTTGCTCTCTATCTAACCCCGTGCTGTACCTACCCTGTGAGTGTTGATTGGGACAGCGTAGAGGGACCTTTTCTCTGTATCTATCCCTGTGCTGTACCTGCCCTGGGAGTGTTTGATGGGACAGTGCAAAGGGAGCATAACTCTGTATCTTACCCCGTGCTATACCTGTCGTGGGAGTGTTCGGTGGAGACAGTGTAGAGGAAGCTTTACCCTGTATCTAAACCTGTGCTATACATACCCTGGGAGTGTTGATTGGGACAGAGTAGAGGGAGCTTTTCTCTGTATCTAACCCCGTGCTTTACCTGCCCTGGGAGTGTTGATTGGGACAGTTTGATGGACCTTTAGTCTTTATCTCAGCCTGTGCTCTAACTGCCCTTGGAGTGTTTGATGGGACAGTGTAGAGGGAGCTTTACTCTGTATCTAACCCCGTGCTGTATCTGCCCTGGTACTATTTGGTGGGGTCAGTGTAGTGGGAGCTTTACTCTGTATCTATCCGGGTGCTGTACCTGCCCTGGGATTGTTTGGTGGGGACAGTGTAGAGGGAGCTTTAATCTGTATCTAACCCCGTGCTGTAGCTTTCCGGGGAGTGTTTGATGGGACAGTGCAAATGGAGCTGTGTTCTGCATCTAACCCATTCTGTATGCGGACTGGGAGTGTTCCTTTGTGACAGTGTAGAGGGAGCTTTGCTCTGTATTTAACCCCATGTATTATCGGCCCAGAGGGTGTTTGATGCGGCAGTGAAGGGGGAGCTTTGCTCTGTATCTAACCCGTGCTGTATCTGCCCTGGGAGTGTTTGATGGGACTGTGTCGAGGGAGCTTTACTCTGTATCTAACCCTGTGCTGTACCTGCCCTGGGAGTGTTGTTTGGGACAGTGTAGAGGGACCTGTAGTCTTTATCTAACCCTGTGCTGTAACTGCCCTGGGAGTGTATGATGGGACAGTGTAGATGTAGCTCTACTCTTTATCTAACCCCGTGTTGTCCCTGCCCTGGGCGTGTTTGATGGGGACACTGTAGAGGGAGCTTTACTCTGTATCTAACCCCGTGCTGTACCTGCCCTGGGAATGTTTGGTGGGGACAGTGTAGAGGGAGCTTTAATCTGTATCTAACCCCGTGCTGTAGCTTTCCGGGGAGTGTTTGATGGGACAGTGCAAATGGAGCTGTGTTCTGTATCTAACCCATTCTGTATGTGGACTGGGAGTGTTCCTTTGTGACAGTGTAGAGGGAGCTTTGCTCTGTATCTAACCCCATGTATTATCTGCCCAGAGAGTGTTTGATGCAGACAGTGAAGGGGGAGCTTTGCTCTGTATCTAACCCCGTGCTGTACCTGCCATGGGAGTGTTTGGTGGGGACAGTGTAGAGGGAGTTTTATTCTGTATCTAAACCTGTGCTATACCTTCCCTGGGATTGTTGATTGGGATAGAGTAGAGGGAGCTTTTCTCTGTATCTAACCCCGTGCTTTACCTGCCCTGGGAGGTTGATTGGAACAGTTTGATGGACCTTTAGTCTTTATCTCAGCCTGTGCTCTAACTGCCCTTGGAGTGTTTGATGGGACAGTGTTGAGGGAGCTTTACTCTGTATCTAACCCCGTGCTGTATCTGCCCTGGGAGTGTTCGGTGGGGTCAGAATAGTGGGAGCTTTACTCTGTATCTATCCGGGTGCTGTACCTGCCCTGGGATTGTTTGGTGGGGACAGTGTAGAGGGAGCTTTAATCTGTATCTAACCCCGTGCTGTAGCTTTCCGGGGAGTGTTTGATGGGACAGTGCAAATGGAGCTGTGTTCTGTATCTAACCCATTCTGTATGTGGACTGGGTGTGTTCCTTTGTGACAGTGTAGAGGGAGCTTTGCTCTGTATCTAACCCCATGTATTATCTGCCCAGAGAGTGTTTGATGCAGACAGTGAAGGGGGAGCTTTGCTCTGTATCTAACCCCGTGCTGTACCTGCCGTGGGAGTGTTTGGTGGGGACAGTGTAGAGGGAGTTTTATTCTGTATCTAACCCCGTGCTGTACCTGCCCTGGGAGTGTTTGGTGGGGACAGTGTAGAGGGAGTTTTATTCTGTATCTAACCCCGTGCTGTACCTGCCCTGGGAGTGTTGTTTGGGACAGTGTAGAGGGACCTGTAGTCTTTTTCTAACCCTGTGCTGTAACTGCCCTGGGAATGTATGATGGGACAGTGTAGATGTAGCTCTACTCTGTATCTAACCCCATGTTGTCCCTGCCCTGGGCATGTTTGATGGGGACACTGTAGAGGAAGCTTTATCTGTATCTAACCCCGTGCTGTACCTGCCCTGGGAATGTTTGGTGTGGACCGAGCATAGGGACCTTTGCTCTGTATCTAACCCCGTGCTGTACATGTCCTGGGAGTGTTGATTGGGACAGTGTAGATGGACCTTTTGACTGTATCTTACGCCGTGCTGTACCTGCCCTGGGAGTGTTTGATGGGACAATGTAGAGGGAGCTTTATTCTGTATCTAACCCCATGTAGTATCTGCCCAGGGAGTGTTTAATGGGACAGTGTAGTGGGACCTTTTTTCTTTATCTAAGCCATTCTGTATGTGGACTGGGAGTGTTCGATGGTGACAGTGTAGAGGGAGCCTTGCTCTGTTTCTAACCCCATGTAGTATCTGCCCAGGGAGTGTTTGATGCGGAGAGTGCAGAGGGAGCTTTGCTCTGTATCTAACCTGTGCTGTATCTGCCCTGGGAGTGTTTGATGGGACTGTGTAGAGGGAGCTTTACTCTTTATCTAACCCCATGCTGTACCTACCCTGTGAGTGTTGATTGGGACAGCGTAGAGGGACCTTTTCTCTGTATCTATCCCTGTGCTGTACCTGCCCTGGGGGTGTTTGATGGGACAGTGCAAAGGGAGCATAACTCTGTATCTTACCCCGTGCTATACCTGTCATGGGAGTGTTTGGTGGGGACAGTGTAGAGGAAGCTTTACCCTGTATCTAAACCTGTGCTATACATACCCTGGGAGTGTTGATTGGGACAGAGTAGAGGGAGCTTTTCTCTGTATCTAACCCCGTGCTTTACCTGCCCTGGGAGTGTTGATTGGGACAGTTTAATGGACCTTTAGTCTTTATCTCAGCCTGTGCTCTAACTGCCCTGGGAGTGTTTGCTGGGACAGTGTTGAGGGAGCTTTACTCTGTATCTACCCCCGTGCTGTATCTGCCCTGGTACCATTTGGTGGGGTCAGTGTAGTGGGAGCTTTACTCTGTATCTATCCGGGTGCTGTACCTGCCCTGGGATTGTTTGGTGGGGACAGTGTAGAGGGAGCTTTAATCTGTATCTAACCCCGTGCTGTAGCTTTCCGGGGAGTGTTTGATGGGACAGTGCAGATGGAGCTTTGTTCTGCATCTAACCCATTCTGTATGTGGACTGGGTGTGTTCCTTTGTGACTGTGTAGAGGGAGCTTTGCTCTGTATCTAACCCCATGTATTATCTGCCCAGAGAGTGTTTGATGCGGCAGTGAAGGGGGAGCTTTGCTCTGTATCTAACCCGTGCTGTATCTGCCCTGGGAGTGTTTGATGGGACTGTGTCGAGGGAGCTTTACTCTGTATCTAACCCCGTGCTGTACCTGTCCTGGGAGTGTTTGGTGGGGACAGTGCAGAGGGAGCTTTACTCTGTATCTAACCCCGTGCTGTACCTGCCCTGGGAGTGTCGTTTGGGACAGTGTAGAGGGACCTGTAGTCTTTATCTAACCCTGTGATGTAACTGCCCTGGGAGTGTATGATGGGACAGTGTAGATGTAGCTCTACTCTGTATCTAACCCCGTGTTGTCCCTGCCCTGGGCGTGTTTGATGGGGACCCTGTAGAGGGAGCTTTATCTGTATCTAACCCCGTGCTGTACCTGCCCTGGGAATGTTTGGTGTGGAACGAGCAGAGGGACTTTTGCTCTGTATCTAACCCTGTGCTGTACATGTCCTGGGAGTGTTGATTGGGACAGTGTAGAGGGACCTTTTGACTGTATGTTACGCCGTGCTGTACCTGCCCTGGGAGTGTTTGATGGGACAATGTAGAGGGAGCTTTATTCTGTATCTAACCCCGTGCTGTACCTGCCCTGGGAGTGTTTGATGGGACAGTGTAGTGGGACCTTTTTTCTTTATCTAAGCCATTCTGTATGTGGACTGGGAGTGTTCGATGGTGACTGTGTAGAGGGAGCTTTGCTCTGTATCTAACCCCATGTATTATCTGCCCAGGGAGTGTTTGATGCGGAGAGTGCAGAGGGAGCTTTGCTCTGTATCTAACCCGTGCTGTATCTGCCCTGGGAGTGTTTGATGGGACTGTGTAGAGGGAGCTTTACTCTTTATCTAACCCCGTGATGTACCTGCCCTGTGAGTGTTTGGTGGGGACAGTGTTGAGGAAGCTTTACCCTGTATCTAAACCTGTTCTATACCTACCCTGGGAGTGTTGATTGGGACAGAGTAGAGGGAGCTTTTCTCTGTGTCTAACCCCGTGCTGTACCTGTCCTGGGAGTGTTGATTGGGACAGTTTGATGGACCTTTAGTCCTTATCTCAGCCTGTGCTCTAACTGCCCTGGGAGAGTTTGATGGGACAGTGTTGAGGGAGCTTTACTCTGTATCTACCCCCGTGCTGTATCTGCCCTGGTACCATTTGGTGGGGTCAGTGTAGTGGGAGCTTTACTCTGTATCTATCCGGGTGCTGTACCTGCCCTGGGATTGTTTGGTGGGGACAGTGTAGAGGGAGCTTTAATCTGTATCTAACCCCGTGCTGTAGCTTTCCGGGGAGCGTTTGATGGGACAGTGCAAATTGAGCTGTGTTCTCTATCTAACCCATTCTGTATGTGGACTGGGAGTGTTCCTTTGTGACAGTGTTGAGGGAGCTTTTCTCTGTATCTAACTCCATGTACTATCTGCACTGGGAGTTATTGATGGGGACAGTGCAGAGGCAGCTTTGCTCTGTATCTAACCCATGCTGTATCTACCCCTGGGAATGTTTGATGGGACAGTGTTGAGGGAGCTTTGCTCTGTGTCTAACCCCGTGCTGTACCTGCACTCGGAGTGTTGATTGGGACAGTGCAGAGGAATAATTAATCTGTATCTAACCCCGTGCTGTAGCTGCTGTGGGATTGTATGATGGGGACAGTGTAGAGGGAGCTTTTCTCTGTATTTAACACCGTGCTGTACCTGTCCTGGGCGTGTTTGATGGGACATTGCAGAGGGAGCTTTACTCTGTATCTAATCACGTGCTGTATCAGCCCTGGTAGTGTTTGGTGGGGACAGTGTAGAGGGAGCTTTAACCTGTTTCTAACCCGGTACTGTACCTGTCCTGGGTGTGTTTAATGGAACTGTGCAGAGGAAGCTTTACTATTTATCTAACCCCTTGCTGTATCCGCCCTGGTAGTGTTTGGTGGGGCCCGTGTAGAGGGAGCTTTACTCTGTATCTAACCCCGTGCTGTACCTGCCCTGGAATTGATTGGTGGGGACAGTGTAGAGGGAACTCTGCTCTGTTTCTGACCCCATACTGTATCTGCCCTGGGAGTGTTTGGTGGAAACACTGTACAGGGAGCTTTACTCTGTATCTAACCCATGCTGTATCTGCCATGCGAGTGTTTGAATAGACAGTATATAGGGAGCTTTACATTGTATCTAACTCCGTGCTATTTCTGCCCCGAGAGTGTTTGATGGGGCAGTGTAGAGGGAGATTTACTCTGTATCTAAACCCGTGCTGTACCTGTCCTGTAAGTGTTTGATTGGGACAGGGTAGAGTGAGGTTTACTCTGTATCTGACCCCGTGCAGTATCTGCCCTGGGAGTGTTTGATTGGGACAGTGTAGAGGGAGTTTACTCTGTATCTAACCCCATGCTGTACCTGCCCTGCAGGTGTTGTTTGGGACAGCGTAGAGGGACCTTTAGTCTGTATCTAGCCTCATGCTGTACCTGCCCTGGTAGTGTTGGATGGGGACAGTGTAGAGGTAGATTTACTCTGTATCTAACCCCGTGCTGTACCTGTCGTGGGAGTGTTTGATTGGGACAGTGTAGAGGCAGATTTACTCTGTATCTGACACTGTACTGTATCTGCCCTGGGAGTGTTTGATGGGACATTGCAGAGGGAGCTTTACTCTGTACCTAACGCCGTGCTGTACCTGCCCTGGGATTGTTTGGTGGGGACAGTGTAGAGGGAGCTTTAACCTGTATCTAAACCCGTGCTGTACCTGCCCTGTGAGTGTTTGATGGGACTGTTCAGAGGAAGCTTTACTATTTATCTAATCCCTTGCTGTACCTGTCCTGGGAGTGTTTGGTGGGGACAGTGTAGAGTAGCTTTACTCTGTATCTAAACCCGTGCTGTACCTCTCTTGGGAGTGTTTCATGGGACAGTGCAGAGGGATCTTTTCTCTGTATCTATAACTGTGCTTTACCTGCCCTGGGAGTGTTTGGTGGGACAGTGCAGAGGGAGCTTTACTCTGTATCTGACCCCAGTGCTGTACATGTCCTGGGAGTGTTTGGCGGGGACAGTGTAGAGGGAGCTTTGTTCTCTTTCTAACCCTTTCTGTATCTGCCCAGCGAGTGTTTGATGGGGACCGTGCAGAGTGAGTTTTGCTCAGTATCTAACCCCGTGCTGTACCTGCCCTGGGAGTGTTGATTGGGACAGTGTAGAGGGACCTTTTGACTGTATCTTACGCCGTGCTGTACCTGCCCTGGGAGTGTTTGATGGGACAATGTAGAGGGAGCTTTTCTCTGTATTTAACCCAGTTGCTGTACCTTTCCTGGGAGTGTTTGATGGGACAGTACAGAGGGGGCTTTACTCTGTATCTTACCCCATGCTGTATATGCCCTGGTAGTGTTTGGCGGGGACAGTGTAAAGGGAGCTTTGTTCTCTATCTAACCCTTTCTGTATCTGCCCAGCGAGTGTTTGATGGGGACAGTTCAGAGTGCGTTTTGCTCAGTATCTAACCTGTGCTGTACATGCCCTGGGAATGTTTGATCGGACAGTGTAGAGGGACATTTAGTCTTTATCTAAGCCATTCTGCATGAGGACTGGCAGTGTTCGATGGTGACAGTGTAGAGGGAGCTTTGCTCTGTATCTAACCGCATGTAGTATCTGCCCAGGGAGTGTTTGATGCGTACAGTGCAGAGGGAGCTTTTCTCTGTATCTAACCTGTGCTGTATCTGCCCTGGGAGTGTTTGATGGGACTGTGTAGAGGGAGCTTTGCTCTCTATCTAACCCCGTGCTGTACCTACCCTGTGAGTGTTGATTGGGACAGCGTAGAGGGACCTTTTCTCTGTATCTATCCCTGTGCTGTACCTGCCCTGGGAGTGTTTGATGGGACAGTGCAAAGGGAGCATAACTCTGTATCTTACCCCGTGCTATACCTGTCGTGGGAGTGTTTGGTGGGGACAGTGTAGAGGAAGCTTTACCCTGTATCTAAACCTGTGCTATACCTTCCCTGGGATTGTTGATTGGGACAGAGTAGAGGGAGCTTTTCTCTGTATCTAACCCCGTGCTTTACCTGCCCTGGGAGGTTGATTGGGACAGTTTGATGCACCTTTAGTCCTTATCTCAGCCTGTGCTCTAACTGCCCTGGGAGTGTTTGATGGGGACAGTGTTGAGGGAGCTTTACTCTGTATTTAAACCCATGTATTATCTGCCCAGAGAGTGTTTGATGTGGACAGTGAAGGGGGAGCTTTGCTCTGTATCTAATCCCCTGCTGTACATGTCCTGGGAGTGTTTCGTGCGGACAGTGTAGAGGGAGCTTTACCCTGTATCTAACCCCGTCCTGTACCTGTCCTGGGATGTTGATTGGGACAGTGTAAAGGGAGCTTTGTTCTCTATCTAACCCTTTCTGTATCTGCCCAGCGAGTGTTTGATGGGGACAGTTCAGAGTGCGTTTTGCTCAGTATCTAACCTGTGCTGTACATGTCCTGGGAATGTTTGATCGGACAGTGTAGAGGGACATTTAGTCTTTATCTAAGCCATTCTGTATGAGGACTGGGAGTGTTCGATGGTGACAGTGTAGAGGGAGCTTTGCTCTGTATCTAACCCCATGTAGTATCTGCCCAGGGAGTGTTTGATGCGTACAGTGCAGAGGGAGCTTTGCTTTGTATCTAACCTGTGCTGTATCTGCCCTGGGAGTGTTTGATGGGACTGTGTAGAGGGAGCTTTGCTCTCTATCTAACCCCGTGCTGTACCTGCCCTGTGAGTGTTGATTGGGACAGTGTAGAGGGACCTTTTCTCTGTATCTATCCCTGTGCTGTACCTGCCCTGGGAGTGTTTGATGGGACAGTGCAAAGGGAGCATAACTCTGTATCTTACCCCGTGCTATACCTGTCGTGGGAGTGTTCGGTGGAGACAGTGTAGAGGAAGCTTTACCCTGTATCTAAACCTGTGCTATACATACCCTGGGAGTGTTGATTGGGACAGAGTAGAGGGAGCTTTTCTCTGTGTCTAACCCCGTGCTTTACCTGCCCTGGGAGTGTTGATTGGGACAGTTTAATGGACCTTTAGTCTTTATCTCAGCCTGTGCTCTAACTGCCCTGGGAGTGTTTGATGGGACAGTGTTGAGGGAGCTTTACTCTGTATCTAACCCCGTGCTGTATCTGCCCTGGTACTATTTGGTGGGGTCAGTGTAGTGGGAGCTTTACTCTGTATCTATCCGGGTGCTGTACCTGCCCTGGGATTGTTTGGGGGGACAGTGTAGAGGGAGCTTTAATCTGTATCTAACCCCGTGCTGTAGCTTTCCCGGGAGTGTTTGATGGGACAGTGCAAATGGAGCTGTGTTCGGTATCTAACCCATTCTGTATGTGGACTGGGAGTGTTCCTTTGTGACAGTGTAGAGGGAGCTTTGCTCTGTATTTAACCCCATGTATTATCGGCCCAGAGGGTGTTTGATGCAGCAGTGAAGGGGGAGCTTTGCTCTGTATCTAACCCGTGCTGTATCTGCCCTGGGAGTGTTTGATAGGACTGTGTCGAGGGAGCTTTACTCTGTATCTAACCCCGTGCTGTACCTGTCCTGGGAGTGTTTGGTGGGGACAGTGCAGAGGGAGCTTTACTCTGTATCTAACCCCGTGCTGTACCTGCCCTGGGAGTGTTGTTTGGGACAGTGTAGAGGGACCTGTAGTCTTTATCTAACCCTGTGCTGTAACTGCCCTGGGAGTGTATGATGGGACAGTGTAGACGTAGCTCTACTCTTTATCTAACCCCGTGTTGTCCCTGCCCTGGGCGTGTTTGATGGGGACACTGTAGAGGGAGCTTTATCTGTATCTAACCCCGTGCTGTACCTGCCCTGGGAATGTTTGGTGTGGACCGAGCAGAGGGACCTTTGCTCTGTATCTAACCCCGTGCTGTACATGTCCTGGGAGTGTTGATTGGGACAGTGTAGAGGGACCTTTTGACTGTATGTTACGCCGTGCTGTACCTGCCCTGGGAGTGTTTGATGGGACAATGTAGAGGGAGCTTTATTCTGTATCTAACCCCGTGCTGTACCTGCCCTGGGAGTGTTTGATGGGACAGTGTAGTGGGACCTTTTTTCTTTATCTAAGCCATTCTGTATGTGGACTGGGAGTGTTCGATGGTGACAGTGTAGAGGGAGCTTTGCTCTGTATCTAACCCCATGTAGTATCTGCCCAGGGAGTGTTTGATGCGGAGAGTGCAGAGGGAGCTTTGCTCTGTATCTAACCTGTGCTGTATCTGCCCTGGGAGTGTTTGATGGGACTGTGTAGAGGGAGCTTTACTCTTTATCTCACCCCGTGCTGTACCTACCCTGTGAGTGTTGATTGGGACAGTGTAGAGGGTCCTTTTCTCTGTATCTATCCCTGTGCTGTACCTGCCCTGGGGGTGTTTGATGGGACAGTGCAAAGGGAGCTTTACTCTGTATCTAACCCCATGCTATACCTGTCATGGGAGTGTTTGGTGGGGACAGTGTTGAGGAAGCTTTACCCTGTATCTAAACCTGTGCTATACCTTCCCTGGGATTGTTGATTGGGACAGAGAAGAGGGAGCTTTTCTCTGTGTCTAACCCCGTGCTTTACCTGCCCTGGGAGGTTGATTGGGACAGTTTGATGGACCTTTAGTCTTTATCTCAGCCTGTGCTCTAACTGCCCTTGGAGAGTTTGATGGGACAGTGTTGAGGGAGCTTTACTCTGTATCTACCCCCGTGCTGTATCTGCCCTGGTACCATTTGGTGGGGTCAGTGTAGTGGGAGCTTTACTCTGTATCTATCCGGGTGCTGTACCTGCCCTGGGATTGTTTGGTGGGGACAGTGTAGAGGGAGCTTTAATCTGTATCTAACCCCGTGCTGTAGCTTTCCGGGGAGTGTTTGATGGGACAGTGCAAATGGAGCTTTGTTCTGCATCTAACCCATTCTGTATGTGGACTGGGAGTGTTCCTTTGTGACAGTGTAGAGGGAGCTTTTCTCTGTATCTAACCCAATGTTGTACCTGCCCTGGGCGTGTTTGGTGGGGGCACTGTACAGGGAGCTTTACTCTGTATCTGACCCCGTGCTATACCTGCCCAGATAGTGTTTGGTGGGGACAGAGTTGTCGGAGATTTAATCTGTATCTATCCCCGTGCTGTACCTGTCCTGGGAGTGTTTCTTGGGACAGTGCAGAGGGAGCTTTACTCTGTATCTATCCCCGTGCTGTACCTGTCCTGGGAGTGTTTGGTGGGGACAGTGTAGAGGGAGTTTTACTCTGTATCTGATCCCGTGCTGTACCTGTCCTGGGAGTGTTTGATGGGACAGTGTAGAGGGAGCTTTAATCTGTATCTAACCCTGTGCTATACCTGTCCTGGGAGTGTTTAATTGGACAGTGCAGATGGAGTTTTGTTCTCTATCTAACCCCTACTGTATCTGCATTGGGAGTGTTGAATGGGGACAGTGTAGAGGGAGCTTTGTTCTGTATCTAACCCCGTGCTATACCTGTCGTGGGAGTGTTTGGTGGGGACAGTGTAGAGGAAGCTTTACCCTGTATCTAACCCTGTGCTATACCTACCCTGGGAGTGTTGATTGGGACAGAGTAGAGGGAGCTTTACTCTGCATGTAACCCCGTGCTGTACGTGCCCTGGGAGTGTTTGATGGGACAGTGTAGAGGGAACTTTTCTCTGTATCTATCCCTGTGCTGTCCCTGTCCTGGGATTGTTTGATGGGACAGTGTAGCAGGACCTTTTCTTTGTATCTAACCCCGTGCTGTACCTGTCCTGGGAGTGTTTGATGGGACAGTGCGAAGGGAGCTTTTCTCTGTATCTAACCCCGTGCTATACCTGTCGTGGGAGTGTTTGGTAGGGACAGTGTCGAGGAAGTTTTACCCTGTATCTAAACTCGTGCTATACCTACCCTGGGAGTGTTGATTGGGACAGAGTAGAGGGAGCTTTGTTCTGTATCTAACCCATTCTGTATCTGCACTGGGAGTGTTCGATGGGGACAGTGTAGAGGGAGATTTGCTCTATATCTAACCCCGCGTAATATCTGCCCAGGGAGTCTTTGATGAGGACAGTGCAGAGGGAGCTCTGCTCTGTATGTGACTCGTGCTGTATCTGCCCTGGGAGTCTTTGATGGGACTGTGTAGAGGGTCCTTTACAATGTATCTAACGCCATGTTGTACCTGCCCTGGGACTGTTGATTGGGACAGTGTACAGGGTCCTTTAGTCTATATCTAACCCTGTGCTATACCTGTCCTGGGAGTGTTTAATGGGACAGTGCAGATGGAGTTTTGTTCTCTATCTAACCCCTTCTGTATCTGCTTTGGCAGTTTTGAATGGGGACAGTGTAGAGGGAGCTTTGCTCTGTATCTAACCCCATGTAGTATCTGCCCAGGGAGTGTTTGATGGGGACAGATTAGAGGGAGCTTTACTCTGTATCTAACCCCGTGCTGTACCTGTGCTAGGAGTGTTTCATGGGACAGTGCAGAGGGAGCTTTTCTCTGTATCTATCCCTGTGCTGTACCTGTCCTGGGAGTGTTTGATGGGACAGTGTAGAGGGAGCTTTAATCTGTATCTAACCCTGTGCTATACCTGTCCTGGGAGTGCTTAATGGGACAGTGCAGATGGAGTTTTGTTCTCTATCTAAACGCTTCTGTATCTGCATTGGGAGTGTTGAATGGGGACAGTGTAGAGGGAGCTTTGCTCTGTATCTAACCCCATGTAATATCTGCCCAGGGATTGTTTGATGGGGACAGTGCAGAGGGATCTTTGCTCTCTATCTAACGCCGGCTGTATCTGCGCTGGGATTGTTGGATGGGACTGTGTAGGGAGAGCTTTACTCTGTATCTAACGCCGTGCTGTACCTGCCTTGGAAGTGGTTGGTGGGGAGAGTGTAGAGGGAGCTTTACTCTGTATGTAACCCCATGCTGTACCTGCCCTGGGAGTGTTTGATGGGACAGTGTAGTGGGACCTTTTCTCTGTATCTATCCCTGTGCTGTACCTGCCCTGGGGGTGTTTGATGGGACAGTGCAAAGGGAGCATAACTCTGTATCTAACCCCGTGCTATACCTGTCGTGGGAGTGTTTGGTGGGGACAGTGTAGAGGAAGCTTTACCCTGTATCTAACCCTGTGCTATACCTACCCTGGGAGTGTTGATTGGGACAGAGTAGAGGGAGCTTTACTCTGCATATAACCCCGTGCTGTACCTGCCCTGGGAGTGTTTGATGGGACAGTGTAGAGGGAACTTTTCCCTGTATCTATCCCTGTGCTGTAACTGTCCTGGGATTGTTTGATGGGACAGTGTAGCGGGAGCTTTTCTCTGTATCTAACCCCGTGCTATACGTGTCGTGGGAGTGTTTGGTAGGGACAGTGTCGAGGAAGTTTTACCCTGTATCTAAACTCGTGCTATACCTACCCTGGGAGTGTTGATTGGGACAGAGTAGAGGGAGCTTTGTTCTGTATCTAACCCATTCTGTATCTGCACTGGGAGTGTTCGATGGGGACAGTGTAGAGGGAGATTTGCTCTATATCTAACCCCGCGTAATATCTGCCCAGGGAGTCTTTGATGAGGACAGTGCAGAGGGAGCTTTGCTCTGTATGTGACTCGTGCTGTATCTGCCCTGGGAGTCTTTGATGGGACTGTGTAGAGGGACCTTTACAATGTATCTAACGCCATGTTGTACCTGCCCTGGGACTGTTGATTGGGACAGTGTAGAAGGGCCTTTAGTCTATATCTAACCCTGTGCTATACCTGTCCTGGGAGTGTTTAATGGGACAGTGCAGATGGAGTTTTGTTCTCTATCTAACCCCTTCTGTATCTGCTTTGGGAGTGTTGAATGGTGACAGTGTAGAGGGAGCTTTGCTCTGTATCTAACCCCATGTAGTATCTGCCCAGGGAGTGTTTGATGGGGACAGATTAGAGGGAGCTTTACTCTGTATCTAACCCCGTGCTGTACCTGTGCTAGGAGTGTTTCATGGGACAGTGCAGAGGGAGCTTTTCTCTGTATCTATCCCTGTGCTGTACCTGTCCTGGGAGTGTTTGGTGGGGACAGTGTAGAGGGAGTTTTACTCTGTATCTGACCCCGTGCTGTACCTGTCCTAGGAGTGTTTGATGGGACAGTATAGAGGGAGCTTTACTCTGTATCTAACCCTGTGCTATACCTGTCCTGGGAGTATTTAATGGGACAGTGCAGATGGAATTTTGTTCTCTATCTAACCCCTTCTGTATCTGCTTTGGGAGTGTTGAATGGGGACAGTGTAGAGGGATCTTTGCTCTTTATCTAACCCCATGTAGTATCTGCCCAGGGAGTGTTTGATGGGGACAGATTAGAGGGAGCTTTACTCTGTATCTAACCCCGTGCTGTACCTGTGCTAGGAGTGTTTCATGGGACAGTGCAGAGGGAGCTTTTCTCTGTATCTATCCCCGTGCTGTACCTGTCCTGGGAGTGTTTGTTGGGGACAGAGTAGAGGGAGTTTTACTCTGTATCTTACCCCGTGCTGTACCTGTGCTGGGAGTGTTTGATGGGACAGTGTAGAGGGAGCTTTAATCTGTATCTAACCCTGTGCTATACCTGTCCTGGGAGTGTTTAATGGGACAGTGCAGATGGAGTTTTGTTCTCTATCTAACCCCTTCTGTATCTGCATTGGGAGTGTTGAATGGGGACAGTGTAGAGGGAGCTTTGCTCTGTATCTAACCCCATGTAATATCTGCCCAGGGATTGTTTGATGGGGACAGTGCAGAGGGATCTTTGCTCTCTATCTAACGCCGGCTGTATCTGCGCTGGGATTGTTGGATGGGACTGTGTAGGGAGAGCTTTACTCTGTATCTAACGCCGTGCTGTACCTGCCTTGGGAGTGATTGGTGGGGAGAGTGTAGAGGGAGCTTTACTCTGTATGTAACCCCATGCTGTACCTGCCCTGGGAGTGTTTGATGGGACAGTGTAGTGGGACCTTTTCTCTGTATCTATCCCTGTGCTGTACCTGCCCTGGGGGTGTTTGATGGGACAGTGCAAACGGAGCTTTACTCTGTATCTAACCCCATGCTATACCTGTCGTGGGAGTGTTTGGTGCGGACAGTGTAGAGGAAGCTTTACCCTGTATCTAACCCTGTGCTATACCTACCCTGGGAGTGTTGATTGGGACAGAGTAGAGGGAGCTTTACTCTGCATGTAACCCCGTGCTGTACCTGCCCTGGGAGTGTTTGATGGGACAGTGTAGAGGGAACTTTTCGCTGTATCTATCCCTGTGCTGTACCTGTCCTGGGATTGTTTGATGGGACAGTGTAGCACGACCTTTTCTTTGTATCTAACCCCATGCTGTACCTGTCCTGGGAGTGTTTGATGGGACAGTGTAGCGGGAGCTTTTCTCTGTATCTAACCCCGTGCTATACCTGTCGTGGGAGTGTTTGGTAGGGAAAGTGTCGAGGAAGTTTTACCCTGTATCTAAACTCTTGCTATACCTACCCTGGGAGTGTTGATTGGGACAGAGTAGAGGGAGCTTTGTTCTGTATCTAACCCATTCTGTATCTGCACTGGGAGTGTTCAATGGGGACAGTGTAGAGGGAGATTTGCTCTATATCTAACCCCGCGTAATATCTGCCCAGGGAGTCTTTGATGAGGACAGTGCAGAGGGAGCTCTGCTCTGTATGTGACTCGTGCTGTATCTGCCCTGGGAGTCTTTGATGGGACTATGTAGAGGGACCTTTACAATGTATCTAACGCCATGTTGTATCTGCCCTGGGACTGTTGATTGGGACAGTGTAGAGGGGCCTTTAGTCTGTATCTAACCCTGTGCTATACCTGTCCAGGGAGTGTTTAATGGGACAGTGCAGATGGAGTTTTGTTCTCTATCTAACCCCTTCTGAATCTGCTTTGGGAGTGTTGAATGGGGACAGTGTAGAGGGAGCTTTGCTCTGTATCTAACCCCATGTAGTATCTGCCCAGGGAGTGTTTGATGGGGACAGATTAGAGGGAGCTTTACTCTGTATCTAACCCCATGCTGTACCTGTGCTAGGAGTGTTTCATGGGACAGTGCAGAGGGAGCTTTTCTCTGTATCTATCCCTGTGCTGTACCTGTCCTGGGTGTGTTTGGTGGGGACAGTGTAGAGGGAGTTTTACTCTGTATCTGACCCCGTGCTGTACCTGTCCTAGGAGTGTTTGATGGGACAGTATAGAGGGAGCTTTACTCTGTATCTAACCCTGTGCTATACCTGTCCTGGGAGTATTTAATGGGACAGTGCAGATGGAGTTTTGTTCTCTATCTAACCCCTTCTGTATCTGCATTGGAAGTGTTGAATGGGACAGTGTAGAGGGAGCTTTGCTCTTTATCTAACCCCATGTAGTATCTGCCCAGGGATTGTTTGATGGGGACAGTGCAGAGGGATCTTTGCTCTCTATCTAACCCCTGCTGTCTCTGTGCTGGGAGTGTTGGATGGGACTATGTTGTGGGAGCTTTACTCTGTATCTAACGCATTGCTGTACCTGCCTTGGAAGTGATTGGTGGGGAGAGTGTAGAGGGAGCTTTACTCTGTATGTAACCCCGTGGTGTACCTGCCCTGGGAGTGTTTGATGAGACAGTGTTGTGGGACCTTTTCTCTGTATCTATCCCTGTGCTGTAACTGCCCTGGGGGTGTTTGATGGGCCAGCGCGAAGGGAGCTTTACTCTGTATCTAACCCCATACTATACCTGTTGTGGGACTATTTGGTGGGGACAGTGTACAGGAAGCTTTATCCTCTATCTAAACCTGTGCTATACCTATCCTGGGAGTGTTGATTGGGACAGAGTAGAGGGAGCTTTACTCTGCATGTAACCCCGTGCTGTACCTGCCCTGGGAGTGTTTGATGGGACAGTGTGGAGGGACCTTTTCTCTGTATCTATCCCTGTGCTGTACCTGTCCTGGGAGTGTTTGATGGGACAGTGTAGCAGGACCATTTGTCTGTATCTAACCCCGTGCTATACCTGTCGTGGGAGTGTTTGAAATGGACAGTGTCGAGGAAGTTTTACCCTGTATCTTAACTCGTGCTATACCTACCCTGGGAGTGTTGATTGGGACAGAGTAGAGGGAGCTTTATTCTGTATCTAACCCATTCTGTATCTGCAATGGGAGTGTTCGATGGGACTGTGTAGAGGGAGCTTTACACTGTATCTAACCCTGTGTTCTACCTGCCCTGGGACTGTTGATTGGGACAGTGTAGAGGGGCCTTTAGTCTATATCTCAGCCTGTGCTGTAACTGCCCTGGGAGTGTTTGATGGGATGGTGTAGAGGGAGCTTTACTCTGTATCTAACCCCGTGTTGTACCTGCCCTGGGTCTGTTTGGTTGGGACATTGTAGATGGAGCTGTACTCTGTATCTAACCCCGTGCTCTACGTGCCCTGGCATTGTTTGGTGGGGACAGTGTAGAGGGAGATTTTCTCTGTGTCTAACCCCGTGCTGTACATATCCTGGGAGTGTTTGATTGGACAGTACAGAGTGAGCTTTACTCTATATCTGACCCCGTGCTGTACCTTTCCTGGGAGTGTTTGATGGGACATTACAGAGGGAGCTTAATCTGTATCTTATCCCGTGCTGTACCTGCCCTGGGATTGTCTGGTTGGGACAGTGTAGAGGGAGCTTTGCTTTGTATCTTACCCCGTGCTGTATCTGCCCTGGTAGTGTTTGGTGGGGAAAGTGTAGAGGGAGCTTTACTCTGTATCTAACCCCTGCTTTACCTGCCCTGGGATTGTTTGATGGACATTGCAGATGAAGCTTTGTTCTGTATCTAACCCATTCAGTATCTGCACTGGGAGTGTTCGATGGGGACAGTATAGAGGGAGCTTTGCTATGTATCTAACCCCATGTAGTATATGCCCAGGGATTGTTTTATGGGGACAGTGCAGAGGGAGCTTTACTCTGTATCTAACCCGTGCTGTATCTGCCCTGGGAGTGTTTGATGGGACTGTGTAGGGGGAGCTTTAATCTGTATCTAACGCACTGCTGTACCTGACTTGGGAGTGTTTGGTGGGGAGAGTGTAGAGGGAGCTTTACTCTGTATGTAACCCCGGGCTGTACCTGCCCTGGGAGTGTTTGATGGGACAGTGTAGAGGGACCTTTTCTCTGTATCTATCCCTGTGCTGTACTGCGCTTGGGGTGTTTGATGGGACAGTGCAAAGGGAGCTTTACTCTATATGTAACCCCGTGCTATACCTGTCATGGGAGTGTTTGGTGGGGACAGTGTATAGGAATCTTTATCCTGTATCTAAACCCCTGCTATACCTACCTTGGGAGTGTTGATTGGGACAGAGTAGAGGGAGCTTTTCTCTGTATCTAACCCCGTGCCGTACCTTTCCTGGGAGTGTTTGATGGGACCGTACAGAGGGAGATGTACTCTGTATCTTACCCCGTGCTGTATCTGGCCCTGGTAGTGTTTGGTGGGGAAAGTGTAGAGAGAGCTTTACTCTGTATCTAACCCCGTGCTATACCTGTCCTGGGAGTGTTTGATGGGACAGTGCAGATGGACCTTTGTTCTGTATCTAACCCCTTCTGTATCTCCACTTGGAGTGTTCTATGGGGACAGTGTAGAGGGAGATTTGCTCTATATCTAACCCTGCGTAATATCTTCCAGGGAGTCTTTGATGGGGACAGTGCAGAGGGAGCTTTGCTCTGTATATAACCCTTCCTGTATTTGCACTGGGAGTCTTTGATGGGACTGTGTAGAGGGATACTTACACTGTATCTAACCCCGTGTTGTACCTGCCCTGGGAGTGTTGATTGGGACAGTGTAGAGGGGCCTTTAGTCTTTATCTAAGCCTGTGCTGTTATTGCCCTGGGAGTGTTTGATGGGACAGTGTAGAGGGAGCTTTACTCTATATCTGACCCCGTGCTGTATCTGCCCTGGTACTGTTTGGTGGGAACAGTGTAGAGGGAGCTTTACTCTGTATCTAAACCCGTGCTTTACCTGCTCTGGTAGTGTTTGGTTGGGACAGTGTAGAGGGAGATTTTCTCTGTATCTATCCCCATGCTGTACCTGCCCTGGGATTGTTTGGTGGGGACAGTGTAGAGGGAGCTTTACTCTGTATCTAACCCCGTTCTGTATCTGCACTGGGAGTGTTTAGTGTGGACCGGGCAGAGGGACCTTTGCTCTGTATCTGACCCCGTGCTCTATCTGCCCTGTGAGAGTTGATTGCGACAGTGTAGAGGGAGCTTTTCTCTGTATCTAACCGCGTGCTCTATCTGCCCTGGTAGTGTTTGGTGGGGAAAGTGTGGAAGGAGCTTTACTCTGTATCTAACCCCGTGCTTTACCTGCCCTGGGATTGTTTGATGGACATTGCAGATGAAGCTTTGTTCTGTATCTAACCCCTTCCGTATCTGCACTGGGAGTGTTCGATGGGGACAGTATACAGTGAGCTTTGCTCTGTATCTAACCCGTGCTGTATCTGCCCTGGGAGTATTTGATGGGACTGTGTAGACGGAGCTTTACACTGTATCTAACCCCGTGTTGTACCAGCTGTGGGAGTGTTGACTGGGACAGTGTAGAGGGGCCTTTCGTCTTTATCTAACCCCTGCTGTATCTGCCCTGGGAGTGTTTGATTGGACTGAGTAGAGGGAGCTTTTCTCTGTATCTAAACCCATGCTGTACCTGTCCTGGGAGTGTTGATTGGGACAGTGCAGAGGGAGCTTTACTCTGTACTTATCCCCGTGCTGTACCTGTCCTGGGAGTGTTTGGTGGGGACAGGGTAGAGGGAGCTGTACCCTCTATCTAACCCCGTGCTGTAACTTTCCTGGGAGTGTTTGATGGGACAGTACAGAGGGAGCTTTAATCTCTATCTTACCCCGTGCTGCATCTGCCCTGTTAGTGTTTGGTGTGGAAAGTGTAGAGGGAGCTATATTCTGTATCTAACCCTATGCTGTACCTGCCCTGGGATTGTTAGATGGGGACAGTGTAGAGGGAGCTTTGCTCTGTATCTAACCTCGTGCTATACCTGTCGTGGGAGTGTTTGGTGGGGACAGTGTAGAGGAAGCTTTACCCTGTATCTAAACCCGTGCTATACCTACCCTGGGAGTGTTGATTGAGACAGAGTAGAGGGAGCTTTTCTCTGTATCTAACCCCGTGCTGTACCTTTCCTGTGAGTGTTTGATGGGACAGTCCAGAGGGAGATGTACTCTGTATCATACCCCGTGCTGTATCTGCCCCTGGTTGTGTTTGGTGGGGACAGTGTAGAGTTAGCTTTACTCTGTATCTAACCCCGTGCTATACCTGTCCTGGGAGTGTATGATGGGACAGTGCAGATGGAGCTTTGTTCTGTATCTAACCCATTCTGTATCTGCACTGGGAGTGTTTGATGGGACAGTGTAGCGGGAGCTTTACTCTGTAATTAACCCCCTGTTGTTCCTGCCCAGGGCGTATTTAGTGGGGACAGTGTAGACGGAGCTTTAATCTGTATCTAACTCCGTGCTGTACCTGTCCAAGCAGAGATTGATGTTTTCTGTAGAGGGAGATTCACTCTGTATCTAACCCAATGATTTTCCTGCCCTGGGATTGTTTGGTGGGGACAGGGTAGAGGGAGCTTTACTCTGTATCTAACCTCGTTCTGTATCTGCACTGGGAGTGTTCGATGGGGACAGTGTAGAGGGAGCTTTACTCTTTATCTAACCCCATATTGTACCTGCCCTGGGCGTGTTTGGTGGGGACAATGTAGAGGGAGCTTTACTCTGTATCTAACTTTACTCTGTATCTAACACCGTGCTGTACCTGTCCTCGCAGAGATTGATGTGACACTGCAGGGGGAGCTTTACTCTATATCTAACCCCGTGCTGTATCTGACCCAGGATTGTTTGGTGGGGACATTGTAGAGGACGCTTTACTCTGTATCTAAAACCATGTAGTACCTGCACTGGGAGTGTTTGATGGGGACAGTGAAGAGGGAGCTTTGCTCTTTATCTAACCCCTGCTGTATCTGCCCTGGGAGTCTTTGATGGAACTGTGTAGAGGGAGCTTTACTCTGCATCTTACCCCGTGCTGTAAATGCCGTGGGAGTCTTGATTGGGACAGTGTAGAGGGAGTTTTACTCTATATCTAACCCCGTGCTGTAGCTGCCCTGGGATTGTTGATTGGGACAGTGTAGAGGGACATTTACTCTTTATCTAACCCTGTGCTGTAACTGCCCAGGGAGTGTTTGATGGGACAGTGTAGCGGGAGCTTTACTCTGTATTTAACCCCCTGTTGTTCCTGCCCTGGGCGTGTTTAGTGGGGACAGTGTAGCGGGAGCTTTAATCTGTATCTAACTCCGTGCTGTACCTGTCCTAGCAGAGATTGATGGTACTCTGTAGAGGGAGATTCACTCTGTATCTAACCCAATGTTTTTCCTGCCCTGGGATTGTTTGGTGGGGACAGTGTAGAGGGAGCTTTACTCTGTATCTAACCCCATATTGTACCTGCCCTGGGCGTGTTTGGTGGGGACAGTGTAGAGGGAGCTTTAATCTGCATCTAACCCCGAGCTCTACCTGTCCTCGCAGAGATTGATGGGACACTGCAGGGGGAGCTTTACTCTGTATCTAACCCCGTGCTGTATCCGACCCAGGAGTGTTTGGTGGGGACATTGTAGAGGACGCTTTACTCTGTATCTAAAACCATGTAGTACCTGCACTGGGAGTGTTTGATGGGGACAGTGCAGAGGGAGCTTTCCTCTGTATTTAACCCGTGCTGTCCATGCCGTGGGAGTGTTTGATGGGACAGTGCAGAGGGAGCTTTACTCTGTATCTAATTACATGCTGTATCTGCCCTGAGAGTGTTTGGTGGGACAGTGCAGAGGGAACTTTACTCTCTATCTAACCCCATGTAGTACCTGCCCAGGGAGTGTTTGATGGGGACCGTGCATAGCGAGCTTTGCTCTGTATCTAAATGTGCTGTATCTGTCCTGGGATTGTTTGATGGGACATGTAGAGGGAGCTTTACTCTGCATGTAACCCCGTGCTGTACCTGTCCTGGTAGTGTTTGATTGGGACTGTGTAGAGGGAGATTTAATGTGTATCTGACCCCTTGCTGTACCTGCCCTGGGAGTGTTTGATGGTGACTGTGTAGAGGGAGCTTTGCTCTTTATCTAACCCCACGTAGTATCTGCCCAGGGAGTGTTTGATGCGGACAGTGCACAGGGAGCTTTGCTCTGTGTATAACCCTGTGCTGTATCTGCCCTGGGAGTGCTTGATGGGGACAGTGTAGAGCGAGCTTTACTCTGTATCTAACCCTGTGCTGTACCTGCCCTGGGAGTGTTTGATGGGGACGGTGTAGAGCGAGCTTTATTCTGTATCTAAACCCATGCTGTACCTACCCTGGGAGTGTTTGATGGGACACTGTAAAGGGAGCTTTACTCTGTATCGAACACCGTGCTGTACCTGCCCTGGGAATGTTTGGTGGGAACAGCGTAGAGGGAGCTTTACTCTGTATTTTACCCTGTGCTGTTTCAGTACTGGGAGTGTTGATTGGGACAGTGTATAGGGCGCTTTACTCTGTATCTAACACCATGCTGTACCTGCCCTGGGAGTGTTTGATGGGGCAGTGTAGATGGTACTTTACTCTGTATGTAACCCCGTGCTGTACCTGCCCTGCGAGTGTTGATTGGGACAGTGTAGAGGGAACTTTACTCTGTATCTAACCCTGTGCTGTATCCGACCCGGGAGTGTTTGGTGGGGACATTGTAGTGGGTGCTTTACTCTGTATCTAACCTCGTGCTGTACCTGCCCTGGGGGTGTTTGGTTGGGACAGTGTAGAGGGAGCTTTAATCTGTATCTAACCCCGAGCTCTACCTGTCCTAGCAGAGATTGATGGGAAACTGCAGAGGGAACTTTACTCTGTATCTAACCCTGTGCTGTATCCGACCCGGGAGTGTTTGATGGGGACATTGCAGAGGGTGCTTTACTCTGTATCTAAAACCATGTAGTACCTGCCCAGGGAGTGTTTGATGGGGACCGTGCATAGCGAGCTTTGCTCTGTATCTAAATGTGTTGTATCTGTCCTGGGATTGTTTGATGGGACAGTGTAGAGGGAGCTTTACTCTGCATGTAACCCTGTGCTGTACCTGTCCTGGGAGTGTTTGATTGGGACTGTGTAGAGGGAGCTTTGCTCTGTATCTAACCCCGTGCTATACCTGTCGTGGAAGTGTTTGGTGGGGACAGTGTAGAGGAAGTTTTACTCTGTATCTAACCCCGTGCTATACCTGTCGTGGGAGTGTTTGATGGGATTGTGTAGAGGAAGCTTTACTCTGTATCTAACCCCGTGCTGTACCTGCCCTGGGAGTGTTGATTGGGACAGTGTAGAGGGACCTTTTCTCTGTATCTATCCCTGTGCTTCACCTGCCCTGGGGGTGTTTGATGGGACAGTGCAAAGGGAGCTTTACTCTGTATCTAACCCCGTGCTATACCTGTCCTTGGAGTGTTTGATGGAACAGTGCAGATGGAGCTTTGTTCTGTATCTAACCCATTCTGTATCTGCACTGGGAGTGTTCGATGGGGACAGTGTAGAGTGAGATTTGCTCTACATCCAAGCCCGTGTAGTATCTGCCCAGCGAGTGTTTGATGGGACAGTGCAGATGGAGCTTTGCTCTGTATCTAACCCATGCTGTATCTGCCCTGGTAGTGTTTGAAGGGACAGAGTAGAGGGAGCTTTTCTCTGTATCTAAACCCATGCTGTACCTGTCCTGGGAGTGTTTGGTGGGGACAGTGTAGAGGGTGCTTTCCCCTGTATCTAACCCCGTGCTGTACCTGCCCTGGGCGTGTTGATTGGGACAGTGTAGAGGGACATTTAGACTGTATCTTACCCCGTGCTGAACCTGCCCTGGGAGTGTTTGATGGGTCAGTGTAGAGGGAGCTTTTCTCTGTATCTAACCCCGTGCTGTACCTTTCTTGGGAGTGTTTGATGGGACAGTGCAGATGGAGCTTTGTTCTCTATCTAACCCATTCTGTATCTGCATTGGGAGTGTTCGATGTGGACAGTGTGGAGGGAGCTTTGCTCTGTATCTCACCCTATGTAGTATCTGCCCAGGGAGTGTTTGATGGCGACAGTGCAGAGAGAGATTTGCTCTGTATCTAACCCCTGCTTTATCTGCGCTGGGAGTGTTTGATGGGACAGTGTAGAGGGAGCTTTAATCTGTATCTAACCCCGTGCTGTACCTGTCCTCGCAGAGATTGGTGGGACACTGCAGCGGGAGCTTTACTCTGTATCTAACCCCGTGCTGTATCCAACCCGGTAGTTTTTGGTGGGTACATTGTAGACGGCGCTTTACTTTGTATCTTAACCATGTAGTATCTGCCCTAGTAGTGTTTGATGGGGACAGTGCAGAGGGAACTTTCCTCTGTATCTAACCCATACCGTATCTGCCCTGGGATATTATTGATGGGACAGTGTAGAGTGAACTTTAGCCTGTATCTAACCCCGTGCTGTACATGCCCTGGGAGTGTTTGTGGGACAGCCTAGAGGGAGCTTTACTCTGTATCTAACACCGTGCTGTAACTTTCATGGGAATGTTTGATGGGACAGTGCAGAGGGAGCTTTACTCTGTATCTAATTACATGCTGTATCTGCCCTGAGAGTGTTTGGTGGGACAGTGCAGAGGGAGCTTTACTCTGTATCTAACCCCATGTAGTACCTGCCCTGGGAGTGTTTGATTGGGACTCTGCATAGCGAGATTTGCTCTGTATCTAAAAGTGCTGTATCTGCCCTGGGAGTGTTTGATGGGATAGTGTAGAGGGAGCTTTGCTCTGTATCTAACCCCTGCTGTAACTGCGCTGGGAGTGTTTGATGGGAATGTGTAGAGGGTGTTTTACTCTGTATCTAACCCCGTGCTGTACCTGCTGTGGGAGAGTTTGGCGGGGATTGTGTAGAGGGAACTTTAATCTGTATCTAACCCTGTGCTGTTCCTGCCCTCGCAGAGGTTGATGGGACAATGCAGGGGGAGCTTTACTCTGTATCTAACCCCATGTTGTACCTGCCCTGGGCGTGTTTGGTGGGGAGAGCGTAGAGGGAGCTTTAATCTGTATCTAACCTCGTGTTGTTCCTGTCCTCGCAGAGATTAATGGGACACTGCAGGGGGTTGCTTTACTCTGTATCTAACCCCGTGCTGTATCCGACCCAGGAGTGTTTGGTGGGGACATTGTAGAGGACGCTTTACTCTGTATCTAAAACAATGTAGTACCTGCCCTGGGAGTGTTTGATGGGGACAGAGCAGAGGGAGCTTTCCTCTGTATTTAACCCGTACTGTACATGCCGTGGGAGTGTTTGATGGATCAGTGCAGAGGGAGCTTTACTCTGTATCTAATTACAAGCTGTATCTATCCTGAGAGTGTTTGGTGGGACAGTGCAGAGGGAGCTTTACTCTATATCTAACGCCATGTAGTACCTGCCCAGGGAGTGTTTGATAGGCACCGTGCATAGCGAGCTTTGCTCGGTATAAAAATGTGCTGTATCTGTCCTGGGATTGTTTGATGGGACAGTGTAGAGGGAGCTTTACTCTGCATGTAACCCTGTGCTGTATCTGCCCTGGGAGTGGTTGATGGGACTGTGTAGAGGGTGTTTTACTCTGTATCTAACCCCGTGCTGTACCTGCCGTGGGAGTGTTTGGCGGGGATAGTGTAGAGGGAACTTTAATCTGTATCTAACCCCGTGCTGTTCCTGCCCTCGCAGAGGTTGATGGGACACTGCAGGGGGAGCTTTACTCTGTATCTAACCCCGTGCTGTATCCGACCCGGGAGTGTTTGGTGGGTACATTGTAGAGGACTCTTTACTCTGTAGCTAAAACCATGTAGTACCTGCCCAGGGAGTGTTTTTTTGGACAGTGTAGAGGGACATTTAGTCTTTATCTAAGCCTGTGCTGTAACTGCCCTGGGAGTGTTTGATGGGACAGTGTAGAGGGAGCTTTACTCTGTATCTAACCCCATGTTGTACCTGCCCTGGGCGTGTTTGGTGGGGACAGTGTAGAGGGAGCTTTAATCTGTATCTAACCCCGTGCTGTTCCTGTCCTCGCAGAGATTGATGGGACACTGCAGGGGGTTGATTTACTCTGTATCTAACCCCGTGCTGTATCCGACCCAGGAGTGTTTGGTGGGGACATTGTAGAGGACTCTTTACTCTGTATCTAAAACAATGTAGTACCTGCCCTGGGAGTGTGAGATGGGGACAGTGCAGAGGGAGCTTTCCTCTGTATTTAACCCGTGCTGTACATGCTGTTGGAGTGTTTGATGGGACAGTGCAGAGGGAGCTTTACTCTGTATCTAATTACCAGCTGTATCTGCCCTGAGAGTGTTTGGTGGGACAGTGCAGAGGGAGCTTTACTCTGTATCTAACGCCATGTAGTACCTGCCCAGGGAGTGTTTGATGGGGACCGTGCATAGCGGCTTTGCTCTGTATCTAAATGTCCTGTATCTGCCCTGGGAGTGGTTGATGGGACTGTGTAGAGGGTGCTTTACTCTGCATCTAACCCCTGCTGTATCAGCGCTGGGAGTGTTTGATGGGGACAGTGCAGAGGGAACTTTCCTCTGTATCTAACCGGTGCTGTATCTGCCCTGGGAGTGTTGATTGGGACAGTGTAGAGTGAACTTTAGCCTGTATCTAACCCGTGCTGTACATGCCCTGGGAGTGTTTGATGGGACAGTCTAGAGGGAGCTTTACTCTGTATCTAACCCTGTGCTATACCTGTCCTGGGAGTGTTTGATGGGACAGTGCAGAGGGAGCTTTACTCTGTATCTAATTACATGCTGTATCTGCCCTGAGATTGTCTGGTGGGACAGTGCAGAGGGAGCTTTACTCTGTAACTAACCCCATGTAGTACCTGACTTGGGCGTATTTGATGGGGACCGTGCATATCGAGCTTTGTTCTGTATCTAAACCCGTGCTGTACCTGTCCTGGGAGTGTTTGATTGGGACTGTGTAGAGGGAGATTTACTCTGTATCTGACCCCTTGCTGTACCTGCCCTGGGATTGTTTGCTGGGGACAGTGTAGAGGGAGCTTTGCTCTTTATCTAACCCCATGTAGTATCTGCCCAGGGAGTGTTTGATGCGGACAGTGCACAGGGAGCTTTGCTCTGTGTATAACCCTGTGCTGTATCTGCCCTGGGAGTATTTGTTGGGGACAGTGTAGAGCGAGCTTTACTCTGTATCTGACCCCATGTTGTACCTGCCCTGAGAATGTTTGGTGGGACAGTGCAGAGGCAGCTTTACTCTTTATCTAACCCCATGTAGTACCTGCCCAGGGAGTGTTTTTTGGGACAGTGTAGAGGGACATTTAGTCTTTATCTAAGCCTGTGCTGTAACTGCCCTGGGAGAGTTTGATGGGACAGTGTAGAGGGAGCTTTACTCTGTATCTAACGCCATGTAGTACCTGCCCAGGGAATGTTTGATAGGGACCGTGCATAGCGAGCTTTGCTCTGTATCTAAATGTGCTGTATCTGTCCTGGTATTGTTTGATGGGACAGTGTAGAGGGAGCTTTACTCTGCATGTAACCCCGTGCTGTATCTGCCCTGGGAGTGGTTGATGGGACTGTGTAGAGGGAGCTTTATTCTGTATGTAACCCCTTGCTGTATCTGCGCTGGGAGTGTTTGATGGGGACAGTGCAGAGGGAACTTTCCTCTGTATCTAACCGGTGCTGTATCTGCCCTGAGAGTGTTGATTGGGACAGTGTAGACTGAACTTTAGCCTGTATCTAACCCGTGCTGTACATGCCCTGGGAGTGTTTGATGGGACAGTCTAGAGGGAGCTTTACTCTGTATCTAACACCGTGCTGTAACTTTCATGGGAGTGTTTGGTGGGACAGTGCAGAGGGAGCTTTACTCTGTATCTAACCCCATGTAGTACCTGCCCTGGGAGTGTTTGTTTGGGACCTTGCATAGCGAGATTTGCTCTGTATCTAAAAGTGCTGTATCTGCCCTGGGAGTGTTTGATGGGATAGTGTAGAGGGAGCTTTGCTCTGTATCTTACCCCTGCTGTATCTGCGCTGGGAGTGTTTGATGGGACTGTGTAGAGGGAGCTTTACTCTGTATCTAACCCTGTGCTGTTTCAGCACTGGGAGTGTTGATTGGGACAGTGTATAGGGCACTTTACCCTGTATCTGGGGCAGTGTAGATGATACTTTACTCTGTATCTAACCCCGTGCTGTACCTGCCCTGGGAGTGTTGATTGGGACAGTGTAGTCTGCGGACATTTAGTCTTTATCTAAGCCTGTGCTGTAACTGCCCTGAGAGTGTTTGATGGGACAGTGTAGAGGGAGATTTACTCTGTATCTAACCCCGTGCTGTACCTGCCCTGGGAATGTTGATTGGGACAGTGTAGAGGGAAATTTAGTCTTTATCCAAGTCTGTGCTGTAACTGCCCTGGGAGTGTTTGATGGGACAGTGTACAGGGTGCTTGACTCTGTATCTAACCCCGTGTTGTACCTGCCCTGGTCTTGTTTGGTGGGGACAGTGCAGAGGGAGCTTTTCTCTATATCTAACCCGTGCTGTACCTGCCCTGTGAGTGTTGATTGGGACAGTGTGGAGGGAACTTTAGTCTTTATTTAACCCTGTTTTGTAACTGCCTTGGGACTGTTTGATGGGACAGTGTAAAGGGGCATTTAGTCTTTATCTAACCCAATCTGTATGTGGACTGGGAGTGTTCGATGGTGACAGTTTAGAGGGAGCTTTGCTGTGTAATTAACCCCATGTAGTACCTGCCCATGGACAGTTAGATGTGGACAGTGCAGAGGTAGCTTTGCTCTATATCTAACCCGTGCTGTATCTGCCCTGGGAGTGTTTGATGAGACAGTGCAGAGGGACAATTACTCTGTATCTAACCCCGTGCTGTACCTGCCCTGGGAGTGTTGATTGGGACAGTGTAGTGGGAGCTTTAATCTGTATCTAACCCCGTGCTGTACCTGCCCTGGGAATGTTTGGTGGGGACCGTGCAGAGGGACCTTAGCTCTGTATCTAACGCCGTGCTGTATCTGCCCTGTGAGAGTTGATTGGGACAGTGTAGAGGGAGCTTTTCTCTGTATCTAAACCCGTGCTTTACATGTCCTCGGAATGTTTGATGGGGACCATGTAGAGGGAGCTTTACCCTGTATCTAACCCCGTGCTGTACCTAACCTGGGAGTGTTTGATGGGACTGTACAGATGGAGCTTTTCTCTGTATCTTACCCCACGCTCTATCTGCCCTGGTAGTCTTTGGTGGGGACGGTGTATCTAACCCCGTGCTATACCTGTCCTGGGAGTGTTTGATGGGCCAGTGCAGATGGAGTTTTGTTCTCTATCAAACCCATTCTTTATATGCATTGGGAGTGTTCGAAGGTGACAGTGTAGAGGGAGCTTTGCTCTGTATCTAACCCCATGTAGTATCTGCCCAGGGAGTGTTTGATGGGGACAGTGTAGAGGGAGCATTACTCTGTATCTAACCCCGTGCTTTACCCTCCCTGGGATTGTTTGGTGGGGACAGTGTAGATGGAGCTTTCCCCTGTATCTAACCCCATGCTGTACCTGCCCTGGGAGTGTTGATTGGGACAGTGTAGAGGGACCTTTAGATTGTATCTTACCCTGTGCTGAACCTGCCCTGGGTGTGTTTGATGGCACAGTGTAGAGGGAGCTTTTCTCTGTATCTAACCCCGTGCTGTACCTGCCCTGGGATTGTTTGGTGGGGACAGTGTAGAGGGAGCTTTTCTCTGTATCTAACACCGTGCTGTACCTTTCTTGGGAGTGTTTGATGGGACAGTGCAGATGGAGCTTTGTTCTCTATCTAACCCATTCTGTATCTGCATTGGGAGTGTTCGATGTGGAAGTCTAGAGGGAGCTTTGCTCTGTATCTAACCCTATGTAGTATCTGCCCAGGGAGTGTTTGATGGCGACAGTGCAGAGAGAGATTTGCTCTGTATCTAACCCTGTGCTGTATCCGACCCGGGAGTGTTTGGTGGGTACATTGTAGAGGGCGCTTTACTCTGTATCTTAAACCATGTAGTACCTGCCCTGGGAGTGTTTGATGGGGACATTGCAGAGGGAGCTTTCCTCTGTATCTAACCTGTACAGTATCTGCACTGAAAGTGTTGATTGGGACAGTGTAGAGTGAACTTTAGCCTGTATCTAACCCCGTGTTGTACATGCCCTGGGAGTGTTGATGGGACAGTCTAGAGGGAGCTTTACTCTGTATCTAACACCGTGCTGTAACTGTCATCGGAGTGTTTGATGGGACAGTGCAGAGGGAGCTTTACTCAGTATCTAATTACATGCTGTATCTGCCCTGAGAGTGTTTGGTGGGACAGTGGAGAGAGAGCTTTGCTCTGTATCTAACCCCATGTTGTACCGGCACTGGGAGTGTTTGACTGGGACCCTGCAAGCGAGCTTTGCTCTGTATCTAAATGTGCTGTATCTGCCCTGGGAGTGTTTGATGGGACTGTGCAGAGGGTGTTTTACTCTGTATCTAACCCCATGCTGTACCTGCCATGGGAGTGTTTTACGGGGACAGTGTAGAGGGACATTTAGTCTTTATATAAGCATGTGCTGTAACTGCCCTGGGAGTGTTTGATGGGTCAGTGTTGAGGGAGCTTTACTATGTATCTAACCCCATGTTGTACCTGCCCTGGGCGTGTTTGGTGGGGACAGTGTAAAAGGAGCTTTAATCTGTATCTAACCCCGTGCTGTACCTGTCCTCGCAGAGATTGATGGGACGCTTCAGGGGGAGCTTTACTCTGTATCTAACCCCGTGCTGTATTCGACCCGACAGTGTTTGGTGGGGACATTGTAGAGGGAGCTTTACTCTGTATCTAACCCCGTGCTTTACATGCCCTGGGATTCTTTGGTGGGGACAGTGTAGAGGGAGCTTTACCCTGTATCTAACCCAATGCTGTACCTGCCCTGAGAGTGTTGATTGGTACATTGTAGAAGGAACTTTAGACTGTATCTTACCCCGTGCTGTACCTGCCCTGGAAGTGTTTGATGGGACAGTGTAGAGGGACCGTTAGTCTTTATCTAAGCTTGTGCTGTAACTGCCCTGCGAGTGTTTGATGGGACAGTGTAGAGGGAGATTTACTCTGTATCTAACCCCGTGTTGTAACTGCCTTGGGCGTGTTTGGTGGGGACACTGTAGAGGGAGCTTTACTCTATATCTAACCCCGTGCTGTACCTTTCCTGGGAGTGTCTGATGGGACAGTACAGAGGCAGCTTTACTCTGTATCTTACCCCGTGCTGTATCTGCCCTGGTAGTGTTTGGTGAGGACAATGTAGAGGGAGATTTACTCTATATCTAACCCCGTGCTGTACCTGCCCTGGGATTTTTTGTTGGGGACAGTGTAGCGGGAGCTTTAATCTGTACCTAACCCCGTGTTATACCTGTCCTGGGAGTGTTTGATGGGACAGTACAGATTGAGCTTTGTTCTATATCGAACCCCGTGTTCTACCTGCCGTAGGAGTGTTTGGTGGGGACAGAGTAGAGGGAGCTTTACTCTGTATCTAACCCCGTGCTGTACCTGCCCTGGGAATGTTGATTTGGACAGTGTAGAGGGACATTTAGTCTTTATCTAAGCCTGTACTGTAACTGTCCTGGGAGTGTTTGATGGGACAGTGTAGAGGGAGCTTTACTCTGTATCTAACCCCATGCTGTATCCGACCCGGGAGTGTTTGGTGGGGACATTGTAGAGGACGCTTTACTCTGTATCTAAAACCATGTAGTACCTGCCCTGGGAGTGTTTGATGAGGACAGTGCAGAGGGAGCTTTCCTCTGTATTTAACCCGTACTGTACATGCCGTGGGTGTGTTTGATGGGACAGTGCCAAGGGAGCTTTACTCTGTATCTAATTACATGCTGTATCTGCCCTGAGAGTGTTTGGTGGGACAGTGCAGAGGGAGCTTTACTCTGTATCTAACCCCATGTTGTACCTGCCCAGGGAGTGTTTGATGGGGACCTTGCATAGTGAGCTTTGCTCTGTACCTAAATGTGCTATATCTGTCCTGGGATTGTTTGATGGGACAGTGTAGAGCGAGCTTTACTCTGCATGTAACCCCGTGCTGTACCTGTCCTGGGAGTGTTTGATTGGGACTGTGTAGAGGAAGATTTACTCTGTATCTGACCACTTGCTGTACCTGCCCTGGGATTGTTTGCTGGGGACAGTGTAGAGGGAGCTTTGCTCTTTATCTAACCCCATGAAGTTTCTGCCCAGCGAGTGTTTGATGCGGACAGTGCACAGGGAGCTTTGCTCTGTGTCTAACCCTGTGCTGTATCTGCCCTGGGAGTGTTTGATGGGGAAAGTGTAGGGCGAGCTTTATTCTGTATCTAAACCCGTGCATCGAATCCCGTGCTGTACCTGCCCTGGGAATGTTTGGTGGGAACACCGTAGAGGTAGCTTTACTCTGTATCTAACCCTGTGCTGTTTCAGCACTGGGAGTGTTGATTGGGACAGTGTATAGGGCACTTTACTCTGTATCTAACACCGTGCTGTACCTGCCCTGGGAGTTCTGAATGGGACAGTGTAGAGGGACATTTGGTCTTTATCTAAGCCTGTGCCGTAACTGCCCTGAGAGTGTTTGATGGGACAGTGTAGAGGGAGCTTTACTCTGTATCTAACCCCGAGCTCTACATGTCCTCGCAGAGATTGACGGGACACTGCAGGGGGAGCTTTACTCTGTATCTAACCCTGTACTGTATCCGCCCCAGGAGTGTTTGGTGGTGACAGTGTATAGGGCACTTTACTCTGTATCTAACACCATGCTGTACCATCCCTGGGAGTGCTGATTGGGACAGTGCAGAGGGACATTTAGTCTTTATCTAAGCCTGTGCTGTAACTGCCCTGAGAGTGTTTGATGGGACAGTGTAGAGGGAGCTTTACTCTGTATCTAACCCCGAGCTCTACCTGTCCTAGCAGAGATTGACGGGACACTGCAGAGGGAGCTTTACTCTGCATCTACCCCTGTACTGTATCCGCCCCAGGGGTGTTTGGTGGGGACATTGTAGAGTGCGTTTTACTCTGTCTCTAAAACCATGTAGTGAGAGTGTTTGATGTGGACAGTGCAGAGGGAGCTTTCCTCTGTATCTAACCCATGCTTTATCTGCCCTGAGAATGCTGATTGGGACAGTGTAGAGTGAACTTTTGCCTGTATCTAACCCCGTGCTGTACATGCCCTGGGAGTGTTTGATGGGACAGTCTAGAGGGAGCTTTGCTCTGTATCTAACACTGTGCTGGAACTGTCCTGGGAGTGTTTGATGGGACAGGGCAGAGGGAGCTTTACTCTGTATCTAACCCTGTGCTGTACCTGCCCTGGGTGTGTTTGGTGGGAACAGTGAAGAGGGAGCTTTACCCTGTATCTAACCCTGTGCTGTACCTGCCCAGGGAGTGTTGATTGGGACATTGTAGAAGGACCTTTAGACTGTATCTTACCCCGTGATGTACCTGCCTTGGAAGTGTTTGATGGGACAGTGTAGAGGGACCATCAGTCTTTATCTAAGCCTGTGCTGTAACTGCCCTGCGAGTGTTTGATGGGACAGTGTAGAGGGAGATTTACTCTGTAACTAACCCCATGTTTTAACTGCCCTGGCCGTGTTTGGTGGGGACATTGTAGAGGGAGCTTTACTCTATATCTAACCCCATGCTGTACCTTTCTTGGGAGTGTCTGATGGGACAGTACAGAGGGAGCTTTACTCTGTATCTTACCCCGTGCTGTATCTGCCCTGGTAGTGTTTGGTGGGACAGAGTAGAGGTAGCTTTTCTCTGTATCTAAACCCATGCTGTACCTGCCCTGGGAGTGTTTGATGGGACAGGGCAGAGGGAGCTTTACACTCTATCTAACCCTGTGCTGTACCTGCCCAGAGAGTGTTGATTGGGACATTATAGAAGGACCTTTAGAATTTATCTTACCCCGTGCTGTACCTGCCCTGGGAGTGCTGATTGGGACAGTGTAGAGGGACATTTAGTCTTTATCCAAGCCTGTGCTGTAACTGCCCTGAGAGTGTTTGATGGGACAGTGTAGAGGGAGCTTTACTCTGTATCTAACCTCATGTTGTACCTGCCCTGGGCGTGTTTGGTGGGGACAGTGTAGAGGGAGCTTTTCCCTTTATCTAATTACATGCTGTATCTGCCCTGGGAGTGTTTGGTGGGGACAGTGTAGAGGGAGGTTTACTCTATATCTAACCCCGTGCTGTACCTGCCCTGTGAGTGTTGATTGGGACAGTGTAGAGGGACTTTTAGCCTGTATCTAACCCAGTGCTGTACCTGCCCTAGGAGTGTTTGATGGGACTGTGTAGAGGGAGCTTTACTCTGTATCTAACACCGTGCTGTAACTCTCCTGGGAGTGTTTGATGGGACAGTGCAGAGGGAGCTTTACCGTGTATCTAATTACATGCTGTATCTGCCCTGCGAGTGTTTGGTGGGACAGTGCAGAGGGAGCTTTACTCTCTGCCTAACCCCATGTAGTACCTGGCCTGAGAGTGTTCGATGGGGACAGTGTAGAGGGTGATTTACTCTGTATCTGACCCCGTGCTGTACCTGACTTTGGGAGTGTTTGATGGGGACTGTGTAGAGGGAACATTACTCGGTATCTAACCCCGTGCTGTACCTTTCCTGGGAGTGTTTGATGGGGACAGTGCTGAGGGACCTTTATTCTGTAAATAACCCCGTGATGTACCTGCCCGGGGAGAGTTTGAATGCACTGTGTAGAGGGAGCTTTGCTCTGTATCTAACCCCATGCTGCACCTGTCTTGGGAGTGTTTTTTGGGAGTGTGCAGAGGGCGCTTTAATCTGTATCTAACCCTGTGCTGTACCTGCCCTGGGAGTATTTGGTGGGGACAGTGCAGAGGGAGCTTTACCCTATATCTCACCCTGTGCTGTATCTGCCCTGGGAGTGTTTGGTGTGGACAGTGTACAGGGAGCTTTACTCTGTATCTAACCCATTCTGTATCTGCACTGGGACTGTTTGATGGGGACAGTGCAGAGGGAGCTTTGCCCTGTATCTAACCTGTGCTGTATCTGGCAGCATCGGCGGAGAAGAAAAGAGTTGACTTTTCGAGTCCTCATGACCCTTCGACAGAACTATATTTCTGTCGAAGTGTCATGAGGACTCGAAACGTCAACTCTTTTCTTCTCCACCGATGCTGCCAGACCTGCTGAGTTTTTCCAGGTAATTCTGTTTTTGTTTTGGATTTCCAGCACCGCAGTTTTTGTGTTTTATCTCTGTACTGTATCTGCCCTGGGAGTGTTTGATGGGACAGTGTAGAGGGAGCTTTACTCTGTATCTAACCCCGTGCTGTACCTGTCCTGGGAGTGTTTGATGGGACAGAGCAGAGGGAGCTTTAGTCTTTATCTAAGCCTGTGCTGTAACTGCCCTGGGAGTGTTTGATGGTACAGTGTGGAGGGAGCTTTTCTCTGTATCTAACACCGTGTTGTAACTGCCCTGGGTGTGTTTGGTGGTGACACTGTAGAGGGAGCTTTACTCTGTATCTAACCCCGCGCTGTACCTGTCCTGGGAGTGTTTCATTTGACAGTGCAGAGGGAGCTTTACTCTGTATCTATCCCCATGCTGTACCTGCCCTGGGAGTGTTTGATGGGACAGGGCAGATGGAGCTTTAATCTGTATCTAACCCCGTGCTCTACCTGTCCTGGGAGTGTTTGGTGGGACAGTGCAGAGGAAGCTTTACTCTTTATCTAACCCTGTGCTGTACCTGCCCTAGGAATGTTTGGTGGGAAAAGTGTAGAGGGAGATTTCCTCTATATCTAAACCCGTGCTGTTCCTGTCCTGGCATTGTTGATTGGGACAGTGTAGACGGCGCTTTACTCTGTATCTAACCCCCTGCTGTACCTGCCCTGGGAGTGTTGGACGCGGCAGTGTAGAGGGAACTTTATTCGGTATCTAAGCCCATGCTGTACCTGTCCTGGGAGTGTTTGATGGGGACATTGCTGAGGGACCTTTATTCTGTAAATAACCCCGTGCTGTACCTGCCCTGGGAGAGTTTGAATGGACTGTTTAGAGGGAGCTTTACTCTGTATCTTACCCCGTGCTGTACCTGCCCTCCCTGGGAGTGTTGATTGGGACAGTGTAGAGGGACCTTTAGTCTTTATCTAACCCCGTGCTGTAACTTTCCTGGGAGTGTTGATGGGACAGTGTAAAGGGAGCTTTAGTCTGTATCTAACCTCATGTAGTATCTGCCCAGGGTCTGTTCGATGGGGACAGTGCAGAGGGAGATTTGCTCTGTATCTAACCCGTGCTGTAACTCTCCTGGGAGTGTTTGATGGGACAGTGCAGAGGGAGCTTTACTCTGTATCAAATTACATGCTGTATCTGCCCTGGGAGTGTTTGGTGGGACAGTGTACAGGGAGCTTTACTCTGTATCTAATCCATTCTGTATCTGCACTGGGACTGTTTGATGGGGACAGTGCAGAGGGAGCTTTGCTCTGTATCTAACCTGTGCTGTATCTGGCAGCATCGGCGGAGAAGAAAAGCGTTGACTTTTCGAATCCTCATGACCCTTCGACATAACTGCAGTTCTGTCGAAGGGTCATGAGGACTCGAAATGTCAATTCTTTTCTTCTCCGCCGATGCTGCCAGACCTGCTGAGTTTTTCCAGGTAATTCTGTTTTTGTTTTGGCTTTCCAGCACCGCAGTTTTTTTTGTTTTTATCTCTGTGCTGTATCTGCCCTGGGCGTGTTTGATGGGGCAGTGTAGAGGGAGCTTTACTCTGTATCTCACCCCGTGCTATACCTGCCGTGGGAGTGTTGATTGGGACAGTGTAGAGGGAGCTTTAGTCTTTATCTAAGCCTGTGCTGTAACTGCCCTGGGAGTGTTTGATGGGACAGTGTGGAGGGAGCTTTTCTCTGTATCTAACCCCGTTTTGTAACTGCCCTGGGCGTGTTTGGTGGTGACACTGTAGAGGGAGATTTACTCTGTATCTAACCCTGTGCTGTACCTGCCCTGGTAGTGTTTGATGGTACAGGGCAGATGGAGCTTTGATCTGTATCTAACCCCGTGCTGTACCTGTCCTGGGAGTGTTTCATTTGACAGTGCAGAGGGAGCTTTACTCTGTATCTATCCCCGTGCTGTACCTGCCCTGGGAGTGTTTGATGTTACAGGGCAGATGGAGCTTTAATCTGTATCTAACCACATGCTGTACCTGTCCTGGGAGTGTTTGACGGGGACATTGCTGAGGGACCTTTATTCTGTAAATAACCCCGTGCTGTACCTGCCCTGGGAGAGTTTGAATGGACTGTGTAGAGGGAGCTTTACTCTGTATCTTACCCCGTGCTTTACCTGCCCTCCCTGGGAGTGTTGATTGGGACAGTGTAGAGGGACCTTTAGTCTTTATCTAACCCCGTGCTGTACCTGTCCTGGGAGTGTTGATGGGACAGTGTAGAGGGAGCTTTAGTCTGTATCTAACCTCATGTAGTATCTGCCCAGGGACTGTTTGATGGGGACAGTGCAGAGGGAGATTTGCTCTGTATCTAAGCCGTGCTGTAACTCTCCTGGGAGTGTTTGATGGGACAGTGCAGAGGGAACTCTACTCTGTATCTAACCCATTCTGTATCTGCACTGGGACTGTTTGATGGGGACAGTGAAGAGGGAGCTTTGCTCTGTATCTAATTACATGCTGTATCTGCCCTGGGAGTGTTTGGTGTGGACAGTGTACAGGGAGCTTTACTCTGTATCTAACCCATTCTGTATCTCCACTGGGAGTGTTTGATGGGGACAGTGCAGAGGGAGCTTTGCTCTGTATCTAACCTGTGCTGTATCTGGCAGCATCGGCGGAGAAGAACAGTGTTGACTTTTCGAGTCCTCATGACCCTTCGACAGAACTACAGTTCTGTCGAAGGGTCATGAGGACTCGAAATGTCAACTCTTTTCTTCTCCGCCGAAGCTGCCAGACCTGCTGAGTTTTTCCAGGTAATTCTGTTTTTGTTTTGGATTTCCAGCACCGCATTTTTTTTTGTTTTTATCTCTGTGCTGTATCTGCCCTGGGAGTGTTT